>NW_017306368.1:731793-848269 GCF_000935625.1 Nanorana parkeri | reverse complement strand
TAAATAGTATCCCCCTTTTTTTTTCGGGGGGGGGGGCTTTGTTTTTTTTTACACTATTTTATTTTTTTAAATTTATGAAACAAGAAAATTTTATTAGAAACATTGATCTCATGTTATATAACAGTTGACACACTGTCCATTTTAGCCAGACTTTACCCTAGATGTTTCTTAGGCTATGTTTGTGTAGTTTAACAAAAAAAGTACTATTTCCGAGATAGTTTTAGTCAACCTATGTTTATCTCGGATCCACTTGTCTGGGAAAACACATAAATACTCTGTGTGTTCCAGTATACTAGGGAAATAGTTGATGGGTTCGCAGCCTTGACTTTGTTTACAACATGACTATATTATTTGTGCAACTTACTAGAGTAGCTGAGAACAGACAGAGAACACCATATGTTAACAGCCAGCAGGGATATTGACTCTATTATTAGGAGGGTGACCTAAGTAAGTTAATACATGCCTTGAATGATGTACTGGTGTAGACCTGGAGATGGAAATATTTCTAGGAGGTGATGTACTAAAACAGATTTAAAAAGGGGAAAGATGTTGACTTTACACTTTGTGTACTATTTCTAGGAAATAATAATTTCATATAAGAATTATGGTTAGTTAGTTTACAATTCAGACCTGAGAATAAATTGAATACTCAGTTGTACTGACTAACATTTTTACAAGATAAATGCTTTTTTTTTTACAAGAAATCAAATATTTTTTTTACTTAAATATCTTTTTATTAAACATTTTCAAAGGTTTAAACAGTACAGAGAGCAGCAGTTTTCAGATGATGTTGTAAACAAGGGTAAGTAACAGGTTCTTGTTATGAAATAAGGAATAACATTTGTATAATGTAAGATAAACATAACAAGTTCCAGTAGAATTAACATTGTACCATGATCAATAAGTTAAAGACAAAGGGGGAAGAAAGGAGGAGGAAGGCAGATAATGGGTAAAGGCAGAGGGAGGAGTGAGTGACAGGGAGTAAGCCCCACCAACTATGTTCACATCCATTATTACGATACAATCATCAAGAAAATAAAGAACAAAAGGGGATGCACCTCATGCAAACACATTGCAATGAGAGACATCAGAAGTCCTAAATAAGGACCAACTAGTCTAGACTCTGGCGCGAGACTTGAATCCATGTTCTATATCACCTGCAACCAGACTCTCCATAAGCAGCAAATCATTCACACAAGAAGCCCAAGAAGATCCGTCGACTTCCAACACCTCAATATAGCGGAGAGGGCAGCCGTAAGACAGTGACGCAGTATGTCTTTTCTTATACTACGGAAAGAGCATTGACAAAACAGCTACCTTTGGGGGGGCTGCGAGATCAGTAGCTTGCATAATTGCTTTATGCCCAGAAGATTTTCTCCTAAAAGGGTTGTATCTCAGCACATTCCCACCATATGTAGATACAGGTACCCCTTTGCTCCTGGCACCTGCAGCAAGTATCACAGGTCATAAATCAACAAATGATGTAATTTGTAAACAATGTTTACATATCCTAAAGAAGTAGTAAATTAAAACAAAATGCATGAGCGTTATAACAAAAAATCTATTGTAAAAACATAATAACTAACTTTAAAGAGAATTCCCCTATTGAGACATAGGCATTTTTTACATAACCTACTCTTGCTGTAGATAGAATTGTTTGCCAGAATTGTACAGCAACAGGCTATATTTTACAGCACAACTACCAACCTAGTATGGACTCTTAGTTGATGTGTATAGGTTGTAGTGAACTATTCTGATTTTATACAAATTATCTCTAAAATACAAGAGCCATTATGCTTTTATCTAATGTTCTCCTTCCTATCCAAAATTCCACTTCTTCTTTACTTATTTCTTCCACATATATTGGTACATTTACAGAAGATATAAGAAAAAAAAGTAATATCTTCCAGAAACATAGCACACTTCATCCTGTATAACCAATAGGATATTTGAAAGGTAAATGTTCTGTAGTTTTTTTTTTTAGTAAACCTATATACTATAGTACATGTATGTAATGTACATTTGACAGATATGTTATCACCACCTATTTGTATTCTACAATAATAAAAGTGTTGTTGTGAAAACATTAAAATATTAAAGAAAACAAAATTCACATTCAAGCATCAAAGTAAATATACTGAAAGAAAAACAGCCACCCATAAAATAGTGGTTGCCAAATAACAGAGTAAACATAAACCAAACATAAATTACAAGGTAACTGATGAAAGCACCAAGCAGTTTTGATACATAAATATTATAATACTTTTCAGAATAGAATGCTAAAAAAAACACCTCTTTATATTAATAGAAAATTACTTGCCTGAATTCAGTGCTGATAACAGGGACTAAAAAAAGTCATAGGACACTTGGTGCTGCCAGCAGGACCAGACTTAGGCTTCCCGCCCCTTCAGCCAACTTTCTTTTGATGCCCTCTTTTCTACCCCAATAGACTTACCTGCTTTGTACATCATAGCCACACCAGGCAGGCCTAGTCTGGAGACAAAAAGACTGAGAAACAAAGTTTGGCCACTCTTTATTATTACACCTACTAACAGTTGGCAGAATAGGGAAAACTGTCACAGTGCTCTGCTGGCAGTTCAGTTGTGGCAGTTTGAAGCAGGGGAGCTGAATAGGTCAAAGTACACATGTGCAGAGACAGCAACAATAAAGGCCGTGACACACTGCAGGCGAAGCAGCGCGGAGCGGTGGCGCGCTGCCTTTGCGAGCAGTGTGTCATGTCATTTTCTCCTGGGCACCTCAGCTGGCGAGAGCCCCACGGAGCTGAGCGTGCCGAGATCAACAATTCCAACTTCAGCCAATCGGCTCGCGCGAATAAACCAGCGCATTGGTATGCGACAGCTGGCTGGTTGTTACGGACGAGCCGCTTGGCTGAAGGTGCAGTCAATCATCTGACTGCAGTCAGCTCACACACTGCACGCAAAGCTCCGTGCCGGATAGCTTTGCTTCGCGTGCAGTGTGTCACGGCCTTAAGGACATGGGCAGACTACTCATTCTGTAACATGTGCTTGGGTGGCCCCCTTGGCCACAGCCTACATTGGCTATGCAAAAAATCCAGCTACATGGCTGTCAGAAAAAATGGAAACAAAAAGCTTTCTCTAGTGGCAGTTTACCATCCTCCAGTAGCATGCACAGACTTTTACTTTTAAGCCCCAGGCTCAAGTGGGAGACAGGCCAGCCTCTCTAGGGGACTTACTGGCCCATAGTGACCAGTGCCTGCTCTGCCACTGAATAACAACAAGCACACCTATCACTGAGTGATAATGCTGCACTATCATAACAATTTAAAAGTGCAGATTCAGGTTCTTACAAATGCTTAATTCCTTTTTGTCTTAAATGTAAAAAAAATGTTGTGTTCTAAGTCTGCAGAAATATTTTCTTTGCCTGGCAAACTACAGTTTAATTCTAGGTAAAGCGCTGCATAAATTGTTGTTGCTATAAACTGTAAATACCTGTAATATATAAATTGTCCACAGACAATAGAGAGAACTATGGGTAATATTCAGATTTAAATCTGCCATATCATTAAACTGACTCTGTAGCTAAAGTTTAGGTGCAAATAAAAGGTGCCCTGCAAAGAATAACATAAATATTGACCTGTCCCTAAATGCTAAATGCCACTGTAATGAAGAGAAATCATCCACTGAAGTCTCTTCAGAAACTGATACTTCTTGGACTCGAAGGGGTCAGCAATGTCTGACGATACTTCTGTGGATGATTTCACTTCATTAAAGTGGTGTATGGCAGAATGGAACAGGTGAGTATTTACTTTATTCTTTGCAGAGCAACCTTTTGATTTAAAAATAGGATTGTTGTACTCACCCAAAAAATACTTTTCTCTGTGTTCATTCAAGAACACAGCAGGATCCCAAGGATCTTGAGCCAGAGTTTCATGCTTATCAACCTCATCAGTTTTTGATTGCAAGGGTTTTGTCATTTTTTTCAACATTTTCACATCTGCTTTTTCAAGCAGTATAGTATAAATTTAATTCACTGTTTTGTGGAAGAATGTAAAATGTTCTCTAAAAGCTAGAATATATACCTTCAGAGCATGTACCCAGTAACTATACTTCTGGGTCTGCCCCAGGTCCTTCTTCTAGCTGTCACTAACTGTACATATTTCTGCAAGAGCTTCCAGCTAATCTAGTTTGGGCATTTCTGTTCCAAGGCACATCTATATTTCAAAATTATTACCATGTGATAGAAACAGATATTGTAGATACATCGGGCAGATGTATGAAAGGCAGGGAAACAGAGGAATTCAGAGATAATTTGTGGATCTACAGCCCAGTGATAAACAAATAAGATACATTTTAGGGATGTCCAGATACCAGTGCCGATACTTGGCATTTTCACAAGAACTAAAAGGTTTAGCAGCTGGGACCTGGCTCTGGCTCTCCACCACTGTCCTGAATTCATTTGTCTGTATTGTTTTAGAAAAACTGTCACATGACAATAAACAAAAATGTATCAGTACTTGTATCTGTGAGTACTTGGACAAGTAACAGTACTTGGAAAAATGGTATCAGTGCATCCCTTTATTTAGATTTTTTTTTTTTTAAAAAGCATTAAAATGGTGATGTACAAATCCCAGGAGCTCCGTATGTCCCTTAAAATGAGAGCTGCCTCCTAACTTTTTCTCTAGTCTAGTCCTGGAGCTGGAAAAGTATTTGTACATATATACCGAGAACGGTACCTGGTATCTGAACATCCTTAATACATTTTTGTTAATAGTTAGGCTACTTGAATGCATTTTTAAGATTTAACTCCTGAGTGTCACTTTAAAGTGAAAGTTAACAAAATATATGTAAACTATAATTATTCAAATGGAATGGAACAACCACCATCACTGCCAGCACTTGAACAGCAAAATATGCACATTTTGTTTACTTAAATGTCACTACTAAATGTGTTGTACATGATATGACTGCATATGCCAATAAAACAAAACACATCTAAACAATGAAGGATAAATAAGAATACAAGCAAAGGGGTTTGGGGGTGCTGATCTTTAGATACCCATTTACATATATTTTAAAGTCTAAATAAACAACTAAATTATGCTATAAGCACCATGAAAGACTGGTTTCCCGAGGCTCATGACTCATTGAATAGATATATAGCTTCCAAAATCATTTCAGAAGTAGAACAAACATTAGCTAGGAGAGTTTCCAAATTTTTTTCTGACACTAACAAATGTGTATTACACAATGACTAGCCATTTCATAGCTATTCAGACACTACGCATTTGATTAACAAATAGAATTATTCAAAAGAGCATTAAATCTAATTTATTATTCTGAGTTTCTGTGAGCTCATTCTAAAAACAAACACAGGCCTGCCAAATATAAGCAACTTGTTGAGGTTTACACACATGCATTTATATCCTCTCTATAAGAGGCTTTCAATCATTCAGCATGTGACTTTAATACTTTACATTGTGCCAAAAATTACTTAAGTGATCTCAATTATGGCTAGACTTGAGTAAATTAAATAACTGTAAGCATAAATGTTATTTTACTTCTTAGTGCCTTAATTAACTTTGTAGAATAAGCAAATTTATATGTAATGTCCATCACAATGTATTATTCAACCACACTGAGGCGGACACGAGCACTTCACATTACTACTTAGTTGGGTTATAGTTGGGTTATAGTCCAAATGGAAAAGCAGCATGCTGTAAAATCTCGGCTGAATTTCAACTCTCTTGAAATCCCCGTCTTTTCTATAGTCACAATATTTTGTAGCCACACAGTTACATGTTTTCAAATGTGTGCAACCTACCACACATTGGAATTGTGATACTGCAGGCTGCAGCTTATGTGCCCTTCATCTTGATAATATGTAATAGCAACTTTCTGGTATTCAAAATACTGCAGAAAAACAGCTAAATCCATTGCTGAAATACGTATATGTAAACGGTACCACCTGCCAGTGTATTGTAATTCTGCTCATCTGTCAGTCTTTTAATCCAGGCTTCCCTGCTAGATAGCATAGTCAGGTTCAGAACCAATACTGCAACACCATTTGATTATGCAGATTTTGGTTTGCTGATGACTTACTCTATCTACTATATATAATATACACACTTTGTTACTGGGATAATGAGATGTAGAAAGGCTGAATGGTTCGCTTTAGTTGCCAGAATGCCATATTTATGTACAACTGGAGAAACAGTTACAGGGAAAATATCTTTATACTAGATATGAGCACATTGGCCTTCTAAAGCTCATATTAGAGATCTAGAAAAGCAAATCACAATGCTGTGGGAAGTGAGAGTGTAAGTATTCTGCACCGATGCCCCATTCCCACAGCCCACTGGTACCTTTGCCAATCATTAAACCCCTTTTCCACATTTGTAAGTGATTAGCATTTATTGTGGTAATTTAGAGGTGCAGTGATGATGTATATGTGTGCACATTTCCATGACTCACATTGCAGGCTTTCTTCGGTTTTATGGACTTTTTAGTAGGCCTGAGTCCTACAAATTCAACATTTTCTCCACAGGAAACTCAATCTGAGTTGGGGTGGGATTGTAAAGCAGCTGATCCCCCTCCCTGTGAGTCACTGTAACAAGATCACTGCACACCAGCTCTGCACTGCCCAGGGGGGTTGCCACTATGAATACTAATGAATAGTGGGAGAGAGCTCAGAGAGGAAGTGTTAACTTACACAGACTGCTTGCAAAACATATAGGTGGCCATTTCAAAATGAGCCATGAGGAGATGCGGAGGACAGCTTACAAAAAAAAAGTATGTTTCTGTGTTCATATACAGCGATTGCATAGGTCTGCTTCATGTACATTTGGCGTATGTTGTTGTTTTTTTTTTAAATACCTCAGCAAATGTGGTAATGGACTTTTTTAGGAAGGGGCAGGTGCCCTCAGAAAACAAAGGCCAGTCTTGTGGGAGCCCACAGGAGTTTAGGCAACAAAATGCATGGCTAAAGTCTTGGTGTAAGGGGGGAGGAATCAGGTTTTTAGAGCTCTGGAAGGTAAAACCCTTTAGGCTAAGAATTGTTTGCACCTAAAAAAGGGGGCTGCTGTGCCAGTGGAGAGATTTATGGGAAGGTTAGAAAAGCATTGAAACTAACACGGGGGATGGCAAATTAAAAAATAATAAACAGATAAGTAAGACATGGGTAAAAGAGTGAAATGGGAGCAGGTTATGACAGGTTATAAGGTGATCTCTATGTTACAAACATTGACAATTACAGTGCTAATTATACAATCTAAAATTATATAGTAAATCTAAAGGCAAAATGTAATGGTGGCTTGAAGTGTTTGCTCATAAATGCCAGAAGCCTGCTGAGCAGAATTAAGTGCTGGACGTTTTGGTGCGTGAAGAACATTTAAAGAACTGTGAAGAACAATTTTTGGTATAGCTAAAGCTTTATTCTTCGTGATTAAGCTAACAATATCAAACAAACATTTGAGATATGCAGCACTTTGGGTACTATGGTAGATAAAAAAACTCAACAAGTGCTATATAGTGCTATAAAGTGCAAAAGTTATAAAAACGTATACAAAAATATTTGTGAACATTTTCATTTTGATGTGAATAAATTACAAAAACACTTTAAAATCTGTGTTAAAAATCGAGTAATCAAATGTGCTTTTTCAAGTGTAAGCTCAGTCTCTTTTCTGTGAACAATTGTGCTCCAGCTTATTCACCACCATGCTTCAGTTTCACCTTTTCCGCACTCATGCTCGGTGTCTCACTCCAAATTAAGTGCTGCTCACCTTTTTCCCAGAACCTTATCTTATAGAAGATTAGGTTGCAAACACTTGTATATGTAATCCACTTCTTTGATCTCGCCTCTCCTCTCTTATCCTCCATGGTGTATCAATCCCTGGAGAGAAATCCTGCTCCTTATCTCTCTTACCAGTACTGCATCATGCCCGATTAATTACTCCAAAAGAAAAGCATGTACCATAGCAAAACCTGTATATATTTTAAAACTTGATTAAATGTATTAGAATACACTTACATTTAAAAACCAGTGGAATCCTTCAGATTCTATTATGAAACAAGTCATAAGGTGCACCGGAAATTTTCATTCCTCCTGCTAACTGAGCCTTACCTTGGCATACGGCCTCCACCCTAAGCGTTGTGTCACTTGATTTGGTCAGGGGCTGTGGGTCATTGTAATATATTCCTATTTAGTACGGGTTCTTGTTTTATTAGAAAATCTGTTCACAAATATTTTTGAATATGTTTTTACAACATGTTTTTTCTGTTTTACAACAGAAGTATTCACTGAAGATCCATAGCACTGCATATCTCTAATTTTTGTTTGATATAAGTTGATGTAACTTACAAATGCAAGCAGCTTTGGTGTTTTAGGGAAATTATATTATTGTTGAGCACCTAAAGCGGACCTTTACCCCTTTTACTAAAAATCACTTCAGCATGCAGCTCTGCATGCTGATTTAAAATGTATCTTACATTCATTAGTTAAACAAACATGTTTTTCATTTACTTACAAATAGAGTTCATTTACTTCCTGGTCCAGTTCTGGCACAAATGATGTAAGTATTAAAGCATTGCATCCTGGGGAGGTTACATCAGCAGAGCATTGCTGGGAAATCTCATCTGTAATCTCAGGAGATCTCAGGGAAAGGCATTTTCCTCCCCTGAGATGACGTGCATGGTCACATGTCCTAGTCACATGTCTAGTCACATGTGCCATAGCTCAAGGAAATAAACGGAGAGCTAGTAATCTGCCCTTAGTTAACATGGCCACTGTCAGAAGACTGGGAAGGAAAAGAGACATAAGGAATGCAAAGAATACAAATCCTGCAGTTATTTAGAAGTATGTGTTTGTAGATTGTCATTACTAAACATTTCTAAAGGTGTGTTTGTTGTTGTTTTAAAGATATGGGTATTCTTGCCCATATTTAGTCATGCCTGCACATTTGTCATCTGCATATTGCAATGACTGCCTGTGTGATGTCTGTGTATTGTCACGGTTGCCCACTGTCATTTTTTTT
The DNA here is from genome assembly GCF_000935625.1 of Nanorana parkeri. NCBI lineage: Eukaryota > Metazoa > Chordata > Amphibia > Anura > Dicroglossidae > Nanorana > Nanorana parkeri. The sequence goes on along the minus strand of NW_017306368.1, from coordinate 839,259 downwards.
CCTGCCTACGTATGACCAAGTCAGTGCTATCTATTTAACGGACCATATTACTATAATTAAGTCCCCTGCTGGCCAAGGATTTTCAACCATGCAGCTATTATCACCATTTTTTACTATGGTAAACCCTTGAATCTGCTTTTCAGCGAGGCTTGTTTATGTTGGCACTATATGGGGCCGCTTTAATTAGCAACACAATCACATTTAGAGCTATATTTGGTTTACAGATTAACAACCTGGTTATCCATGCATAGATTTATATTTCTCATAAGTGCATTATTCTACTGGGAATTACTTATGGCGACATATGAACCTTTTGGCCTCATGCACACTAGCATGTGTGTAAGCCTAACAGACATTATCTGGTAAGTATAAACAATGCTTCCCACATCACTTTTTTCTGTGCTGGACTAAGTCGCGCTTACATGCGTATAGCCACATAAAACTGGGCTAGTCGGACCCGGAACGCAGAAATTTCGTTTTTGGGTAAACCGATCTAGACTGAAGGCACCTAGACGCTGCTGGACGCTTAGGTGTGCATTCCGTTATAGAAAAGCATTACATGAGTCCAGGTGCGTTTATAAATGAGCTCCAAATGCACCTAAACTCAACACTTTGGTACATAGTGGTAATGAGGCCTTATACGGCTTCTTATAAAGCTAATGTGGATAAAAATTGGTTTAACAGACATCACCTAGGCAGCATCATTTTTGCACGTTTGTACACGTGGGAACAGCCAGTGGTGTATTCTGGTTTGGGGCTGCCCTAGGCAAGACAAAACTCGGGCGCCGCCCCCTACAAACTAAATTTCCCCCACCCAGCTGTTGTCTCAGGTGGGCTCTGCAGGATCTGTGGTGGGCTCTGCGGGGTCTCAGGTGGGCTGTGAAGGATCTCCGGTGGGCTCTGCAGGGTCTCAGGCTTAGCAGCCTGAGACCCTGCAGAGCCCACCGGAGATCCTTCACAGCCCACCTGAGACCCTGCAGAGCCCAACATAGACCCCGCAGAACCCACCACAGATCCTTCAAAGCCCCCGAGACCCGGCTGAGTCCTTCACAGATCCTGCACAGACCCCCTGCAGTCTCAGGGGGCTGTGCAGGATCTGTGGTGGGCTCCGCCCACCATAGACCTCGCAGAGCTCACCACAGATGCTGCAAAGCCCCCTTCAGATCCTGCAGAGACCCTGCAGTAATTCTGGTTGGCGTCTCAGGGGGCTGTGCAGGATCTGTGGTCTGCAGAGCCCCCTATGGATCCTGCAAAGCCCCCCTGAGACCCGACAAAGTCCCCCACAGATCCTGCAGAGCCCACCAAAGGGTATTGCACAGCACAACTGAGACTCTATGGTGGGCTGTGCAGAATATATGCTGGGCTCTGCCAGCACAGTCCTCTTACCTTGCACGGCCTGACCTCTTTGGAACACGGCCTCCATGTCCTCGGCACCCGACTGTACGGCCTCCTCATCCTCGGCGCCCGACACAGCCTCCTTGAAAAAAATGCCTTGTTTGCCTCGCGTCAGATACGCCCCTGGGTACAGCATGTATTTTTTCCATGTTTATGCACGTTTGGCGCATTTTTATGCACGTGATTGAAGATGTGCTTTTCGAACGGCAGCTAATGAAACATTGAGGTCAATGGACAAACATGCATGCAAATGTACGAAAATTTGCAACATGCTTCTGCCACGTGTTTCCTGGCCTTTCCATTGAAGTCTATGAGGGGAAAACTGCCAAAAAAAAGTTCATGTACATTTTTTTTCTGCGTTTGGCATTTTACTGCTGATGTTTTTCAGGTGTGAACAGGGGGATCGCGTCACGAAAAGCGCGAGAAACACGCATATTTGATATGCCTAGGTGTGAACAGAGCCTCAAACTTTGGAAGGTTGGCTTTTTAGTTGCAAATTTGCTATGATAACCACTTCTGATAGCATTTGTGTGTGCTGTAGATGGATGTGCCAGGGCCCCAATGGTTTCTGCTAGTTCTAAACTGATATTAGTGATGCTTGTGTTCTATCTTTGAAGGTAAACCGTGGTGTATTTCATATCTGTTACACTCAGTTTTCATGACTGACCTCTCTGCTGTTGGTTTTTAGTCTTGTTGGTTTGTTTGTGCTTCTGTAGAAAAGTACGGGCACCATCCAGAAACACTGCTGCAAAATTTTTGACTGGAACAGACTTTGCCGATGCAGAATAAATACCTTGTGTCTTGTTGCTATGCTCACTTTTCTCTAGTGTGAAATGTAAAAGTTAATCCACCACATCTACAGCTACGTCCCCCTTAGTGTGGTTGTCCCTTCCCCAGTTGTATTTTGTTTAAGTTAATCAGTTTGGGTCAACCTTTACACTATGGCATTAATCCTTAGCAACTGTTTGTTATATTTGCTAAAGCAAAGCTGAATTCCATTCAAACAGCAAATACACAATTGACATACTTATATGGCATACCTGCATCTGAATAATATACCTCCATAGTTTTTTTTATGATTATATGATGTACAATCAAACCATGTCTGTCCTCAATTTTTGTTTCAACCGATGTAGGAATGTGTCTCCTGTAAATCTTGATGAAAAAGGGGTAATTTATGGGATTTTCATACATTTCTGAGGTTTTATAACGCCAAGATTTTTTTAATGTTTTATTTTTCCTATTATAGTAAAAAAATTAAAAATGTGATTAAATACCACCAAAATAATCTGTCTCACAAATGGTATAAAGTTAATTTAGGTGTAGTGTTACATGACCAAGTAATTGTCAAACTATTACAGTGCTGAAAAGGGCCTGGTAACAAAGGGGTATTTACAGGCTGATACTCAAGTAGTTAAGAACATTCAAATATATTTTTATATTACTTCTTCTATTTTTGCAAAATAAATGTTTGGAACTCTAACATATGCTATTATCTTTTGGCACACAAATGCAGAAGACATATAGTACCATGACATGAAGACATTGCAAGAACATACAAGATAAATATTTTTGTTTTCTTTGGCATTATTTATTAATAAGCATTGACTGCTAAAACAAACCCATTTTGTTTATTTGGGTGGATTGTAAATTGTAGATTATATTATGTTACAGTATTAATTACTTTTGCTTTTATGAAAGAAGGAAAAATGAAATGGTCAGTCATTCATTTGCAAGTGTTACATCACTGGCTGCTGATATACAGTATACATATCACGTGCAATGATTTAATTAAGTGCAATAAGTTTGATTTGGAATGATAAAATTTTTTGTTTTACCATTCCCAGTTTGCCTGAGGACAGCCACAAATGCTCAAGCATTACATGATTATTAAGCAGGTCCTGGCCACCTAGAAATCAATAAGGGACTCTGATGGTTGAAGGTGTTATCTGCCACTGATAGATGCTCCATTCTGTTTTCCTCGGTAGTGGGTCTGATCATCTCTCTGCTATGGGGAAACCACACATGCACATCTAGAGTCAGGTAAGGATCACTCTTGGATATAGGCAGATATTTCTATGCCTGTCATGCTTAGGGATATACAGTATCTACATTTCTGCGGCTATAAATATTTTACTCATTTTCTTCACTTGTATGGGGAGTTTTTTCAGGTATTTTATGTACCTCTTCTTTAGGTGCGTCATAATATACAATTGTTTTCAGAATCATGAAAAAAAAGTAAAAATATGTTTTGGTAAAAGGTATCCCACTGTAAATGTTGTAATAAAACTGTGACAGTTCTAAAAACCATGTAAACAAGAAAGAACAATCTGAATTAACAGACAATGAGATAGAAATGTTAATTCTTTAATATAACATATGCTTTCAGCAAAAAAAGAAAAAAGGCAATGTGGCAGCGACTTTTGACTGTATTATACATTAAAAAAGGAATGGACTTTCCCTCACTGTTGTCATATGCAACAACAGATACAGTAACCACTATACTAAGTCCATCATTTAAAACAACATATCATTTATAGAAAATCATTGAATCAGAATGGCCAGGCTATGGCACCAAAGCTGACAATGCAGGCCATATGTGACCTTGAAGTCACTGGATTATTGCTTTTATGTGTTTATATCTGAAATGATGTTTTAAAGGTATAGAAAATGAAAATGATAAAAAGAGCAAACAGAACCCTACAGAAAAAAAGCTAAATTCCAGTGCACTCTTGACTTTGTAACCTGCTGATCAGGAAATTCAATTGGTGGACTAGAAATAAGCCATCCAGGGCTTTTAAATTAATGGGCCAAAGAAATACTGCAGTCAGGGAACACCGATATACACAAGTCAAATTCCTTACATTCACTATAGTAGTATAACTCTTCCCTTTAATTAAGTACAGGATCATGTTGTATTTACATACAGTCACATATTAACATCCCTCCTGAACATCATCTCATCTGGCAACAGTTACAGTAACACATTTATACTGTACTTTCCTGGCCAATTATGAAGATTTATCTAAGGAGATTAGCTGGACTGGCCCCAGTCTAGGCTTTTAGAATGCAGTTTATTCAGCTTAGCAGACTTCAAATTTGTGTCTAGCAAACAACAGAAGCTTTCTAGGAAACCTGCTGTCAATCATTGTTATGAAAAGATCTTCTGCTGGATTTCAACACAGCTATATAATGGTGTCTGTGTGCAGATCTCGTGGTGCAACTGACCAAAGGGGCACCATGGTTTCTAGCTTCATATGAACAATTTAGGAGCTGTTTGTAGCAGTTTCCCCTAGCTTGCTGTGTGTTCTTCAAGTGGTGATATACCATATAAAACATTCATCCAAATGTAGATACATTTTAAGAAAACATTTTGATTCATCAGTAATGTCTTATCAGTAATGTCATGACAGAAAGACATTTGGTTTGCAAAAATACTTACATACCAATGCACCAAAAATATGATTTTAAGGAATGAAAAATAGGAAGAACAGGTGTTATTTGTAAAGAGGTACTGGTGTTATTTGTAAAGAAGTAGAGAACTCTATGTGTTTTTATATTTATGGTAACAATCATTTGGAGCGGCACTCCAGTGTACCTAGACCTAGCATACAACAGCGCAAATGCATTTTTAGCCATCTGTGCTTTGTAGTGCATTGCACTAACACAATGCAGGACCATTGATACCTGTGTTATTGTGTGTTTGCAGCCTATCAAAATAAATGGGCTGCCTTGCACAAAACACTGCACAATTTTGCACGTATGGAAACAGACAGCATCATGGCAGAATAGTCTGAATGAGCTCTAAAGATCCAAGTTGAGTGACAAAACAGCTGCTAGTTCTAAACGTAGGATTAAAAGGGATTTCCAACAAAAACAGAAATCCTCTAATTTCGATGCATAGATGTGTACTTTACTGACCACAGGCACAATTTTTTTTTCTATTTCCGGTTTACGGATGTGATCGCAGCGTAGCTCTACAGATCTTTACACACTGTGTATTGACTCATATAAAACAATGCACTGTGTTCAGATCTGTAGAAAAAAAAACCTGTATTTTAAAAACTGTTTTTTTTAGACCATGTGCAAGTATTTTAATGGGATGGATTTGTTCTGATATCCTTTTTTCCTGGCTGATAGACTTTATAGTTTATTTCTGCTACTTTCTCCATGACCTCAAAAGGGCCTAGCCATTTAACCAACTATCTGTTTTTGACTGTGGGAACTAACACTAGAACCCTACATCCCAAGTTAGAATTACGTACTTTGGTGCCGCTATTATAAACCTTTTTCTGGGATTCCTGGGCTTGCTCCTTATGTTCCTGAACAAGGGGCATGATAGCTGCAATTCTACCTAGCACAATATGATATGCTTAATGTTTCCTTTGCAACATTTAGCAAGCGGTCCCAACCTTAAAGTAACTTAAAAGGTAAAAAAAAACTATAGATGAAGTAGGGACCTCTCATCCTGCAAACATGAGCTAGGGCAATAAGAAATCCCAGTCCTTCCCAGCTCTGTCTACCACTTTGCTCTTAAAAGTCTTATTAAATCTTTTTATCAGACCACTGACTTTGGGGTGGTAGACAGAGGTGCAAGGTGTAAGATTAAGATAAACAATTTGCAGAAACCCTTAGTAACTGTAGACATGAAACGTGTACCTTGGTCAGTTAATATTACCTTCAGGATGCCTACCCACTTATATACCTGAAAAAGTTATTTTGCAATATTACATAGCACAGTTCAGTATTACTAGTATATGCAGATTTTACAACTGGGCCGACCAGATCCATGCCCATTTTTCCAGATGGCACTTTAAAGCCCATTTCCACGTTTGCGGAGGTATTTAAAAAAAAAAACAACATATGCCAGCATTGTACACTGAAAATATGTGAAGCAGGCAGTTTGAAATGGCCGACTCTTTGGTTTGCAAGCAGACTGTGTAAATGAATGCTCTCTCTCTCTGAGCCTTATTCATTAGTATTCACATTGGCAACCCATCTGGACAGTGTATTATGACCTGGAAAGGGAGATCTGGTGTGCAGTGATCTTGTTACAATTACTCACAGGGAGGGGGTCAGCAGCTTCACATTCTGACCCCAGTGTGAGACTGAGTTTCCTGTGTAGAAAATGTTTAATTTGTAGGACTCAGGCCTACTAAAAAGTCCATAAAAATTAGGAAAGCCAGCAATGCGAGTCACGAAAATGTACACACATATACATCATCACCGCACCTCTACATTACCACAATAAATGCTAATCACTTACAAATGTGGAAATGGTCTTTAATGATTGGCAACAGTACCAGTGGGCTATGGGGCATTGGTGCAGAATACTGACATTCCAGGCATGACTGACGATATTTTTTTTACATCTGCATGTAACCCAGGCCAAAGAAACCTCTGGATTATCCTCTCTTTCTAATTATTAAAGTAATGGGTATATGTAACCTGGGCATATAATCACCAAAATTGTTTATACCATACCCCTAAGACACATAGGATAAAATAGAAACTCAAAAATTGCACTTTAGAGGTATCAGACACCACTCCCATACATTTTTGATAACCTAAACCTATACAATCTTTATTAGTATGCATAAGAGAAAATAGAGTACAAAAAGGAACCAATTTAAAGCAGTCCCTCTAACATGGTTGAGCACTCTCTTTGAGATCCTCAGGTTATTAGATAATATCAGTGGTACAATTCGGATTGCATCCAAATGTCGTTATTGGAAAATTCGGATTCGTTATTTTTTCATTGTGAAATTCGGATGGATCAGAATGTCTTAATTTGCTGATATTCGTCCGAATTTCAATTTGGAACTAAACAAATCGCACATGTCTACTGTGCAGGTGCAATGGCAGGAAACTAAGGCCACCAAATTTAAAAATGCCAGAGCTCCTGCTGCAAAAAGCAACACAATAAAACCCTGCATAATATGGTTTGCACTGCATTACTGCAACATTCTATTTAAAGTGTTGCAGCCAGCCTTCAAGTTGCGGTACAACAATAGGTTGCTGCAGCCTGCTGTTCCCGACTGCAACCTCTGCCTGCAGGCATTGTAGAGTGTGCTGTTGTGGTGAAGGAACCAGAGGAGCCCAGCTCATGCCCCATCACAGCAGCATCCTGGAGACCATTTAAAGAGCAAAACCCTAACTTATAATTTCCAGCATCATTGCACCCCAAGGGCAAGAAAATAAAAGAAATGTAAAAAAGTCCCCAAGTAGAGTCTTTTAAAAATGAATTCCAGGCAAAGAGCTTCTGTCAAGTTTCTCTTGCTGTTTATGTCTATGTTAAGGGATGTTAAACGTGGCACTGTCACGTTCCAATATCACCAGGACAGAAAGTGAGCAGAAATCTATTACTGTACAGTTATCACTGGAATTACAGCAGTTGTTAAATCTTCCCATGGGGCACTTGTTTGGGGGATAACTCTTAAAAGTGTAGAGATTTACTTTCTGTTAGAAAAGAAATCTACAAAAATTTTAATAAACTGTAAGTATAACACTTTCCACCTGAGTTAGCAGGGATATCATTACCATACAAAAAAAGTATCTGATGCTAGGGCCACTTATAGATGACCATACTTGAGGAAGATATTTGTTAAATGCAAACACTCATGATAACATACATACATACGTGGTGAAAAGGCCAACTACAAAGAGCCTTTTCATTAGGGATGTGTGAGGGCTTGGTGCAAACAAAGTTGTTGCCAATATACAGTATGCTCATGTGTTAGCCTGCATTAACTGGTGACTGATCCATAATAACAGTATTTTGACAATATTAATACGTGGTGAAAAGGCCAACTACAAAGAGCCTTTTGATTAGGGATGTGTGAGGGCTTGGTGCAAACAAAGTTGTTGCCAATATACAGTATGCTCATGTGTTAGCCTGCATTAACTGGTGACTGATCCATAATAACAGTATTTTGACAATATTAATATAATGACTCACCACTGCAATCATGTGGTCTCATGATTTATAATGGAAAACAGCACAGTTCTCCGTTTTGTGACATAAAAGATGACTTTTCCAACCCTCAGCAGTTTCACTCTGTGGACATCAGCCAATTAGTTGATGCACTCATGTAAAACTAATCCCAAAGAAGTGCCGTGTAAATAATAAAACTGTAGTCATTCCAGGGTGTCTAAAACCATTACATATAGTCTAAACACATGATTCTGAAGGAGATTACGAGTCTTCAGCTAACAAAAGTGGTAATCACAACATACCAAGGCTTTTAAGAAACAAAACATTTATTATACAATAGATTTTGTTACAACAAATTCCAATTCAGTATTGATTACGCAGCCGATTACTGATTTCTTGAATTTCAGTAATAAGATTGTCCATTGTTCTAACTTCATCAGTTAATTCAGTTGAGAGCTCTCCACTTGCCACATCTGTAAAGATTTGCTGTAACAAAGAATGAAATAAACATATAATCTTTATTTCATAAAGAAAAAAATAACTTTGAAAAATATATGCGCATTAATACCGCAGTGCTGAATACTGAAAAATGGCCTGGATGGGAAGGGGGTTTAACACCGCGGATGTCAACTGATTAACAAAAACTATAACAAAACATTCTTTATATAGCTGTTCTATTTATCAAACGTAACATTCATCAAATAATCCCCCATTTGCCGCAATTAAAGCTTTGCAGACCTTTGACATACTAGCTGTCAGTTTCTTATGATATTCAGAAAATGTCAACCCATATCTTATGTAGCTCTTTAGAGCATTGTTTCTGAAAGTGAAGCTCTTCTCACAAGAGCTTGATAAGATTAAGAGCTTGTACTTTTCCTTTAATGGTCAAGTATAGAAAAGCACAGCTAGTTGCAGAATGAATTGGAAAGGTAATGTACATTTTTACTGACTGTTTAGCGCCTCCTGTATAGTAAGCACCCTAAGCTGCCAGATGCCTTTTTCTTTTTCACAAGAGCCTGCAGATATTCCTACTAAATACTGATTTATAAATACTCACTGGTACTTGCATAGACTTAGACCCTTCCTCCACGTGAAATTGCTTGGGAATAGCACAAGGTCATTCCACCACTGAACACTTACATGAAGAGCCAGGGGAAGTGTGACTTCTTGAGCCGTACCACAAAAGGTTTGCCAACGTAGAACCTTACTATAATATTTCCTTGCAAAAAAAGCTTATGTAGCATTTATATACCATAAATCAATTATACAAAAATTTGCTTTTTACTTGCAGTGAGTTAGTCATAGCTCACACAGCAAACAGCTCTTGAACAACTAGAGAATTTAAAGTAGAACTATGGTCTAACTATAAAATCACATTTATAATACAGGCAGCCCATAGTTGTAAGACTAGGCTCTCTGTTTTTTTAAATACCTGTTGATCCTGCAAGCAGAACCATTGGATAGGCACTTTTTTTTGCTGCAGCTGTAGCTGCTTTGATGTTGGCACTGTTGATAACCCCTTCAGAGAAAAACTATGCCCAGCTCTGTTCAAAGCCCATTAGACTGACAGCATATTGCTTCATCTGCAGGAGCTGAGGAAAACTATGTAAAAGTTCTGCCCAGTCCCTCCCTGCAGCATTATCTAGTGAGGTAAGCGAGGAGAAATCCTCCCAACTGAATTCACCATTAAAAAAAAGAGATAAATTACATTTCTTCTAAGACAATTAACATGCCAACTTGCTTGTTTACACCTCTAAAAGCAAAAAAAATTATAATAGAGGGTTTAGATGGATTTTAAGTTTTTGTAAGGATTATTAAAGTTATGACCTAAATCCAAAATTGTATCTAAGGCAAATTTCACAGAATAATGTGATGCCCTAAATTCAAAAATCCATGTACAAGTGTGCCAGTAATGCATGTATGTCAACTTGTGCATAGTTATGTCTGTATACACTGAGTGGCCAGTTTATTATGACCACCTGACGTTTGTAGACAAATTAGCTATAATTACGCGCTGAAGTTGCTAGAGGGCCAGACCATTATAAATAGGGAAGCAGGCTGTTTACCACGATAAAAGAAGTGATTTTTTTCTGAAGATATGGGTAAACAACGCGATTTAACAGCCTTTGAACGTGGGATGATTGTTGGCGCTCAGAGCCATGGAGCGAGTATCAGCAAAACAGCAGAATTCGTTAAATGTTCAAGAGGGGCTCATTGTTAAAGTGTTTAAAGCCTGGCCTGGAAAATCTGGGTCTGAACGTGCGAATTGTGGCCGTCAGCGACTAGTCAATGTTAGGGCAGAACGGAGAGTGGCAAGACTGGTACAAGACAACAGAAGGGCAACAGTGCAGTGTCAGATTCCTCGCATCACCTTTCAACATCTCGTGGAGTCACGAGGCGGCCCAACGAAGTCATCTCGTGGAGTTATCTCGTGGCCCAATGAAGTACTGATGGGGTGGTCATAATAATCTGGCCACTCAGTGTATATCCCATTTAGTACAAGTAAACATGGAGAAACTTAAAATTATCCCATATCACTTTCCCCATATATTTCTATACTTCTTAGCTACAGTCCTGACCTATATCATGGCTTGGTTCAAGGAAAATGTATCAAGAAAAAAATGAGTAAATAAATAAAGCTATTCATAAGGAAACCTTTAAAGGGTAAAGGCTAGAGACATCAGATGCAAACAAGATAGAGCTGCTACAGCAGTGTAGGCATAGTTTATAAACTGCTGTTTTTCAGTAGTCCTGAGAAAGTTTAACACCTAGAGTCCATCATTCCCCACAGCCAATAGGATAAAACTGTAGTTAACCTGTAAAGGAAACCTGTTGTGAAAGTGAGGTCATTGCCAATCTTAACTCCAATATTTTGGGTAACTGACCCCAAATTAAAACACTGGATCTACATACTTGTTCTTTGTTAGTGATTCAAAAAGCCGTGAGATAACCAAGACAACCAACATTTTCTGAAGTAGATGTCAGCAGTGGTAACCTGAATTTTTCACTCAGTACAGGCTTTTTATTCACCAAAATTAAAGTAAACACATGGTGAAGCATCTTTGCATGCCATGCATTTTCAGATGTGTTGCATTTTCTTGGTACAGTATTCGGGTATGTGAATGGCAAAACATTGCATGCAAAACTTTTTCCCCAATACAAAACAAAATAGGTAAAAATGGGTCCTGCTGCAAACAATGAAGTTTGTCATGTCCATCCATTTTCTCTGTGATGAAAAACTGTGAAATTCAAAACATCAGTGAGAATAAGCCCTAAGAAGTCAACCGTAAAGAAAAAAATATAACAAATGCTATGAACACAACATACACTACTTGTCACAAGTTTTAGAACACTCAATTTTTCTACTTTTATTGAAATGTACGTAGTTTACTGTCTCAGTGTACTCTGAAAATAAAGCATAGAACAAATAAACAATTGGACATCCAAAATGAATCATGGAATCGTTTTCTTTAACAAAATTTTATCACATTTTTGACTCATCAAAGTAACAACCTTTTCAGGGATAACAGCCAAACACACTCATGGCATGCTTTCTGCAATGGAAATCAAATATTGTTCAGAAAGTTCTTCCCAACACTGTCGCAGAAATTACCACAAATGTGTTGCACTTGTAGGTTGCTTTGCTTTCACCCTTCTGTCCAGTTCATCGCAAACCAGCTCAATGGGTTTAAGTCAGAAGACTGTGCTGGCCATTCTATGATTTGATTCTTTTCTTCTAAGGTATTTCTGACACAGCCTGGAGGTATGTTTCGGGTCATTATCTTTAACCCCTGACTAACTAGGCATACACCAGAGGGTATTGCAAAATGTTGTGGTGGTAGTTTTGGTACAGGGTGCCACTGACAAAAATGTCCCTACTCTGGATCCAGCAAAAGAGCCCCAGACCATCACGCTTCCTCCTCCATGTTTGACAGTAGGTGTCACACACTGAGAAACCATCCTTTCGCCTACTCAATGGTGTACAAAAACCCTGCGTGATAAAAAAAAGATCTCAAATTTTGATCCATTGGTCCATAAGACCAATGGATCAAGCCTCTTTTTCTTATTTTGCCATCTTAGCAATAGCTTTCTTACTGCCACTCGACCTGTTAAATCTGCAGCTCGAAGTCTTCTCTTCACAGTTGAAACTAAGACTTGCTTACTTTGATCAGTTTTAAGCTGTGCTGCAAGCTGTTGTCCTGTGAGCTGCCTGTCATGAAAATTGTTGACTCTCAGAAACTTGTCTTCTGATTCTGTTGTGGCTTTCGATCTGCCAGACCTCTTCCTATCAGAGTTTCCTCCACTTTTCAAGTGCCTTTTGATGGTGTAGGAAACTGCACTCACGGACACCTTGGCTTTCTTTGCATTTTCTCTAAAGGAAAGACCTACACTTTTAAGGATTACCATGGTCTGTCTGTCTTTTTTAAGTGCCTTTTTCTCACCAATTTGAGAGCAAATATTGCTTAAGAGGGTGTAGTAACAAAGTCTGTTCCAACACTGCTTTAATACAGACAGAGGGCTAGTGAGTAAACAAGAAAAGTGGGGACACCTGTAGGAATGATTAGCATAAACCTTCAAGGCTTAGTTTACTTGCATTGCTGCAGAACAACTGTGAGCTGTTAACCATTTACTTCTTCCCTAGGACTTTTTTGTATAACCCGGAAATATTCATTATTTCTCAGTTTTTGTTAACCTAAATTTTGTTTTTTTTTCACATCTGGCTTACCTTTGTACTAGGGTTGCACAGATACCAAGTACAGTACTCGGTACAAGTACAAGTATCAATACTTTTGAGCTCCAAGACTAGAGAAAAATTAAAAAATTAGGAGGCAGCTGTCATTTGTAAGGAGCACACGGAGCTTCTGCGATTTGTACATCTCTGTTTTAATGTACGATTTTGTTTTTATAAATGTAAATAAAGGGATGCACAGATACCAGTTTTGCGAGTACGAGTACTGGTACTTGCCGAGTACTTACAAGTACGAATACTGATACATTTTTGTTTATTGTCATGTGACAGTTTTTCTAAAACAATACAGACTAATGATTTCAGGAAAGTGGTGGAGTGCCAGAGCCAGGTCCCAGCTGCAACCGCTGCAACCCTGGTAGTTCTCATGAAAATGCCAAGTATCTGCACTGGTACTCGAAAATTTTCTGTGCATCCCTACTTTGTACCATTTAAGGTTATTCACTCGACTTGGAACTGCCTACATTTCAATAAAAACTGGAAAAATTGAGGTGTTCTTAAACTTTTGACCAGTAGTGTATGTCAATATATATTATGTATTTGAATGCAAAACACAACAGGGTTCCTTAATGCAGGATCCTAAACACACAGCAATGTGTGGCACGTGTTGTGTTTTGATAAAAAAGTGTGGAAAAAGGGGTCCTAAAGGTCAGCTTTAGCAACACCTTTATTATCCTTACAATAGGATTATGTTAATATATAAATCTGTTTATACATACATTATGAGAACCTAAGGACCAAGAGAATTTACAAATATATATTTCAATCAAATATACATTTACTGATCTTCAATTGATAATCTAACTTTTAGAGTTGTTAAAAAATGTTAAGTCAAAATTGCTTTTTCCCTAGTACCTAAAAGTGGATCACTAGCAAACATAATTATTATGGGTCTGAATCAAAAGCTATAAATCCAACAGTTAATTATGAATGTATCAATGTGTTATTAAAGTGTAGCATCGGTCAAGTGCATATATGCAAAATAAGGAAAAGGGGACATGTATCGTGATAAGGATGAAAGTGTTCACAGTAGTTTTATTTTAGCTAAAGACAAACTTATTCAGGAAGGAACGTCTGGCTCTTGGAAGCCTGACTGCTAGGGATGTTTTCCTTTCCTCTTCCTGAACAGAACAACAAGGACAGCTCAACAGCTTAAAGATAAACTGTCCTTGATAATATACTACTTATGTCACCCTCTGATGTTGTAAATTACCATAACCACAATAGAGTTGAAACACAAGGGTGGAAACATCAGTGAAAATACCTAATGAGATTTTGCAGATCTCAGTAATTGATCAACAATATGAAAAACTCAAGTTAAATGTAGCACGGCATTATTTAATGTGACGTCATTTTATAACTGTTATGGTAGACACCCCTGGCAGGTGACGTGGGCTCACCCAAGGCATGGAGTCTAAGTGACAGTTGGGTCTTCACCAGAGCACCCTACAAGGAGTGATGGAACCAGTGACCCTAGTGGCCCCTGGGCTACTTTGTTGTGATCTATCACTATGCTGCAGCCCTCAGAATCACCCCACCAAGGAGTCGCAGGAACAAAGTTGCTATGATGCAGAGACAGGTTACGATGAAGCAGAGGTCACTGCAGGCGAGAGCGTAGTCAGTGTCCAGTCAATAGTTGAAGTAGGTGGCAAGCATAGACAGTAGTCCATATATAAACTGGGGTCAGGGCAGGCAGCAGGAAAGAGAGTGGGTGGTATCCAGGCTGAGGTCAGGGAAGGCAAGATAGTGGTCAGGAATAATCAGCAGAATCAGCTATGGAGCAGGAGACAAGAGCAGGGTAGGATGATCTGGATTGGTAACAGCTGAATCAGAAGCAACAGGAACTAGAACACATGAAACTGGCAACAAGACACAGCACCAGCTGTACTCAAGGCCAGATGGTGATCCTGACCAGACTGGAGAAAAGACAGAATTAATGTCGAATGGAAATTTCTTGCCTTGCACCATGAGAAATATAACTTCCAGGTGTTATGGTAGACTGGTGATGGTAGGCAAATTGGTCCTTGGGACACAATATCCAGAGGATCTGGGAGGGTCCAGGAAGAGTCTGCCAGGAGTCTGACGAGGTCTGAGTTCTTTGTGTGCTGACATATGGCTGTAAACTGAGTACAAAGTCCAGCTGGGATAATTTGGTGTAATGAGAATCACCAGAAGGCCCCCCATCTCAATCGTATGGAGCCAGCGAGGACGGAGTTTCAGATAATTAAATCTGGTAGAAGGTGTAAATCTGGTAGAACTAATCCAATGAAGTCACCAGAACATCCACTACGATAGATCTTGAGACAAACATTCTCAGTTTGTTGTAGAACCAGGAAACAAAAGAGGTGCACATTCGGTGTTCCCCAGATCTTGAAACACCTCTGGTCAAAGAGACTGCTGCCCTGAATCCAAATTGGTAATGATGCATACTCACTGCAAAACACAGGTAATGTTAATGCACCAGAAAGATAGAGATAAGCAAGTAGGCATCACTGATGTCCACTGAAGGCAGAAGGTCCCCCAGATGGAGGGGAGCAATGGCTGACCTTGTAGTTTCTATGTGAAATTTTTGTATCTGGAGGAAGGTGTTAAGAATCTGTAGATTCTGTATAGGGTGAATGCTCCCTTTTGCCTTGGAGAAGGTGAACAGCCATGAGTAGAAACCCTGAAACTTCTTCTTTTCTGGAACAATGGCTATGACCCCTTGAGGAAAAAACTGCACCAGAGCGAAGATCCATTAAGCTTTGCGGGAATGTAGGCAGGTTTGACAATATAAAGCGGGGATGAGGCAAAGTTCAGAATTCTAGTTTGTAGCCCCTGGACATTATGTTTTGGATCTAATAATCCAAAATGGCCTGGGACCGCAAAGGTAAGTGGGGGTGCCCCCTCACTGCGAGGACTTTTTCTCAGATTTGGGAGTCCAAGATGTCAAAGAGGCATACCCAATAAGCGTTTCTTGCACTGATGCTCCACAGGGCAACATTTGAGCCAAAGGGTCCTCCACATGTGCACTGAAAGAAGACCCATTCTGTACATTAGGCATATATTAGCTAGCCAATCTACACAGTAGTATAAGGCCATAGGCATGGGCTTCCAGTGTTCAAGGACTGAAGGACCCATAAGAATTGATATAGACATATCCTTTGACAAGAAGCACAAGGTCTGGCAGAGGGGGGTGTCTGCAACTGCAGCTTGAAGAGCAGGACCAACTGACCAAGGGAGGACGTGTAGATAGAGAAGAAAAGGGGTCCAAGGACAGAGCCTTGGGGGACCCCTACAGAAAGAGGAAGAGGAGGGGAGTTAGATTTGTAAGTGACACTAAAGGAGCGCTTAGATAGGTAGGAGAACCATGAGAGAGCAGAGTCTTGTAGATCAAGCGAGTGGAGTTTTTTGAGGAGCAGTGGGTGGTCAACAGTGTCAAAAGCAGCAGAGAGGTCTAATAGTAAGAGTAAGGAGTAGTGGCCATTGTTTTTAGCAGTTAGTAAGTCATGAGTTTTAGGAGGACGGTTTCAGTAGAGTGTAGGGGGCGAAAGCTGGACTGTAAGGGGTCAAGAAGGTTGTTTTCAGTGAGGTGGCGGCTCTCAGGTGGTTGTAGATAAGGCGTTCTAGGAGTTTGGAGGTGAATGGGAGTGATGGGAGTAAGGAGATTGGTCTGAGATTGTTAAGGTTGGGAGGGTCCAGTGAGGGATTTTGGGGTATTGGGGTGACCAGCACATGTTTTAGCGGGGAGGGAAAGATGCCAGTAGAGAAAGAAAGATTGAAAATGTGAGTAAGAGAGTGGTTGGAGTAGTGGTGAGGGAATAGAGTCCAGGGGGCAAGTGTTGAGGTGGGTGTCAGAGAAAAGCTGTGTGACCACCTCTGTGGTGACAGGGTCAAAAGAGGAAAGTAACAAGTGAGATGGTGGGTCTGGTACATTAATAGGGGAGATGACTGGACAGTGAAATCTGATCACGAATTGTATCTATTTTGTTTTTGAAATGAATGGCAACGTCCTGGGAAGTGAGTGAGTTAGAGGGTGGGTGGAGACGGCGGAGGACATAGTAGAGAATTAAAAGTAGAAAAAAGTTGACGAGGTCTGGATGAGAGTGTGTTAAGTCTGTTATATAAGTATATGTTGATCATCTAAATGTAACTATAGTATGAAATGATGGCAAAACATTCTTGCTTAGTATGTAATTTGGCTGTCTTTTTAGTGGTGTTTTATAAATGTTATACCTAATCTTATGTTGTCGTGTATATGATGCATTAAGAGTTTAGTCAGTGTATTGCCCACATTTGTAACCCATATATTGTCACTTTTGTTGCCATTGCCCACATATTGCTACAACTGCCATTGTGTGCCCACATTTATTACCCAGGTATTGTGATGACTGCATGTTGACTGCTGTCACATATGCTCTCGTATTACTACAGTTTGTGAGTGCGTGTGTGACCACCCCTAAAATGGCCTGTTACTATCAAACAACACTAATGGGCACAACGACTCTCACTTCTTCTGAGCAGACTCACAGGATTCCAATTTCCCCTGTGTGTAAATGTGTGCCAGCATGTACCAGCCATGCCAGTAGAATAGAATATAGAATCCAGTGCTTCTATAAATTATCAGCTCAGTCCTTATCAGCCTGTCATTCTATAATTTTTTTTTTCTTTTGTCCAGAACGATTAAGTGACCCCATAGAATATTTTGGAGAGGGGACGCCACAGACTTGCACTATCAGTACCCACAGTCTAACTAATATGCTGCCCAAATTATACTGAAAATCATGAACATTTGAATTAGGGGGTGGGGTTTTCACAGCCTCATTTAAGGCAGAGACAAGTATAGAAAGCAAAGGGACTGACTAAAAGATTTTTAAGGGCTAATTACACTTTGTAAATGACAAGTGTAAGATGTGCTTTGATGTTTTTGCTAACTTCAGTTTGAGAGCTTTACCAAGGATCAGCAAATTCTTGCATTAATTTTTTTTACATTTTTATTACGTTTGTATCCAGGAGATGTTCCATCTCACACTTGGCATATGCTATATGCTACGTAAAAAGTAATTATTTAAAATGGAGTCATTATACATTACTATTAAAATGCAGTTGCACAAAATAGCAAATTGTTGCTTAAAATTGCACATTTTTACAAAATACTTGACATTGTGATCTGCAGCACTGAAACCTTGTGTTGCAGAGCCAATGATATACAGAAATACACACTGCAGTGTACAGTAGAAGTAAGAAATATAAATCGTCTTTACAGTATGGCTTGTGAATGTAAATATTTTTTTTGTATGTAAGCTAGGCTAACTTATGTGGTCATTAAAATTCTATTAATGTATTTTCTGCACACTGAAGTTTCAAATTCAGAAAAATTGCATTGCTGTAGAAGCAGTGCTCAGAGAGTTCTTTAAAGTTTCTTCAACAAATGATCTTGGTAGTAAATATGTCACCTAACACCGGATTCTAGCAGTGAAATTCCTAAAAAGCAAAAACATATACTATGGAATATAAATAAGTGCTCTGGTAAAGTGTGTAAGAGCCATGATACAGTTTTCAGCTTTTAAGCTCATAATTAGGAAACTCGATCAAGAAATGTTAAGTAGAATGGAATTTCCTGGTAATTATTTACAATTAAACCAGTGAGATTGGGTTTACGTCGATGCCCACAGTAGATTACCATTAAAGTGTGCAATCACTTTGAGAGGCACTGGCATTTCATTAGCTCATAATTGATCATATTACCACAAGCATTTGCACAATTAGGTTTAACCAACATGTACAGGAGAATAAGATGAAAATTAGACCAAACTGTAACCCATGGAGAAATGAAGACAGTTATTCTGTAAAGTTCAGCCATATTTAAAAGAATACAGCCTGTATGTGACAGTTCATGCTACAGGTAATATATTATAGAAGCAATGGATAAGCAGGATGACCATCTTAGCAAGCCTAGAGCACGAAAAGTTATCCCAAGCTCATAATACAAATTGAGGGGAGCTGTTGCATGTTATGCCTGTTTGTTCAAAGGCTCCATACTCTATGGTAGGAATGCAGAGGATTCTCAAAAGCAGGTCCTGTCTGGTGTTTTGGGTCATTGGTTGCATCCTCCACAACTGTAGTAGATTTACCAATGAAAAAAAGGGGTAAAATTGCTACATTAAAAAATCTGCTTTTTCCATTATGTAAAGAAAACAGGTAAAATGTAGAAAAAAAAATCTGATTACATAAATCAAGTGTCATGTTGATATTTACACAATGTAATGGTATTATTGTCATTATAATAGCAAAAGCCAGGAAGCATAGCAGATCCAACAGATAAGCACCTTAAAATAAAACATCTGGATTCCCTCCCATCCACTACACAGCATAATGTCAGTGCATACATACAGTACCTATTATTTTTAGTTTGATGTATTTTCATGCTTTTTTAAATATATAGGTAGTAGTGACCCATGTGACATTAGTGCACAATGGGCACTTTTATAATATTGACAAAACAAGCTAACTTTACAATGATATATCCAGATTAACTTCTTTGGATAATTGTAATTTATGTTACACATTGCAATGTGACTTTATATCAAAATCTGATGAAATTAAAGAAAAAGTGAAGCTGCTTTCTATAGCTTTCAACAAGACTGCAGTAAGTATCATTTGTCAGAGCACATTACACAAAAAGGCCGGTCAGTTAGTTCACACAGTCAACTTACTTTTTCAGGTTTTAAACCCCTAATGCATAAGAAAATAAGAAAAGCATATGTTTTATTGGATGCAATCAACACTATAGAGCCTAAGTAAGCAGTGCATATTAATTACTATCAATATTCACTAATAATTAATACTATTAATTACTATTTACAGTTACATTAGTAAATTTACTCCTGTGACCCAAAAGAGGACTGAAGTAAAAAAAAAGGTTTGGCTTTAGTTCTGTTTTAACATTACAAAGTTAGCTCTTCTGCCCTCAGGTTAACCAACTATGCAAGTTTATATGTCCAAATGTCCTCTGATGTCTATGGGCAGCTAGAACGCAGGCACTACGAAATGCATGGAAAATGCTATTTTATTAATTTATTCAATGTGTCCTGGGGGCCCCCTTTCTCCAACCATTTAAGTTTTATATATCAACAAGTCACACTATTTGATTAAAGTGCCATTACTGGCTACTGAGGCATTTTCATCTACAGAGGGATGACAGGGAAGTTGGTCATAGCTCCGAAGAGAGAGAAATCAAGGCCTCTTCTGCAGACTGTACCCCTGATTGGAGGGCTTCTTGGCAGCATATTTAAGGGTTTTTAGTTCAATAATGGTAAACTGCCTGATGTTGGGCAATATTTTCTGTTTAAAACTCTAGATGCCTGACAGCTTGCTTTGGTGAAGAGCTCAAGATGGCAAATGTTTATCACATACCTGGAAAGCATGATGTGTGAGCTATTATTTCAACTGGCGTAACTAAATCATTTTTTATATTTGTAAGCATACAATCAACAATCCTTTTCTTCAATCAGTATTCTGATAGATGACCTGGCAATATATTTTTTCAAATAGAATAATATTGTAAGCTTTTTCTGTTGGACTAACCTTTGCTTTAGACGATAAGCCACGAAGGTTAAGACGCGCTGAAGAAAGGATCTGCACAGCTTCCTGTGGATTAGTCTTGTTCTTGCTGCACTTTATTGACACTAAAATATGCAAAAAGAGATACCACCAATTCACTGCATCAGTTTTGAGTTTCACAGAATATACAGTATACTGGTGAATTATAAATAGCTTTTTGGTCTGAGAAATATTTTTGTTCTGTTTGCTACAGCTGATATATGTTTACAGCTTTATATATTTTATGTAGTTTTCAAGGTAGGATCTCATCTGACAGTTTGCAATTGTAAATTAAAAATGATATATAGCCACACATGGCTTCTCCATTTTGGCTTTATGTTTGTAAAATAAAGAATGACACAATGTAATATGTCATGTATTGTTGTTTATCTGAGGTAGGATTTGCCCAATTTTAATACCTGATAATACCAAATATTTTTTTTTTATGTCCTGATACATACAACCATAGAATTCAAAGAGGGTGTACTTTCTTTTTCACACGACTGTAGTTTACAATAGAACATATATAATTATTAATAAAACATACAGCACATCTTTTATTATGACTGCATAAATTAATACTAGAAATGCATTTGGATTGCTGACCCATTGCTTGCACACCACTTGTAAGCTACTGTTTGCATCAGCACAGATGTCATCTAAATCTATCTAATCCATTCATAATGCACCCAAAATTCACCCAAATTGTCATACAGTTTTGAACAGGATGATGCTGAATCAACAACATACTCTAAGTGGAGAACAACGTTTCATTCAATATTGTAAAAAAATAAATATGGTGAGGGTGCACTCATCTCAACGAATGACAGATGGTGCTCCATGTTTCTTTCTGTGGATTTTCATAATCTCAATGTGAGAGCTATTTCATTGAAAACTAAAATGTCACCTTTGTGTAGACTCTGGAGGACCCACCAGCTTCTGACTGCAACAGAAACATATTTCTTTTGGAGTTTCAAACTATGCCTCTTTGCCACCCCCCTGTCCGTAATGTAAAGTAAATGACAAATCAGAACAGCTATTAATATTCTGACTTAACTGTACTGCTAGAAACACTGCAGCACTAGTTGAAGGCATATGGGGTTGATTTACTAAAGGCAAATAGGCTGTCCACTTTGCATGGGAATTTGCTTGGTGAGTGTGGTGAAATTTCACTTTGTAAAGAATACCCAGTCATGCAAGAAAGAAAAAAAACAAAACAAACAAACAAAACAGTATTTCTGCTTGCACGTGATTGGGTGATGAAAATCAACAGAGATTCACTACACTCACTAAACCAATGAATTCACTAATTTAAACTAAATCAATTTCCATCCAAATTGTGACATTCCTGGAAAAGTAAACACCCTATTTATCTTTAGTAGATCAACCCCTATGTGTTCTACCTGTAACTGAAGACATTAACTAAAAATAAGCCCAGGTTAAAATGACCAACAGTTCTATCTTACAGGTTTTTTTTTTGCAACAAACTTTAGGTGAGATGCATATACACAAGCATGCATACATGCAGCACACAGGGCCTGGCAGATATTTCTAATGAATGAAATAATTAGCCATTGCCTATTTTGCTGATGACAGGTTTCAGAAACATAGGTCAAGTGAAATATGTGACGCAAGTTTCTAGTGGGAGTAGGGCATAATTTTTGTTGTGGCTGACACAGTGAACTCAGGGCAGGAAGTAACAGTAAGACAAAAACTAATTACAGGATGCCTGGTAGCAGCTTTAATGAATCAATTAAGTAAAAAATGTGCTGGGAGAAAAATCCATAACGGAACCCAGCACTTTTTCTTTGAAAACCACATAAAAGAGAAGCTAACACTTAAAATGAGCAGAAATAACTCTAATTTAAAATCGACCATTTTCTTTATAACAGAGACATTATAATACTTTTTTTTTAACATGAGTTCATTTTCCTTGGCTGAATGCAAGAAATCCATGAGTTGTAATACTAGATTTTTATTTTTTACATATTTGAGGTTAATTTAACTCTGTAGTCAGAGTTGCCTGAATAGTCATCTACTCTAGTGTACTGAAACTGTCCTCTACACACCAATGGGAAAGAGAATGCTGAACTAAGTCTATCCTGCTTTCTGGTTGGCTTTGGATATACTTGCTGACGGGTGAACCTGAGATCAGTTTTAATATCACAATTGCAATGAACAGTATGTACCTCTAGATGCTTGCCAGTTGCTTTAGTTTACCTATTTAGAGCTCCAGAAGCTCAAATCTCACGGCGCTCTGGTATAAAAACTTCATAATTAACAAAGCTGAAAAAAATGATGTCTATCAAGTTTAACCTCTTACAACTTCTGCAGTTTTATTTTTTATATAACAATAAAATCATCTTTTTTTTAAAAAATTCCATTATCGGTTTTGCCAATTATGTAGTAAAGAGTCTTGCACCTTAACTGTTCTGTTTGAGAATTCTTCCTCAATTAATAGCAAAACCTTATTTTTTTTAATATCAATGTGTGTCCCTTCATCCTCTGGATTATCCATGAGGTAAAACTAGGGATTTCGGTATTGAGTACTGATATTTTTTTTCCCGGTACTCGCCGATACTGAAAACCGATACTGGAAGTCCCATTAAGGAAGCTGGGCGGTGAGTAATGACTCGCCACCTGGCTTCCTGATTATCTGGGAAGCGTGTAAAGACTCTCCACCCGGCTTCCCGATTTGCAGGGAAGCTGTCTCCATGCTTCTCATCACTGGGTGACGAGAAAGCATGGAGCCGGCTTGCTGGCGCAATGACGCGGTGCCCGGCTTCCTGACTGGCCGGGAAGCCGGCTCCATGCTACCTAGTAGTTTTTAAATCACGGCGCCTGGCTTCCTGATTGGCCAGCTTCCAACCAATCAGGAAGCCAGGCACTGCGTCATTACATCCTGATTGGCCGGGAAGCCGGCTCCATGCTCTCTCGTCACAAGTTGCGCTGCCCAGCTACCTGATACCGGGAGTATTGGGCTAGGCATTGAAGCATTTGGGCAAGTACGAGTACTCGCCCAAATACTGGGCATCGGTGCATCCCTAGTAAAACTTTATTTACAAGATGTTTATAATGGACTTAAATATATTTAGAGGAAACTATAATAATTTGGAGTCAATTGTATTTTTTATATAGTTTATATATCAGGCACAGTAAAAGTTGCTCCCTTTCAGACATGACTTCCTCATAATGAAACCTCCAACTGAGGAAACAGGTAAGAGAAAAGTTATTACTTTGACTCATTCAGTTCTGTGTGTACATTTCAACATGATCTATTGATCTCTGTAAACAACAGAATATTTCAAACACATGGTAGAGAGCAAGCATAACCTAGGGCTTCACCTTAAAGTTGGATACAATACTTTATAATACTCGTATGCATTATTTCAGATTTCACTGACTAAAAATAAAGGAAAAATTCAAATTATATTTAAAAAATATATTTTATTATTATACATCCCTTTAAAGAGACACTGTCATTAGGTAACATGTATCCCAAAAAACTATTTCTTGTTAGACTACATACATTATACATACCCTTAACGTCTGCATTAAATGCAAATGTGTGTCAGATGCTTGTATCTCCTGACGGAAGCTCCTCTCACTCCACCCTCTTCCCTGGCCACTATGTCACCAGTGTGTCAGGGGCATTCTAGAGACATACTGAGCAGTGGCTAAATCCACAGTGGGGAGACACAGACATTCCATTCAATGGAGGAGGTAATGGTAACTACATGTATTTTAGAGGAACACTGTCATTAAGATGCATGTATACTGGCAACAGTGTCTCTTTAACCCCTTCCTGCCTGGTCATACTGCTTCCAGTCACAGAGTTGCATTCTGGAGGTGGTAGGACAGGCTTCTGAAAACGTGATCATTGTAACAGCCAATCACAGTGATCAAATGATCAGGAAGCCCATGATATCCCTAATACACAAGCTGTAGGATTACAGATATCAGGAAATGCAAATTCATCCAATACAAATAGGGTTAACCAAGGTTTTCTTATGTTTACCCTATTGCTTTGCTCACTTGTTCCTTTTCCCAACATACACTAATAGTGTGTTAATCCACTATGTCCTAAATAGCATTATTGAATAACTTTAATGAGTTTCTATTTTGAAAAGAAAATGTCCTACTTCTTTACTAGACTAGAGTTCTTCTTTAGGTATTCGCAAGAACCTGCGCTAATGGAAAGATAGCATTAATAGGTAAATAAATAAAATGTATGACCCAGGAACTACAAATATGATTTCTATAAAACTGAAAGTGTACAAAAAGCTGATTTCTATAAAACTGAAAGTGTACGAAAAGCTGCTGGACTCAGGCACTAGTCCCCTAGAGTAAAGATTGTGTTAAATAGTACAGCGCTAAACGTCATTCAGTGATGGAAACACAAAAATCAAACTGTAACAATCCCAGCATGAAGCATTCATCAGAAAATAAAAATAGCTATCAAAAAGTGTCAATCACATCTATACAAATGAAGTGAGAAAACTGACAGTGTGTAAAAGAATAATATTCCAAAGTGAAACAATGTGTGAAAACGACTGTTCAGTAAACGGAAAAAAGTGTTAAAGTATGTATCAAATATACACCTTGAAAAAATAAATAAACACGTGTCTAAATCTGCAAAAGTGTTCAGAAACATATATCTTGTGTGTAAAATTATAACAACATATTAGTAAATTAAAAAAATTCTCTACATAAAATCTGTGTTCATAACATTAATATAAAAAATATTAATAAAAAATGGGTAGTCATCAAGATTGACAGAGTTTCTCAAAGTCTTAAAACCCCAAAAACCAAAAGACCCCCCACAGTGAAATCGGGTGCGTTTTTCAGTTCAATGATGTGTCCAACGAAAATCCAAAGAAAGACCAAGGAAATCCCCTCAAGGGAATGCACTCGCCGGATCTCTGATGTTAAAAAAGCCGTTTGTCTCGTCAGATGGAAACCGGAGCTGTGTATCCTCTTCTCCCGCTCAGTGGAACTCCAGAGCAAGAAACACCTCTGGTTTCTCCGTGATGTTAAATCAAGGATCTCCGCCCTCAAAAGTCCCCCAGATCAGATATCCAACAAGGTAAGAAGAACGAAGAATACGCTCATAGCGTAATAAATTCCAAGTTTATTAGGTCAAAAAAATGTATAAAAAAGCGCTAAAGTAAACTCATATAAAAGCCGGCTGGTCACTCAAGCGTGACTTCTTAGACTGGAACAATGACGTGAAAATAGGCCTATTATGGTGGCATGTCCAGCTAATATGTCCAGCAAAAGTCTAGTTTGTCCCCAAAAAACAATGTATTACCTTTTTTTATCCTTGGTAATGCCAAATCAACATGCCTATAGTAGAAATGTAAAAATGTCTGGGTCAGAAGGGGTTACATTTGCCTTTGTCCACCAAAAACGATGTATGGCAGGGATTTGGCCTCAAATTATCAATGAGAATTGCATAAACTCTACAGATAGACTTTCTAGACAAAAACATTATCCTATTGCTGTCAGACATTGCACACTAGGAACATAATGTTTAGAATCAGCTATTTGAGTACTGCAACATTTATACTATGTGAACCATCACGTTAAATATATATAGACATGGACAACTTTGTTGGTACCTTCCCACGAAAAAAGGAGCCCACAATTTTCTCTGAACTTACTTGACACCAACCAAAGAAATTTCCATCAACCTTTGTGATATGTAATAAAAATCAGACTTTGCTTTTGATTCAATTGAATATTTTAAATAAAACTAATAAAAATGGCATGGACAAAAATTACACTTAACATAATATTTTATTGTACAACCGTCATTGCAAACAAGTGCTTTTTTGTAGATGTTCAAGAGGATTCAGAACAGGGCTTATAGAAAGTCACTTCAAAATGGTCCATTGTTTTGTTCTTAATCCTGTTGGAGGACCCATGACCTACAATTGATATATATATATATTTGAGACAGAACTTTCTGACACTAGGCAGTATGTTTTGCTCCCGTATTCCTTAATAGTCTTGAGATTCCCTGCCTGATGCAACAGAGCAGCCCCAAAGTATAACCAAGCCTCTTTCATGTTTTTTGCAGTAGGTACAATGTTCTTTTCTTTGAAAGCTTCATTTTTTTCATCTGTGAACATAGAGCTGATGTGACTTGCCAAAAAGTTCCAGTTTTGTCACACTTGTCTATAGGACATTATTCCAGAAGCATTGTGGCTTGTCAATATGCATTTAAGCAAATTCCATTGCCTCATTTTTATCTTTTTTTTTCAAACTTCATGTCAACCATTCGCATTAGTCTTCTGTTCAATCCGGAGTTGATTTTCCTCTTAGGGCGACACTCCCGTGGATCTTAAATTGCATAATATTTGTAACTGCACTCACAGGAACATCAAGCTGCTTGGAGATGGTCTTATAGCCTTTTCTTTAACATACTGGTCTTTCATTTTCTTTCTGATCACTTGAAACAAGTATTTCCTTTGTTTTTCTTGTCCATGTTTAGTGTGGTGCACATGATGATAACAAACAGTGGAGTGACTACTTTTCTCCATTTACATAGGTTGACTGATTTCAAGATTAAAAACATGTGTGATACTAATGACAGAAAACGAAGAGGGTTACTCACAAAAGAGCTGAAGGATCCAGCCATAGCTGCGGCTGATCCTTCGGCTCACTTTGGCTGCCGAATTGACTGAATTGAAGAACCTTAAATTCAGTCAAACCGAAGGGCTATTCACAATAGCCTGTACAGCAGCCAGAGGAAGGTGAACGGCTCAGCCGAGCCGACCGCATAGGCTTTGGCTGAGCCGTTCGCCTTCCTTTGGCTGCAAAGCAGACCATATTCCCTGCAAATGACAACAGTCGGGAGGAGCCAGGCGAGATGTCACGGCTGGCTCTGCCCAGCTGTTGTCATGTAATGACAGACCAGCATCCTCAGGTTATTTGAGGACACTGGGCTGTGATTAAACAACCGGGCCACCCAGTTGTTTTCATTTGTTGGGACCTGCTGGAAGACTGACAGGTGGCGGACAAATGTAAACTGTTAACATCACCGCTAGCTCCACCCAATTGTTTATATTTTGCCGACATCTGTTAGATTCTTCATTTTGCAGCGGCAGTACGTCGCGTTCGGTCAGGTCTGCGGACGTCGTTATTTTTTCTATTTTGTCGAGTCGTTGTGGAACACGCTGGACGCTGTGATTGACCTTGGATTACGTTAGTTATAGACCTATCCTTACAGCCTCCCTCCCCCTCCGCTCCAGCGGTCTAAGGATCCTTGAGTCATCAAGGAAACCGAGGGACATACCATCGCTGCAGCGGAGAAGGAGACACTCTAAAAGCCAGCTAGCTGCAAGGTTCGGGTAAGTATAGCTTTGTTATTTTACTCCCTAGATGAAAATAACCACTAAACCCATACAGTTGGGGGGGGGGGTAGCCCACTGCAAGAGTTAAGAATATTTTTTCCCAGAGTTCTTTCTACAGTAAGTGATAAAATCAGACGCCTGCATATGTGCACTTAGAAAAACCTCTTGTTTTTGAAAGATCAAATATATATAAGTGTGTGTATGTGTTCTGAGCAATATAAGCGAAAAAAATATTTTTTTTTTAAAATCTATTCTTTTATATAAAGTAAATGCAAAGCATTGATGTTAGCAGCGCATAAGATTTCTACAAACACAATTATTAGCTTTGTTTTTAGAACAATTGGTTGCATCAATATCCGGTCGACCAAATCTGTTTAAAAGAAAAACACCATTTATTTACTGCCTATCAGATCCTATAAATCATGAGTGAGTGCATGTTGGCAAAACAATGATCAAATCCTTTGTCTTTCCTAGTGCGTTATTGACTAAATGGAAGAAAATGTGGCTTGTATTAAAGTATAGTATCAGAGTTTTGCTTTTCCATTTCTTACATCATTCCAAAGTACTGTTAATGCAAACCACATATCTTGGACACGCGTTCCACATTTTATGAGGTTCCCTTAAGACTACAATTCTCTTAGGACTTTTGACAATTATTTTAAACCTTACAGTAATAAAAGCAACTAAGGTTTTCTAACATGAACTGCTTAGAAGGTGTCCGGCATAAGATACAGTAACTGAGGCTATGGTCCATAGCCGGTGGGAAGGAGGCTGGCCCTCAGCCACTCCAATTGTCAAGAGCACGGAGACTTCCTTGACAGCTAATAATGCTCTCACATATTAAGTATAACCCATTTTGAAGGGTGCTTAATAAACATAATAACTAGACGTAGGGAATTGCTATCCGTCTTTAATTTAATAGTACAAACTTTCAGCAATATATGCATGAATACTATAGTACTACATTCGGTCAAAGTATGGAAAGAACAGGTAAGAGTTTTTTTAATGTCTTTTTAGAGGTAACATAGAAGGAGAAAGCCTAATTGGACCCCAAAACAATGCATGTATTAAACTGTTATCTTAAGTAATGGCAACGTTATCATCAAAAAAACTGGGGCATATTGAAAATGTAAAAATTGCTCTGGTCCACAAGGGGTATAAAGGTATGAAAGCTGAAGTGGCTAAAATGTTGCCCTGTCTCATGTTGACCTTAATAAGTGAATAGGTTTTTAACAGGAATTTGATAATGTTCTTTAACCACCTCCCGTCCATGGCCGTTCCTGAACGGCCGGACGGGAGTCTTGTAGGTGCGAGAGGGCGTCTTAAGACATCCTGCCCCCCCTCCTACGCTGGTGCGTGGCGCTCAGCGCGCACACGAGTGGGGAACTGTTCGCAATGTAAACAACCAGCGATAGCTGTTTACATTCATGCGATCAGGCGTCTCTGGAGACGCCCGATCGCTTGCAGGAGCTGCATGTCTGCGCCCCTCCCCCATACCTCCGCTGCCAGTGCTGAGATCTACGGTGCCCGGTGCGGCTGGACCTAGCACGGCGACGCTCTCAGTGGAGATCAAATGGAGTTCAGTACACAATCTCCCTTTGATCTCTTCTCCATCCCTGAATGCAGGAAGTGATGTGTATTACATCACTTCCTGCATCCACTGTCACTCTCTGGTACAGAACACCGGTGAGAACCTGGTGTAGCAGATCTTTGCATAATCAGCTTCTATGGGGGTCCCTAGGTGACATTAGGGGTCCTAGAGACCCCTGATGTCCCCATAAAGAGGACCTGTCATGTGAATTGGCTATCAAATAGGGGATTTCTTAGTCCCATAGGTGATAGCAATAAAGTTAAGTGTAAAAAAAAAAAAAAAAGTAAAAAAAAATAAAGAAGCTAAAACAATTTAAAATACCCCATTTTTAAAAAAAAAGTCCCCCGCCCCCCGACATACACGTGCAAATACGCATAGGGTGCGCCAGCGTGCGAAAAGGACGATTCCGCCTATTGTGCCGTACATGTTACATATCGCCACGAATGTCGGAACAAGAGCAATAATTCTAGGGCCATCAATCACTGATAACACTAAACTGATGAGCGGTAAAAGCTTTTAAAGCATCGCCTATGGCCAATTTTGAGTGTGGACATTTTCTGTGATTTTGCGGGCGCGCGTAATTTCAAAGCTTGACATGTTTGGTGTCTGTTTACCCAACCTGACCCCGTCTTTTATATATTACCAAAAAATAGGGGTGATTATAAATGTTTCATAACATTTCACAGGGAAACATGTTTTTTTTACAAAATTTAGGGTACTTTTTTTGTTATATAGTAAAAAATAAAAACCCCAGTGGTGATTAAATACCACCAAAAGAAAGCTCTGTGTGTCCCCAGCTGACAATGGTACTGTGGGCACGTCATGCAATTGCACAGTGTCCTGTAGATCTCAAGCAAAGAAGAGAGGATGCATCTGTCGTTAGGGTAGTAGGAAGAGAAAAGAAAGCCCAGCAACATGAAGGGGACTGGCAGGAACACCAGATAGTTACTCTATAGCACTATCTCACAACAAATAAAATGCAGCTTGATATATATATATATATATACATACTGTATATAAGGAAGATAAGAGAAATGCAAAATGCCAGTTTCATAGTTTGGGATATAATACACTTTAACACATGTGATTGCTACATCTGGTCCATATGACAATAACATACAATAAAATATGTGTAAAACAATACCATATGTAATCATTTATTTCTTCACATTCTAATTACAAACTCAGAAGCACATCCACTTTGTAAGACAGAATCTGGCACACATTATAGAGTAAACACAGATCATGCATTTGTAATTTGTCGTGGAACCAGGTATAGAAAAGAGATTATAGTCGATTGCATAGGCACGTCTAGAATCACAACAGTGAATTAAACATTTGCACAATCTTTGGGATTAATTGCCTGGCAAATATAGAAGAATCACTATCATACTTATACCTGCTGCTTTGCAATACTGACAGAAAACTGTTTTAAAAACTGCAGCATATTGGAAGGGTACACGCCAATTTTATTGTTGCCTGTGCTAAAAATCATCAACAGGTCGGCAAATGCACAGTCCTGAATTGGCATTCCAACAGCCCCAGATATACTCCAGGCTTGGGAAATGATTGTAAAGCATGAAATGTTCCTACCTATTTAGGGAGGGTTTTTCACACTTCACTGCCATTATATAGGCTGAATAAAATAGCTATTTTCTTTTAAAAGACTTGATTGGAATCCTTAGCGCAGATTACTGTGTTGGAATGCAGAGTAGTGGTACTGTGCAGTGTCCATGCATGCATAATAACAGATAAAGAGCATTCTGCACAACATAATTAGAAAGGCTTCCAAACTGATAAGATTTTAATGAGCTGGAAGTTTAAAAAATAGTCATAATGTAATATGTGAACATTTCATGTTTATGAAAATCGGAACTGTTGCCAATAATTCATATAGTTCAACACCCCTACATAGCCCTTATAACCATTTAGCATCTTAGACTCTCATTGCCGTCTACAGACACCTTGCCTGCTTAAAGCATATCCAAAAGAATAAAAATGTATTATTGCAGCTTACTGATTCTTAGATGTGGTCACTGCATTTGTTTTGTTCAGCCTCTTTTTAGAGTTTCACTTTTTTTTTTACAGTAGCATGCTTCCTGTAATGGGGTGACAACACTTGTGTTGTATCTTTAAAACACGTTCAATTATTTATTTAACAGGCCAGCTTAGTTACCTCACACTGTGGGAGACATGCAGCAACTAACACTAGCACTGCAAAAGGAGGCAGGGAATTATGTAGGCGCATCTAGTGTACTAAGCGTGTGAATATATGTTGTTGCAGCCCAGTGATGCATCTCAGGAGTTCTCAGATTTGCAACCACTATTAGACGACTAGGAGAGGTGACTCCAATATCAGGTGACTCATGATATTTATGGGTGAAATTACAACTCTGAAACATCAAATGTATGTCATCTCGCCCACATTTGAAATTTGAGCACGTATGGAAGAACATCAAGTATAAAAAATGAGGAGCGATATTATTGGTGTACATAAGGGTATTTTAACTCTAGTGAATACCAGAGGATCTGAGTGAAGGAAAAGGATTTCTAAAAGTGGATATGGCTCATCTGTAATAAGGTGGCCATGGAAAATTGGAGAGTGTGGAGTGTGGATATTGAAGCACGGTCAATTTATGGAAGCACGGGTTTTGGAAGTTTGTGGATAGGCGCAGAGGTGCACTATTTACAGGCTTTGATGTAAATACTGATCTCACAAAAAGGTGGAATACGGATTGGACTCACATTTGGACACTATATAATAGTATATGGTTTGTGTCAATCACAATGTTAATGAAATTGTAATCAAGATCACAGGTACTGGCACACTGTGAATTGGATGTATGTGGGTGGTTTTATTTTGCATTTTGGTATATTGTTTGTACACAATTAAAGAAATTGTTTTCAAGTTTAGATATTATGAAGCAAAGTGCAATATACGTATATAAATTGTGGTATAGTGAGTTTTCACTAACAAGCACATTAAATTGACAAGTAAGTTAGGAGTGTTGTGTATTGCTGATCTGGTAAAAGCATATATTTTATACAAACCAAATCAACTACAAAATGAACTTAACTATGTATTCATTTTTCTCTATTTTTACATCACTAAAGGTAATCTATTCACTTTTTAAAATGAACGGCGTGTCAGACATCTTGTAGATAGAAGAATGGACACTGGCACTCCAAGGCAAATCAAGTACCTCTATTTATTAACATACATGTTGCATAGCAAAATACACTTTTTGGGGTCTCACAGGATATTTTACAGCCATGTCTTATCTTGTTACACATAGGTTTACATTATTTCCTGCATTCACGTTATTTTCATGATGCACACCATGACTGCCATGTTTCCTCCTGCTTTATGGGTTCATCTTCGCCTTGCTGCATGTACTGCCAGCCTCCGCCAGCTAGTGTCCCACTGTTGTCATGACAGCCTGTGATGTGACCGATTCCACAACGGGTATATGCGGCCCATCTGGGAACTTGTCTCTTTCCCATCGATGCCTGGGGTGCGGCCGAGTCCGCGTCACAGATGTGTGTGGCTTCCACCACGAGGACGACCGGTCTGGGCGTGGCTATGGGCTGGCCTGGCACTCTGGACATCGGCCAGCCACTCCCCCAACGCTGCCTAACGGCTTTTCACCACGGACAGCGGTTGTACACAGAGGTTGCTTCTGTTTTTCTAGTTTTCATTCTGGCTTTCATCGCACATATCCAAGGTATTACCTCTATACTTTTAACCTTATAATTTATAATTTATTTTTTCGTTCTCCATGTTCAACATATGCCTCTATTTACATTACTGTATATTTGAATTGTGGCGGGAATATGACATCACTATGACGTCAGAGAGTTCAGTGCACTCTGGGATTGGTCTATAGTCACTTGCTGGTGTGTATATTTTTCACTTGCATTTGATACACTTGTTTGCCTGATGAAGGGGATTCTGTGAGACCCCAAAATGTTGCACTGTGTATATTTTGTTATGCAACATGTACGTTAATAAATAGACATACTTGATTTGCCTTGGAATGTCAGTGTCCATTCTTCTATCTGTATACTGTCAAAATTCATTGCACCCACTTCTCACTTGATGGAACAGCGGTTCTGAGTGCAATGGGTATATGGACTGTAGACATCTTATAGAGGCACACAAAAGCCTGAGTGCATACCACATTTATTGTCAGTCCAATATAGTTTTACTTTTACAGTGCAAATTTAATTGGAGACAACTGAGCAACTGTATATTCATACCTGCACCCGCACAATTGTGCTGCTTAATACTCAGTGTGCAGTGGAACTATTGAACCATGCATTAGATTTCTGTCAGCTTATTGTATTTATTTTACTTATCTTATGCAGCTACTTATTTTTTTTAATGACAGAATATAGAAAGAAGATATTGCTTATCAACAGAATTTTAAACTGAATTTGATGGATCCAAATAAATACACAGTTGAAATACCTATCTGTGAACTAGTTTACCTATAAATGTATTTGTGTTTCTGCCCATCTGGTGCTGAGATTTACATAGCTATGCCAGGCAGCACAGTGAGGTTGGTGACATAAATTTTCTCTATTGAAATTCTGTACAGATAGTTCCCTTCCCCACCTCAAGTCTGTGAATAAGCAAAGTAGGCTCAGCAGCAGAGGAGCGCTTCCTTCTCTCTCCTCCTGTGAGCATGTTCCATGTTAGCAGATTGCATGTAACACACCTGATTGTCTCCTAATGTTGCTCCTTCCTCTCCATCTCTGAGTTCTACTGCTTGGGGGGTTACAGGAGACTGATAAAGAAAGTTTCTTGAAATTAACCTAGTTGTATAAAATGTTTTATTTTTAATGATTTTTTATTACTACATAACTGGCTACATTGGTTGGCGATATATTCTTTTATATGTGCCTGCAGTTTGTTAATTTAATGACCTGCAAAGACAATCTGCTCCACTTTTAACCCTTTCGCTGCCAAGGACGTATGGCATACGGACCTACAAAAGTGCTTCCAGCTGGCCAGGTCAGTATGCCATACGGACCTGGCATTTACAGTTCTACTATAAGCTGATGGCCGCCGGCATCTGGAGTCTCTCATCCCTCCCTGGAGCCATCCCAGGGAGGGATGAATGACTCCAT
Organism: Nanorana parkeri; assembly: GCF_000935625.1. NCBI lineage: Eukaryota > Metazoa > Chordata > Amphibia > Anura > Dicroglossidae > Nanorana > Nanorana parkeri. The sequence continues at coordinate 804,520 of NW_017306368.1, read as the reverse complement.
GGATCCCCACTGCTTGTAGGGTCTGTGGCAGCGGGGATCCGTACAAAAATCACCGGCGGGGGGGTCCCGGGAACGAGCGGCGGCTGGCCGCATTTCAGGATGGCTGAGCGTCTTCTGTTCTGAGCCGCTGTCATCCTATTTACAGTTTTGCATACCTTCATTTTTTTACCTTTTCGCAAAAAGGCGCAATTACAAATTTGCTAATATTTGTTATTTATTAACTCAATACAGTTTTATCTTTTAGATTTAGTCAAAAAATATTTTTTTTTGTGCACGGATACTGATTTTGGTGTGTTTTAACAATTGAATTGTGTATTTTTATCGGTTTAATATTAATTTGAGAAACATTTGCGCAATTATCGCAGGGCCTACAAATTTAGTATCACCATCTTTTTATTCTACCGGGCCTGCGCTTTCAGAAAATATATGGTTTGGGGGGTCTTTTACAAACGCTAGCAACGCAGCAGTTGAAAATCAAATCAATAGGAAAAAATTGCAGAAAATTCAAAAATGGCTTGGCCAGCTGATTTGAAAAATGTTCCGGAGGGCTTGGCAGCGAAAGGGTTAATAACCAATATACATCTGTATTGGTAGGATCTTCAAACTTAAAATGACCACAATAAGTGTACCACTAGGTTTCTGCACACATATCCAGTTTGGTTCCAAAGTGCCCTGGGTGCTGATAAAAGAAAGGGTGTCTGTTTTGTAAACTGCAGCTAGAATTTGCTCTGTCATTCACCCCCTCCCACCCCAATGTAAATCCCAATTGGCCATGTATTGCAACTGGAAGCCACGATGGCTAATAAAGAAATTGAAAAGAATACAGTGAACTACCCATTATCTGGCACTCAAGCAACCAGCACTCTCAAGAATCCAGCACTCTCAAGCAACCGGCACAACAAAATCAAGGATATATGTTCTCGATTTTTTATTTTTTTTGCCAGTGGCTTGATGCACACTAAAACATTGTTGGTTGATTGGTACACACTTAAAAAATTATTAGCAACTACATTTATTTTGTTGTTAACAAAATTCTTTGCTTACATCTTGCTGCTGGCCAATGTCTGTATTCTCCAGTTGGCAGCAGAATGTAAACAATGGGGGGCAATAGTCAGCCTGCTATTGGCTGTTTCAAATTGCAATAGCCCATAGGAGGCTGGCTATCGCAAATTTCCCTCTCAGGTCTGCCCCGTGGGTGGGGTTTCAATAGCTATTAACTCTCTATATTAACAATTAACTCTCAAGCAACCAGAAACTACAGTTAACCAGCACCTACAGATCCCCGTGGGTGCCGGATAACTGAGAGTTTACTGTATATAGAAAATGTAACTATACTTTCCTTCTGACAGACAAATACAAGTGATAAATACGAGTCATACCGCTGAGCATACTGCTTTCATATATCCCCTACAACAGGAAATATTTATTGAACTCTGTTTTGACAGTTTTGAATCATTGTTAAGCACCTGACCAAGATGATTAAATGTCCAGTGGACAAAAACAACCTGGAAATTACAGTATATTGATAAAAAAACAACTCACCATGAGCAAGGTCAGTTGCCCCTCTTATTATCTCTTTGAATGCTGGTATGTCATTTTCCCAACCACTCTTTTGAGTTTCACATTTATGCGCCTTTGACAAGAACTGCAAGGCCTGTAAATAAAAACTATTTTAAACAAACAGGATTTGTCAGGAAAAATTGTATACAACTACTAAAATAACCAAACTAAATAGGTTCCATGGACATTATATTTGTCACTACCAGTACATATCTTTACACAGTGTCCTCTTACTGAAAATTAAGCATTATGTTTCTGATTTTTTTGTGTGACATGTATCAAGAAAATTAGCAACAAAATTGGATGCAGATCCTCTGTTTGTGATGTCTACGCAACAGTTGTTTTGTATATTTGCAACCCCTGTACCTCTAATCCTGAGCAATTAACTGAGACAGTTTGGCACAGGTCTTTGACAAAATTAAAGTGGCCTTTTACCCCCTTCCACAAAAAAATCACATCAGCATGTAGCTCTGCATGCTGATATGAAATCATCTTACATTAATTAGTTAAAGAAACATACTATTCTTTTACTCACAATTACTGTTTTTTCACTTCCTGGTTATCTAAGGCATTAGTGATGTAGCCCTTGCCTAAGCCCCATTCACACTAAGCGGATTGCAGCACGATTTCGCACATTTTTGCCGCGAGATACCATGAGAAGTCGCCGGCCAATGATTTTCAATGGAGCTGTCTTAATGTACAGCTCCATGTCGCCCGTTGCAAGTCGCGCCTGCAGTACCCTTTTTTCGGCGGATGTCGCGCGATTTTTCTATTTCTTAATGCAGCCCGGCGGTGAAGGTCGCGCTACCGTTGCCCTGAAAGTCGCGCTATCCCAGCCGCGCGGATCCGCTCCAAAAGGTATGTCGCTCAGTGTGAATGGGGCCTAAGAGTTGCATCCCAGGAAGGTTACATCACCTGGGAAATCTCATCTGTAAACTGCAACACTCATGAGAACTCAGGGAAATGTGTCCCCCCCGAGATTATGTGAATTGTCACATGTCCTAGTCACAACAAGCGAATAACAGTGCACACTTAGTCTTCACAGACGAGGTGTTTATTCACTAATTATAAAACTTGATTCATAATTATACACGAAGCACAAGAGCAATGTCTGTAAAGGTTTAATATTCAGTTCATGGTATGAACAGCGAAGGCTAAGAGAGGTGGCAAACTGGTGTGAGTAAGTTCATTTTCTCACATTATGTGAGAAAATGGACTTACCCTTTAAGTCATCAGTTCCTTCTGGGATGTTGTTCTGGGGTTCTTTTGAGATCAACATTAAATTTACTGCTAGAAAATAAATATGTATACAGCATATATTGTTAAAGGAGACAGGTTCAACTGGTATTGGCTGTGGTAAACCATGCATGAGACAGGGACACTCAAAAGGTTTGTTCTGCACTTTTATTATACACTTGATTAAACCTCCTTCTTGTCGAGGCCATTTGTCAGTATTCAGCGCTGCAGTAGTTTGACTGACATTTATTCCGTCATGCAAAGCTTTACTGAAATACATTTTATATAATTTTTGGGGGGGACAGATGGAGCTTTCTTTTGGTGGTATTTAATCACCACTGGGGTTTTTATTTTTTACTATATAATGAAAAAAGTTTAAAAAAAAAAAACAACAACCTGTTTTCGCTAAGTTATGTTATAAAACATTTATTAGTACCCAATTTTTTTGGTAAAATATAAAAGATGGGGTCACGTCAGGTAAATAGACACCAAACATGTCAAGCTTAAAATGGCGTGCACCAGCAAAATCGCAAAAAAACTTCCACACCTAAAATTGGCGATAGGCGACACTTTAAAAGCTTTTACCACTCATCAGTTTAGTGTTATCAGTGACTAAAAGCCCTAGAATTATTGCTCTCACTCTGACATCTGCTGTGATATGTAACATGTTTGGCTCAATAGTTGTTTTCACATGTAGGCGCACCTAACGTTTATTTAAGTTTATATGTGCGTGCAAGCGGGGGGAGGGGACGACTTACTTTTTTTGTTTTTTTTTTAAAGTCCCCTACGTGATAATAAATATACAATGACAGGTCCTCTTTATGTAGACATTAGGGGACTCTAAGACCTCTAATGTCACCTGTGGACCCCAAAAGAAGCTGATGAAGCACAGATCTGCTTCACCAGCTTCTTCTCTGATTATAGCAGCCAGAGAAATTACAGCGAAAAGGGGAAGTGATATAATACACATCAGTTCCGCCTTTAGAGAGAGATGAGGAGAGATCAGCAAGTAGGATAATGCTGATCTCTCCTCCATTTACAGTATGAGAAGGCGCTGTGCCAGTCTTCAGGGGAGACAGCAGAGCCCAGGATAACTGGCAGCGGCCGTGGAGTGTGCGGCAGCAGAGGGGTGGGGGGGTTGTTTGGCACGGCAGCGGAAAGGGGGTGCGCACTGTCTGTTGTCATACAAGCGATTGGGCGGCTTTAGAGCCGCCCGTACTGGCTGTTTACATTTACAGCGGGATTCTGGGGGCGCGCGCAAGCAGAAAAAAAATGAGGTTGCTGTCCACGTGTTTATTCACAACGTGTGGACGGCAAGTAGTTAACCAATGCAGCAAATACAGTTTCAATGCAGAAGGGCTTTGCACAGCAAGTCCATAGCATCAATGGCTATATTCCAAATTCTATAAAGCACGAGGGCCCACAACAAAACTTAAGATTCTGAGAAAACAAAAAAGATTGTTTCCTCCATATCATATACAAACAGTGTAGCCCTGCATCATGTGTATGTAAGAATCCTAGGTGAAACATACACACTGACCACAATTCTGCCAGCTATTGCCTCAAAATATATATTTGTATAATATACAGTATACCGTATATTATACATACACCAATTAGACAGATAGACAGAGAGAGACAGATGGATTAAACTTTAAAAAGAAAAAAAATAGTTAAGAAAGGAACTGTTTACTACTACAGCTGTACAGCAGATGTTCAAATGTATTGACTGTACAGAGTGGGGATTATAATTTTTCGTCTAAGAAGTCTAGACTCCCTGATATGATCCATGTTAGCAAACAATTAGAGTGATTTAAAACAATTGGGCACAGAACATGGATCTTTTGGAAAATATATATTTCTCAGAATGGTTGTGACAAATTGTAATGCATGTTTTTTTTTTAAAAGAACTCCATTCACATTGGAAGCAATTTGTTAACCATTTGAGTCCCAGGTGCCATTTTAAAATATCTTTATGGTTTAGCATTTATTTGCCCAATCACTTATATTAAATTATGCCCAGTCTCAGTGGCTTTGGCGTCTCCTGGCAAGGTTCAATGGAACTGCTGACTGTAAGTGACAGTGAAGTCAGCATTGTGGATCCTGTTACAGAGCACCCAATAAGTGGCCTCTGAAGCAGCACATAGCAACACAATGTTTTACATTGCTTTCAAAAGGTATGGGGGGGGGGGGACCAGATGTAGTCTGTGATGTCAATGACACTTCCTGTGAGTCCAGCACCAATCTTTAGAAAGGGTCAATCTAATCTCCTCAGACTTGATACAGAAGCCCCAGGAAGAAAAAAACGACCGTATTTTACGGTCCATAAGACGCACCGGACCATAGGACGCAGGGAGGTCCGGCACGCCTTATGGAGCACTCGACAGACTGTAGCTTCTGTCACAGCTTCTATGACAGAAGCTGTGACAGAAGCTGCAGTTAGTGACCGCTGAGACAGGTGGCGCTGTGATTACAACGCCACGGTCTCAGTGATCACACAGAGCAGACGAAGAATGTCCGTTCTTCGTCTGCTCTATGGTGATCTCGATCGTCCCCGCTGCTCGGTTTTAATACGAGTGATCTCATTAGATCACTCGTATTAAACGAGCAGTAGCTCCTACTGCTGAACTCGATCGCCGCCGCCGCTCGGCTTTAATACGAGTGATCTCATCAGATCACTCGTATTAAACGAGCAGTGGCTCCTACTACTCGCCCGGCGCCCGAAACTGCATGTCTGGGGCGTCGGGATTCGCTCCATAAGACACAGGCACATTTTCCCCCTCCTTTTGGGGGGGAAAAAAGTGCGTCTTATGGAGCGAAAAATACGGTAAATAGAGTAATTCTTAATAATTACACATTCCTATTAATCCAAAGGTCTTAAAGTGGACCTGAACTTAAAAACTGAAGATCTGCTGTGTTATAGGTAACATCTAGTCAGAAAAAAATTGCTGTCTGGAGACGGCAACCCGCAGATGCAGCAGTGCCGTCCGTCCGTTTTTCTACTACGGGCGGACGGCAAGAGGTTAAATGTGTCCAAGCAGGACCCTGAAAAATTTACCTTTTTTCTTCAAGTCATCCTGGGAAATAGCAGTGCACTTCCTAGTATGTGAGGATGCCTTCAGCCTCACAGCTGTATATGTCTGCAGTGTAGGTTTTAAGGAACTGTATCTCTAACTGCTAGTATTAGGAGATTTGAAGTTAGATTTGGTGGCGTCACTACTGTGCTGCTCCCTGTTGTCCTTGCTGGAGTCTCTGACATGAGGAAGCAAAACTCAGCCTCTTTCAAGATGGCTCCCCTCACACAGAGACACAATGCAGAACAAAGTTATAGGAAAAGATCGGCTGCAGGAATACCACAGGCAATACTGGTGACTTGTCCTTAGCACTCTGCCTGCCTTTATTTGGGACAGCTTCCCCAGTTCAGTCCCTCTTCAATAAATATATTTAATGCTCTGGATTATGTTTTAATTTACTCTGTGAGTGCAAAACACTCACATAAGTGAATGCAATGACATTAAAAAATGTAACTTTCACAAACCTGTTAAAACAATGTTGTTGTGGCAATTTCTATCCTTACTTGAACTTATCTGAATGATTTCTGTGTAAAACAATATGAAATGTTTAAAAGGGTAAAATGTTGTCCTAAATTAAAAATTACACTTATGTGATATATTTTTAGCTAGTCAATTATATTTCCTAATAAATATTTGGGGCTTATAAAATTAAGTAAAATATGTAAATAATATTTCACTAAAGTGGCTACGTTACTGAAGTGGGATCATTTACATGTAATAAGGTATTGTTTCTCACTTCATGTACAATTACAAATGAATATAATCAGTACAAATGCATGCATTGTATCAATATTGTACATCTTTATAAAAAAATAACCATACAACAGGCAATAACACTGGTGATTTTCTGGCCTTTCTTTTTGGTCATCAGTGGTTTAAGAATTTCAAGTAGACAAACTACTGTCCCTTGAAGATTTATTACGCTAAATTAAATTCACTGTTTAATTTAAATTTGACATGCCTGCTTTACAGCATGTATCATTTTGGATTGCACTCCGAATTATATATTTCCCTGAAAGGGTCTTGACTTTAACTACAAAGTTAGGTTGAAATAAAGACATATGCCGATCAGCGATAACATTATGAACACTGTTGTAATTCTTCATACCATAGGTTCAACAAGGTGTTGGAAACATTCCTCAGAGATTTTGGTTCATAATGACATGATAGCATAACGGGCCCAAAGTGTGCCAAGAAAATATCCCCCACACCACTATACCACCACCACCAGCCTGAACTGTTGATAAAAGGCAGGATGGACCCATGCTTTCATGTTGTTTACGCCACATTCTGACCCTACCATCTTATTGTTGCAGACTCATCAGACCAGGCAACGTTTTTCCCATCTACTTTTGTCCACTTTTGGTGAGCCTGTGCGAATTGTAGCCTCTGTTTCCTGTTCTTAGCTGACAGGAGTGGCACCCAGTGTGGTACTCTGCTGCTGTAGCCCATCTGATTCAAGTTTTGACGTGTTGTGTGTTCAGAGATGTATTCTGCATACCTTGGTTGTAACGAGTGGTTATTTGAGTTACTGTTGCCTTTCTATCATCTCGAACCAGTCTGCCCATTCTCCTCTGACATCAACAAGGCATGTTCGTCCACACAACTGCCGCTCACTGGATATTTTCTCTTTTTCTGAACAATCTCTGTAAAACCTAGCGATGCTTGTGCGTGAAAATCCCATGTAGATCAGCAGTTTTTGAAATACTCAGACCAGCCCGTCTGGCACCAACAACCATGCCACTTTCAAATCCACTTAAATACCCTTCCTTCCCCATTCTGATGCTCGGTTTGAACTTCAGCAAGTCGCCTTCACCACGTCTAGATACCTAAATGCATTGAGATGCTGCCATGTGATTGGCTGATTAGCAATTGTGTTACCAAGCAATTGAACAGGTGTACCTAATAAAGTGGCCAGTGAGTGTATAAGGCAGCAAGTGGATGTGTTGGAAGCAGATAAAACAGGCAAGCATAAGGATTTGAGTAACTTTGACAAGGGCCAAATAGTGATGGCTAGACAACTGGGTCAGAGCAACTCCAAAACTGCAGCTCTTGAGGGATGTTCCCGGTCTGCAGTGGTCAGGACCTACCAAAAGTGGTTCAAGGAAGGATAACCGGTGAATCGGTGACAGGGTGATAGGCGCCAAGGTTCTTTGATGCCCGTGGGGTGTGAAGGCTGACATGTGTAGTCCGATCCAATAGAAGAGCTACTATAGCTCAAATTGCAGAAAAAGCAGTTTGTTGCTTATTGGGCTGCGTAGCCGCAAACTGGTCAGGGTGTTTCTTTTAAATCAAGTGGATGGCTGGGTGCATGGGTGCTACCTACCAGGGGAAGAAATGGCATCAGGATGCACTATGGAAAGTGTGATACTTTGAGCAATATTCTGCTGGGAAACTTTGGGTTGTGCCATTCATGTTGATGTTACTTTGACACAATCCACCCACCTAAAGATTGTTGCTGACCAAATACACCCCTTCATGGAAACGGTATTCCCTGATGGCAGTGGCCTCTTTCAGCAGGGTAATGTGCCCTGCCTAACTGCAAAACTGGTTCAATAATAGTTTGAGGAACACAACAACAAGATTGAGGTATTGAATTGGTCTCCAAATTCTCCAGATCTCAATCCAGTCGAGCATCTGTGGGATGTGCTGGAAAAAAAGTCAGATCCATGAAAGCCCCACCTCACAACTTACAGGACTTATAGGATCTGCCACTGATGGCTTGGTGTCAGATACTACAGCATACCTTCAGAGGTTTAGTAGAGTCCATGCCTCCACAGATCAAGGCTGTGCTGGCAGCAAAAAAAGGACCTCAAAATTACTCACAATTAGGTGGGTTGTCATAATATTATGGCTAATCGGTATATGTATATCGACCAAAACCTAGAAATAAAACTCTACCCTTGCAGATCCAGAACAAACAAAAGCCCCCATAAAGCATGGCCCAATTTGTTTTACAAGGGAAAAAAATCCTTTTGACCCCATATGGTAACCAGATAATTGTCTTGAATCAGATTTCCTTATATGATTTTAGAACGGTTAGTATCTCTATATGTTTTGCAACATTTTATTGTCTTTGCTATAACCAGTTCTTTCCTACCACATTTCCATAGAGTACAGTGTCCCTTCTTCAGCTAGAGATAAAACCCACTTCTATTTTAACTGCAATGGCCAACTTGTATCTTCTATGATAATCTTTTAATAAATAACTTTGCACAGATTGGCTATGGCACTTCATTTGACTAAGGAAACATTCCCCTAATTTAGTTAATTATATTAATAGAGTTCTTTAAGCACCAAAACCAGAAACACTCCTATTTTGCTCACCAGGCTTCTTGCATTTACAAACATGCATAAGGGATGTGCAAATAGGGATGTGGAAAAACAGGGATGTGCAAATAAGCATCCTCAATATCTACTAATACCAGAAAGTCTTCCGGGTGAAGATAGGCAATGCCAGAGCAGGTAGATAATATATGGAATTTTTGGACCCTTCGAGATAATAATAGGATGCAACACCCCCTCCTCGTGAGCTTAGGAGACAGTGAACAGGTTGGACTAAAACCACTAAAACATTTATGCCTCCAGAACAGTTACTATGACCCCTGAGAAAGGAGCTGATTTAGCAGTTCAGCAACTCCCACTCTAAGCTCTCTCTTGTTAACATTTGCCCAAAAGTGGCAACATAGCATGAAGTTTAATATCAGGTATTTACACTTGACAAAAATAAAGTAAATAATTATTTGCGAAGTACAACAGGGTATTTGTATAACACTGCATTGAGTTTTTATTATAGGCAAAATGTTTTAAAGGATACCTTTTCATTTTCCTCAGCTTTTTCACTTTCTCCATTTCCATACAGTTTCGCATATGTCTTCCAGATTTCTGCATCACTTGAATCCTGGGCTGTTACTCTGCCAAACAATTCTTGCAACTTGACTTTCAGATTGCTTGTTGACTCTCCTTTGCAATCCTCTAGTCCTTCAACTACTGCTCTAGTTAGGATTTTCAGAACCTACACAAAAATAATTTATAAGTACAAAGAATATACACAAATGACATACAGAATACAAAGAAAACCACATAAAACCAAATTATTCAATGACAGGTCATTAGAGGAAGGGACTTTGCCCATGTCAGCAGTGCCAATTTTACTTTACTTTATGCTTGTGCTTGGTCGATGTATGTTACATCCTTCTGAGTCCTGAACTCCATATCCTATGTTGTAAGTTACATATCACTGCTGCTGCAGTCTATAAGCTGTGCAATACATTGCATACTCCTGTCCAAAGTATTAATTGTCTCAAGCGTTTCTTGGTGCTAAAAATCACCAATTCAATTAAGTTTTTTTAAGTCTACTTTCTGTATGTAATAGAAGTGTTTCATTTAAAAAATATATATTTTGTCCTGCAGTATGTTTGTCTATGGAACTTTTCCTACAGCATAGTAAAACAGGATACTTGTCTTACCTGTAAAATCTGTTTCTTAAAGAACTTCACAGGACTAGACACTGGCAATCGAAGCTGTATGGATAGCCCAGTATAACCACTCCCAGCCTCTCTCAAACAGTACAAGAGAAGAATACAGAAATCAGAGCAGAGGGTCCTGTACCCTGTGATGTACTCTAAAAAACACATTTTACAGGTAAGATAAAAATCCTGTCTTCTTGTTCAACGATGGCAGGACACAGGGAGTTAACTCTTGAACTAAGCACTCCGACAAAGGGGCAGGCAACACAGCAAACACTGGCTAAGGGGCTCGAGAAAAATGTAAGCAAGCCTCAACAGTGAACTATAGCAGTAGAGGCTCACAGTTCAGAGTGCCACCTGAAGAATTTTGGAGCTGAAGCTAGCAACTGCAGAGGCCTGAATGTTCATCTGGTAAAAGCTTTGGTGATCTGGTAAACCGAAGCTTGTTACTAGAAAGCCCAAGAAGCACTAAAGCTCCTAGTAGAGTGATCCTTGAACAGAAATGGAGGAACATTACCTTTAATCCACAGGCCTGAGTGATAGTTTGCCGAATCCACCTAGCAATAGTGGAACCCGTACAAGGACCCTCAGGAATGACAAATGAAAGCAGAGAGGTAAACATGAAGGAAAGAGGCGATGGACCTTAGCAGCACAGCACTAGCTTACCCCTGTGGATAACCAGAAAGGGCCTTTTAGAAATCAAGGCTGCCAATTTAGAAGCAGAATTTATGGCTACAAGGAAGGTCTTCATTTGAGAGAGTAAGGCCCGAAGGATATACACTCACTGGCCACTTTATTAGGTACACCTTGCTAGTACCGGGTCAGACCCATTTTTGTCTTCAGAACTTCCTTAGTTTCTCATGGCATAGATTCAACAAGGTGCTGGAAACATTCCTTACAGAATCTGCTCCATATTGACATGATGGCATCACACAGTTTCTGCAGATTTGTCAGCTGCACAACCATGATGCAACCACATCCCAAAGGTGCTCTACTAGATAGAGATCTGGTTACTTTGGAGGCCATTTGAGTACAATGAAATCATTATCATGTTCACAAAACCCATTTAAGGTGATTTTAGCTTTGTGACATGGTGCATCATCCTGCTAGAAGATGGGTACACAACAATACTCAGGTAGACTGTGGCATTTAAATGATGCTCAGTTGGTATTAAGGGGCCCAAAGTGTGCCAAGAAAATATCCCTCACACCAGTACACTACCACCAGCCTGAACTGTTGAGACAAGGCAGGATAGATTCATGCTTTCATGTTGTTTATGCCAAATTCTGACCTGACCATCCAAATTATGCAGCAGAAATTGAGATTCATTAGACTAGGCAACGTTTTCCACTGTTCTATTGTCCAAGGAGAACAGAAGTGGCACCCGGTATGGTCTTCTGCTGTTGCAGCCCATCTGCTTCAAGGTTCAACATGTTGTGCTTTCAGAGATGCTTTTGTGCATTGTTTGGGTGTAAGGAGTGGTTATTTGAGTTGTTGTCTTTCTATCACTTTGAACCAGTCTAGCCATTCTTCTTCTAGCTCTGACATCAACAAGGCATTTTCACCCAGAGAACTGCCACTCACTGGATACTTTCTCTTTTTCAGACCATTCTCTGTAGACCCTAGCTCTCTGATCTCGATCAGAAAACGAGATACCTCTGTCAACCAGGTCCCTTGAACTGAGAGGTTCCCCAAGACTCCTCCCCAGCCTGACAGGCAGGCTGGCATCCATCGTGAGCGTGAGCACCAGAAGATTGGGAGAAAGGATTTTTCCTATTTCAGCACAGGGTTGGAAATCCACCACACCAGGGTAAGCTTGGCCTCACTAGACAAGCAAATGGGGAAATTCCAGGGGTTAAACCTGCTTGTCCCACCCAACCAGAATGCTGAGTGGCAAATGACTGTGCATAGAGGACTGCTTAAAAGGAGGCACCAAGCACGTTGTCCAAGACCAGGCCCTGGAAATTCAGACGATGAGAGGGTTCCAGGATCGATATCTGGAGATCTGAAGCTCTGCAGGGTTTGTACTACCTAATGACTGCTGAGAGAATAAGGCTTGCACTGATTTGTTTCTGATGGGAAGGTCATCCAAATACCCCAGTATGGGGATGCCCTGAGACTGAACCAAAGCCAGAACAGGGGCCAGCACCTTGATGAAGTCCCGAGGCATAGTTGACAGGCTGAATGGAAGAGTAATAAACTGGAAGTGTTGCATGTCCATAGCAAAAAATGTAGCGTTGATGGGCAGGAAAAACAGGGATGTGCAAATAAGCATCCTCAATATCAACTAATACCAGAAAGTCTTCCGCGTGAAGATAGGCAATGTCAGAGCAGGTAGATAATATATGGAATTTTTGGACCCTTCGAGATAATAATAGGATGCAACACCCCCTCCTCATGTGCTTAGGAGACAGTGAACAGGTTGGAGTAAAACCACTAAAACATTTATGCCTCCAGAACAGGTACTATGACCCCCTGAGAAAGGAGCTGATTTTAGGCAGAAAGAGAGCATGTTCCCGTATTTACCAGGCTTGGGTAGCCAGGGTACAATTGAGAGTCTAGCTTGGTTTTGCACACTAAAGCTTGTGAGGGACGAAATTAACTTTTCTTGAATGGGGGAGCAGAGGATTTTGGCACAGAAGGCTTTGATTACTTCTGAGCTCCAAGCTAACTTTTGCAGGGGCTGCTACACTGAGCACCTCTAGCAAGGACTTACTGGCTAGACCTGGAAGCAAGCAGGCGGGAGCAGAGTAGTAATTTAAAGGTGACATGCCCCATCCAATCTTTGCCTTGCCAGTGGTCAAAACCTGAGGCAGATTAGGAGTGGGAGGTTTATGCAGAATTGTCCTTATAGCTTTGAATAATCACCTAAAGGAAACTGCATAACCCATTAGTTCAATAATTACTCCCTGTACCTGACGATGTACAATCGGGAAATGAGGCATATTTTGTGGGAACAAGAACTGTGGCATACGTGTGCAGTGTACACAATAAGCAACCTTAGGTTCTATTATAACCTTTTAAGCCACCCATTGTTCAGCTCCATGTTGCCATCACTATGCTTGCTGTTCTGCTAATCTTTTTTTATTCTGTATACCCAAGGGTGCCCCAGGTCTTTTACAATCCTAATAATTACTTGGCATGTTAGTAACTCTTACTATTACAACTGCTTCTGCAATACATATTGCATCAACTATCTAACTCAAGTGCAAGGCAGCTCTTCCTCAAAATTCTTAATAAGATTTCAGTTTTAATATTTAAAGATTAAACATAAACACAAAATATTTTGAGAAAACAAAATAGCATAAAGACATTGTAGGTATAAAATAGAAACAGCAGGGGATTCCCCAATCAACGATCGTAAGCGCTGATTGAGGAATCTGTTATATTTTCTTTGTCCAGCCCGCAGGTTGAACAAAGAAAATATAAACATGTTAAGTCTTTCTAAAAGGACAGATCACTGTGAAGGTGTTGAGAAAAACCGGGAATTGGCCAGAAGTAATGGCAAATATTTCTCTCGCAGGAATATTTTTAAAAATAGCGCTATGCTAAGAAAATATACATACTTTGTCACCATGTCAACTACATAGTCAGTTTAATTAATCTATGTAGCCTATAGAAACATTAACATATTTCATAACAAGAAACACTTTAAAACCACTGTAACTAGACATTATAACCCATACAAGTTTACCAATGTAAACATAAAGGCTTTAGGGTCAAAATAAGGCAGCCATCCATTCCCACAATGTCCTATTAGTGAGTGATTCCCCTGTTTCAAAGTCTTTCACAATATAATGATATACATTGTGCACATTAAACCAATTTGTTTCTGGATGCAGCAGAGAAATAATTCAAACTACATGACTACTTACTATAATAAAATGCCTTTACTTTTGGTATGAGCAATAGAACATGTCAAATATTGATAAATAATTCAAAAGACATTTAAATATAAACTGGTTAACATTAATCAATAAAGCACAATATTTTCTGTGGATTAATGAGCCAGAGTTTGACTATCCAATTTGCTAAAAACCACCCAGAACTAAGATCCTGTTTCACTACATATGCTGAAAAAGAGAACAGGGTACGAAGCTTACTGAAAGATATAATAATATAACACAGTGTAAGATTTGGCTGAAAACCCATAAAAGGAAATCAGTTAACTATTTAATAGCCTGAACGGGAGTCTATATTGAAAAGCCTCCCACCACAAATGGTCCTATATATGCTCCCTTAGAATTGTTTCTTGTCGTATATGTCTATGATATCATTAAATCTGTTGTGCTACCTAACATATAGACTCCATGTTTCTGTTCTTTTTTACCTGTTAACTTTTCTTAATGTCCTAATAAACTTTTTTATGGCAAAAATAAATAAATATATTTAATAGCATGCTGTCACGGTTCACTCAATATATCTCACGGCACACTAGTGTGCCGCGGCACAGTGGTTGAAAAACGCTGAAATAGATGTTTTACATTTTTGGTTAATGCAAGAGTGATAAGCCAGTGTTTCCTATGTCTTTTGGGGACCTGCTCACTAGTCTGTATGTCTACTGTTACAAATTATATTATGGAGAACGTGCTGGAAAAAGTATGAACAGCCCAAGATGGATGGAAATAATCAATGCTCTAATATAGGTGAGAATAGGTTCACAAACTATGGCAGGGGGATATAATTTCTGAAATCCTCCAGAGATGTACAGAAGACAGCAGGTAACTTAGCCTGCAAGACTCAACTTATGACTGCAATATGAAATTTCGGTGGGCTACTCCATTGACTTGGGTAAAGACAGCAAATCTCTGCATATTAAAAAAAGAAAAAAAAGGAAGGAGAGAAGGAAACATGATTTCATTTTCTTGAACTATAGTGAATCTTTAGACTCCTAAACCTCCTGAACATTTGCTGCACATACTTTGCCCTATAGTTCATTTGTTGAAGTTAGCCATAAATGTCTAGAAGGAAACAAAGTAAGAAAAAACTGTCAGTTTATGCATTTTGAGGCTTGTTGCTCTACCTCTTAACTTGCTGACTTGCTTTCCCAGGACAAGTTTTCTTTAACCACTTCCAGCGGGTTCACGTGAATGTAAGTCCTCCGCAGGAAGTGGTTATACCAAGAACATGGCTGCTGCTGCCGTACCGTTTTAAACAGCATGTGATTGCATTTCGGCGGCCGAAATGTTGGTGTATCCCTAATAAACATATTTGGTACTTTTGTAAATCATATGCCAAACGTGGTGTAGAGTATCTTTATTGATCAAAAGGTTAATTGCTCTTGTATGCACAATTTGCTCACAGAATAGATGGAAATGGTTTGTTGATGAATAGCTTAAATATGTTTTAAAGGAAGGGAAATATTTGATAATACTCACCTGTACATCTTTGTATTTAGCCCGCAAGTCCATGAGTCTGTGATAAGCTTTGACTGCTTCACTGAACTCCCCTACATCAGTACTAGTTAGAAGATAGTTTTCCCATATTTGCCAGTGTTCAAAGTTGCATTTAATGGCCTCTTGAAGTGTCCGAAAAGCCTTGTGCCTTTTAAAGAACAGTAAACATTAGTACAAAGCAGATTATTTAATTAATGTGCACTTGTTGTACATGCAAATGCAGGCTACAGTATCAGGCATGTTTAGAATGAAATGATTTGACTCTGAATGTACATTTCTTTGTATGTCCAACAAATAAGTAATTTGACTAAGCACATACATTTTACAAAATACAGATTGTTCTCTGTTTAGAAATTTGGAAAGTGGAATCAAAAGATAAGGGTTTTGTTTTTTAAGGGTTTGATCAAAATTGTGCAACATTTGTAATTATATAGATAAGAGTGCTTTCAGACAGAAAATTACACGTTTGTAATTAAAAAAAGGAAATAAAGCTTCAATTAGATTCCATTAAACTCAGTCTGTTTGACTGTTGCCATTACATCATTATTTAAACAACCTTGGTACTCATCACTAGGAAAAAATGTGATGGGTGGCTCTGGAATGATGAATTAAAAGGAAACTAATTATTTGTAACACTTTAATTACTTTCCATTGCACATCTGAAAATGTAATATAGTAGCGTTCGCTGACCTGAACTTTTCTAGTAGAAACTCTGCACTTGAAACATTATGTTTCTGAATGAAACCAGAAAAGCTCTTAGCTTTTTTTTCTTCTTGTGAGACACAGTTGCTTATAGGAACATAGACTTATCAACAGCCGCTGTTATCCAGAGACTGATACGCTGTAATGCATGTCTAACACTCTATTTTCACCTCAAACATAAATGATGAAGAGTTCAACACAGCAGCAGATTAGGACCCATGCACATGGTGCTTTTTTGTGTGTATGCAGAGAGCTTGCGCCCTGTGAAAAGCATCCCTCCCGATATGCAGGGAATTGTACCATGTACCATTAAATGTGGACAGCCACGTACAGATTCGGCCAATATCACCTTGTCATTAACTTGAATGTGCTCAGCGGCCGCATTTGAATGGGCACACCTGGGATTCCTGCTGCAAGAACACATAGATTCTTGCCCCAGGAATCCCCAAATACACATACATGTGTGCATAGAGCCTAGGGGTAAAACCACAGTAACTAAAGTTGACAAAAAATATAAAGTAAGGGGCTTATTTATAAGTGTTCACATGGCTTTCCTGCCACTAGATGGAGCCGAGGAGCATAGGAAATTCCTTGGCTCCATCTAGTGACTGGAATGCCATTCGACCAACTATATGCAGGGTGGAACATTTATATATCAGCCCCTTAAATGTTGTTAACTAATACACCTATTTTTATACTGCTAAATTAAATTCCTATAGGTTATAAACATAGGAAAGTAAACTAATTAAGGCTGATGAGTGAATAAGGAGCATGCAAGTTTTAGTAGTACACGAAGACAGGTAAAGAAAATGTAACGCAAAATGGCCATTTACAGGTTTATACATTTTTAGGACTGTCAGTAAATATTTACTTTTAACCTCTGTAAAAACAACTTTAACCGCCCGCCGATTTTTTACAATGGCTGGCCAGGAGCTTCCTGGATGTGACAGACTGTCTAAAGATGGCCTGTTAGCCCCGCCCACTCGCACGTGGTGTGCGTGGGGAAACTGCCAACATTTAAAAACAGGCAGCGATGCCTAGTTACATACAAGCGATCCGCCGGCTATAGAGCTGGCGGATCGCTTGTATAACGTGCCTCCTCCGCGCCCACCCCTCCCGAGCTCAGTTGTGCCCAGTGCGAGCCCGGGATTAGCATGGTGGTTCTTTGACAGGGGATCAGAGGGAGATCGGTACACAATCTCCCTCCGGTCCCCTCTCCGGTGTCAGAATGCGGAAGTGATGTATATTACATCACTTCCGCATTCTTGCATCACTCTCCAGCTTCAGAAGCTGGAGAGAAGCTGATGAAGCAGATCTCTGCTTCATCAGCTTCTTTGGGGGGTCCTAGGTGACATAAGGGGTCTTGGAGACCCCTGAGGTCTCCATAAAGAGGACCTGTCACATCCTCTTTGCTATCAGATAGGAGGCTAAAAAAAACCCTATGTGATAACAATAAAGTTAAGTGGAAAAAAAAAAGTTGCAAAAAAATGAAAGTCACACATGAAAAATAATAAAAAAACAACAGTTTTTAAAAAGTTCCCACCCATACACACACGTGCGCAAACATGCGTTGGGTGCGCATACATGCACAAACGACAATTGCGCCCATTACGCCGCACATGTTACATATCGCTGCGAACGTCGCAGTGAGAGCAATCATTTTAGGGCCATCAATCACTGTTAACACTAAACTGATGAGCGGTAAAAGCTTTAAAAGCGTCGCCTATGGTGAATTATATGGTAGTTTTTTGCGATTTCGCGGGTGCGCGCAATGTTAAAGCTTGACATGTTTGGTGTCTATTTACCCGACGTGACCCCGTCTTTTATATTTTACCAAAAAATTGGGTAATAATAAATAAATTATAACATAATGTAAAAAACAACAACATTTTTTTCAACATTTTCAGTAATTTTTTCTTAATATAGTAAAAAATAAAACCCCCAGTGGTGATTAAATACCACCAAAAGAAAGCTCTATCTGTCCCCAAAAAATGCTATAAAATTTGTTTCAGTACAGCGTTGCATGACTGAATAAATGTCAGCCAAAGTACTGCAGTGCTGAATACTGAAAAATGACCTGGCCAGGAAGGGGGTGTAAACACTTGGTCAGCAAGTGGTTAAAGTAAGCTATCAGTGGAAGCAGATCCACAGGTATTATTTAATTGTACTACAGTTGAACATAGAACATAAGCCAAAATAAACATTGTTTCATAGGAATGGGTTTTCAATTTCTGACAGTTACCAGAAGAAAAGCAAACACCAAGAAGGCGCCTGCCCCATAAACACATGTTCTAAATAAAAGTTTCTATGTGTGAACTGAGTGAACAGCACTGATGGTATCTCTTACTAAAATGGCATTATAATAATAAAATAGCCTTGTAGCCATTAAAGAGTACTAGGAACAATGTAGCACAACTTAAATAGTAGTATCTCAGTACACTAGCCTCGTAGCTACCACAGAGTACTAGGACTAAATTAGCACAACTAAAATGAGCTGATTAAATATGAATACTCTTAACACACTACAAAAACATCTACATACTATATAGGGATGCACAGATACTTTTCGAGTACCAGTGCAGATACTTGGCATTTTCATGAGAACTACCAGGGTTGCAGTGGTTGCAGCTGGGACCTGGCTCTGGCTCTCCATCACTGTCCTGAAATCATTAGTCTGTATTGTTTCAGAAAAACTGTCACATGACAATAAACAAAAATGTATCAGTACTCGTACTTGTAAGTACACGGCAAGTACCAGTACTCGTACTCGCAAAACTGGTATCTGTGCATCCCTTTATTTATAAAAACAAAATCGTACATTAAAACAAAGATGTACAAATCCCAGGAGCTCCGTGTGCTCCTTACAAATGACAGCTGCCTCCTAATTTTTCTATAGTGTAGTCTTGGAGCTCAAAAGTATCGGTACATGTACTCGTACTTGTACCGAGTACTGTACTTGGTATCTGTGCAACCCTAATACTATATACATGGAAAGTATTGAAATTGGTAGGGAGGCAATGCAGCATCATATAGAATGATTATGTTACCATCAATATGCATTCATTGTGCCAATTACAGTTCTTAATAGCAAGAAGATGCTTTAACCCCTTCGTGACTGACGACGTACAGTGTACGTCGCCAGCATCGGGGCTGTTTAAACAGACTCCCGGCGACTTTTGCCGCCGGGACTCTGTTTAAACTTGTAGAGCCGACTGTCGGCTTTACAACAGAAGCGATCCTGGCGACTTACCTGTCGCCAGATCGCTTCTGCGTCCCGAAGAAGGGGCCGCCCCCCCCCCCGGACACCCCCGCCGTGCTTTCCGGGCTCCATTGCCCCTCCTACGGGCCCGGGACCGGCGATCTTTGTGTCCGCGGGGAGCTGGGGAGGAGGTCGACGAACTTCCGTTCATCGATCCCCTCCCCGTTCTATGGGACCGGGAGCGATGCAGATTGCATCACTTCCGGTCCCTGGGCTGTCAGTTCTGGGCTCCTGCAGCCCAGGTCTAAGCTATTGAAGTGCGATCTGCACTTCAATAGCTCATTTCTAGTGTAAAGGTGACACTGAGGGTCTTTTGGACCCCCAGCATCACCTTAAAGAGGACCTGTCACCACCATCTGCTATTACATGGGGGGGCTTGCAAGCCCCCCATGTGATAGCAGTCAAAGTAAAGTAAAAAAAAATAAAGTTTTAAAAATTAAAATGAAATAAATCTAATAATAATTAAAAAAAATGTAGTGGAATATAACATGGGAGCAAAAAATTAAAAAAGGGCCTCAGTCATGAAGGGGTTAATAATGCAAATTTAAAGTCACATTGTATATTTTTTCACACATGTACATTGAAAAGATGTACAACACTATCTGAAAATTAAGCCTAATTGTCATTTCCATGAGCACACAAATATAAAGCAAAAGGATTACTGCATCACTGGACTACAGGAAACCTAACAGCAAGCAGGAGTACATACTCTTAAGTATGTTACATCATTGACAAGTAATGGCACACTTACTGGGCAGGGGAATAAAAACTGGTATAGCTTAGTCATGAAGTAAGAGAAATTCACCAGAGTAGAATGTTCTTGTTATAAAGGTAATAGAAGGCATCTTTGCGGTATCTGTTTGCAGGCAGTATTATTAGATTTACATATTTTTGAAATGTTGTACATGTTAACTTTATCCTCTCGGAGGGAGCAAGGCTGAAAGGGCCGTTCTTTGAGCAAGCCGGGTCAGATGATCGAATGAGTATAACTTTTTTTATTTTCCTCCTTAGACCAAAATGAGCAGTTAACCCTTGCAGTGCGGGGGTAGCCCCACTGCAAGCATTAATAAAAAAATCTGCTCAGAGTTTTTCTTCAAAGGAAAAGTGAATATCTGCAGTTCAGTCAGTGTAAAAAGATAGAATCCACTCTGATTTAATGTTCTACGGCATGAAAATATCATAGGGGATGAATACTTTTTATCAGCTCTGTATATCATAAAAATAAAACTTCTGCGCTATGGAAATGTCACATCAAATGAGCTGTGCTAAACAACGTATTTTCTTTTCTTAAGCTGTCCTCAAAAAACATATTATCTGAGAAGAAGTAAGAATGCAGTCATCAGAAGTAGAATAGTAATCCCTTGACAAGTAAGGCCAGGGAGTTGCTTCTTCCTGATCTTGATAATTAGTCAGATTTGCAATGGCCAAGGGGAACTAACAGAATCTGAAAATGTTTTGTATTCACAATGGAAATATTAAAATACTTACTTCTGTTTTAATCTGATGTATGCGGAGGACAGATTATTCCAAGCTTCTGCATTCTGCATTTATAGAAAAAACAGAAGAAAAGACAATCATTTAAAATATTTAAAAATATTAGTATTCATATATAGTCATGGACAAATATTGGCACCCCTGCATTTCTGTCAGATAATGCACCACTTCGTGCAGAACATTGTTGCAATTACAAATGTTTCGGCATTCTCATGTTTATTTCTTTTGTTTGTATTGGTATGACACAAAATAGTGGAGACAAAAAAGCCAAATCTGACACATTCCACGCAAAACTCCAAAAATGGACTGGACAAAATTATTGGCACCTTCTCCAAATTGCAAGAAACAATTGCATTCCAAGTTTTAGTGGAAAAGCATGGACAATCTCAAGTTTACAAGTCCATCTCCAGAGATCCTAATGTTCCTGTGTCCACTGTGCGCAACATTGTCAAGAAATTTACAGGCCATGGCACTGTAACTAATCTCCCTGGACGTGGACACAATTGATCAAAGATTGCAACGAAGGATTGTTCGAATGGTGGATAAAGACCCTCGATCTACTTCCAGCTGACCTTCAGGCACAGGGTACAACTGTGTCAGCTCGCACTATACGTCCCCATCTGAATGAAAAGGTATGCTATGGTAGGAGACCCAGGAGGACCCCACTGCTGGCACAGAAACATAAAAAAGCCAGATTGGAGTTTGCCAAAACTTACCTAAGGAAGCCAAAACCCTTTTAGAAGAATGTGCTGTGGACAGACGAAACAAAATAACAGCTATTTGGTAAAGCCCATAATTCTACTGTTTTCAGAAAAAGAAATGTGGCCTTTAAAGAAAAAAATACAGTCCCTATAGTCAAACATGGTGGAGGTTCACTGATATTTTGGGGTTGCTTTGGTGCTTTAGGCACTGGATGTATTGACTGTGTGCAGGGCATTGTGGAATCTGAAGACTACCAAAGAACTCTGGGGTGCAATGTGGGGCCCAGTGTTAGAAAGTTGGGTCTCAGTCAGAGGTCTTGGGTTTTACAGCAGGACAATGACCCAAAGCACATGCCAAAAAGCACCCAGAAATGGTTTCAGACAAAGCGCTGGAGAGTACTGGACTGGCCAGCAATGTGGAGAGATCTCAAAAAGAGCATTTGGGAAAAGGAACATGAACCCTTCCAATCTGAGAGACCTGGAGTAGTTGGTGTAGAAGAGTGGTCCAAAATTCCTGTAGAGAGGTGTAAAAAAACTCATTGATGGTTACAGGAAGCTATTACTTTCAGTAATTTTTTGCAAGGGCTGTAGTACCAAATATCAATTGAGGGTGCCTCTTTCTAGTGTCATACCAATACAAACAAAAGAAATAAACATGAGAATGCCTAAACATTTGTAATTGCAACAATTTTCTGGGCAAAGTTGTGCATTATCTGACAGAAATGCAGAGGTGCCTAGTAGTAGTAGTTTCAGGATATATATAAAACAAACATTGCAGATAAGTATGCATTGCAAATACTCAAAACTGCATATAAAAATGTTCATTCCTAATGCTAAACCTGTAGGGCAGTTTAGGAAGCCATCCTACTGATGCTGTGCAAAGCTCAAAACTATAAAAAGTACAAACATTAATCAAAATGCATTTGTGGACAGGTAATATGGAAACTGGCCTAGAGTGCCACAATTGTGAATAGCAGCAACTGAGTTGAACACTGCCACTTCAAGCCACTTGAAGCAAATGATCAAACAAGTGGTGACACATTTTTTTCCAGCTGCTATCCACACCTTATGACATGCATCCCTTGGATGACAGTAATGATCAAAATACCAGAGCTAATACTAAGAGGTCTTTGCCTCAGGATCGAGGCTTGGGCAAGTATATCTTCCTTATTTGGTCCCCTAGAGAAAAACGAGCAGTTAATTTGTATTCCGGTGAACCAAACTAACTTGCGCTAACGGAAATAGTAAAACTAAATTAAGATGGATTAAAATTTAAAATAGATATTAATATGACCCCGGAGCTAAAATTTCTAAAACCAAAAAGGAAAAAAGCTGCTGAACTCAGGCTAAAAGCCTACAGAATAATGGTGTAATGAAGTGTACAGTGCTAAATGCCCTTCAAGGAAATTAGATAACGTTAGGAATCATATGGTGTCACCTCCGTGTCAAGCAATCGTGAAACAGTGTATATATAATAAATATTTGTGTAAAACTTATAGTACGTTATAAAATGTGTCAGCAGGTGTCATAAAAGGCGTGTCCTACATGAACCTTATTAAATAAATAAACAAAAATCTTCAAAGAACATGTGTCATATATGACACCTGCTGACACATTTTATAACGTACTATAAGTTTTTACACAAATATTTATTATATATACACTGTTTCACGATTGCTTGACACGGAGGTGACACCTTAATTTGTATTCCGCCTGGAGTTCTTCTAATTGTGAAGTTAGTGGAAAGCACATATCTTTAATTAGCTTGGGGACCTCCTGGGAAACAGGGAAAATGGTATATGCATAAGCTGCATCTCTTGTTACTACACTAGTGAGCAGAAACAAATTGCTAACTTTTACAGCTTTTCAGGTTTTTAAAATGCCTTGTTTGGTTTGATTTAAACATAAAGATGTCTTCTGAGTTTAACATAAAATGGTATTAGAAATTCTCAGTGTGCTCGCTGTGATTTATACTACTTTGCAGCTCGCTGCTGTGGTTTCACAACTCTATATTTATTTTAATGATTCAATCAATTTTGCAAGCCATCAATAAACACACTGAAGAACCTGCAAAGTTTTTAAAAAAAAAGAGCCATGCTATAACTGAATCATAAATATATACGCAGGTAGTTTCAAAGCAATTGTTGGAGAAGACACATTTTTCATTTTTACATTGAAATTTCAGAAAATTCTACAGACAGTGGAAAATCTTACTGAAGCAGCAGCTTTACTATGCTCACTCTGCGCTTTCCATATATTCAAAATTTCTTTGTACACGTTATTGAATTTGAATTGTCTCAACATGAGGGTTATTGCAAAATGATCAACAGCAGTGAAAATCTAATTATATTACAGATGCCTATTTTTTTTGCTTCAACTATACTGGAGCCAAATTAGGATTATGGAAAAAAAACTTCACTAGTTCATGGCTGTCTTGGCTGAAGTAAAGATTAGCAGTCCTATACAGAATTTTTAAGCAGATGCCGACAGACTGTGTCTATGCAATGTATGACTATACATTTGAATGCAAGTTATTACAAGAACACAAGTTTGGTTTTGTATATATCATACCTGGGATGCAAGAAAATAGTCTGACTTGTGGGGGCGTGGCTAACTGTCAGGCAAATGGCCACACATTGATGGAGCTCTGCACCACTGGACCCTTGGAGAACGAGTATCAGCTATCATTGGCATTCTTGTGACAGCTTTACTGCTAGTGTGACCCTCCGCCGTAACCCCCCACACTGGAAGTGGCCGAAATCGCAGGCGGAAAGAATAAGGAGCAGCGACAGAATCCATTGCATAATCCGTGCGGACAAAGATGGCCGACGCATGTGGCACTGTGGAGGAGCCAACATATCTGAGATTTTCACCTGAGGTATTTGACTCATCTTCTTTGGATAGCCTACCCTTGCAGCATGGGGACTCTTCTGTCTGCAACCGAAACTCTGCATTATTAGACAGATTCAGCCCCATGTTACAAACGGAGCTTAATACTGCAACTGACAACTGACTGCTACTCTCACTAAATAAATACGGGAGATTGGTTTCCGTACTGACTTATTGGAACGAAAAATGGATGATGTCCTTACAATAGTGGATTCTCATAAAAAAGAAATAACCTCAATACTGCATTAGACAAATTGGAAGACCTAGAGAACCAAGCCAGACAGGGCAATTTGCGTGTCGGAGGCCTCCCTGAGTGAATAGAGGACCTCACTTCTACCATTACAGCGCTTTTCCAGGAACTGGTTTCCTCAATACCTGTGGACAGATTGGAATTCGATCGTATTCATAGGGCCCTGATGCAAAAACGACCGGACTGCCCTCCCAGGAACATCATTATTAAATTCACATACTACAGAATGAAGGAAGCCATCTTGTCTACTGCCTGGGAACAGAAAAATCTATAGTTTCAGGGCCATTCTTTTCAAATCTTTGCAGATTCATCTCCGACTACCATTCAGAAAGACGCAGGGAATGGAAGCCATATCTGGATGTCCTCCACACTAATGGCATTGCTTACTGGTGGGGCTTTCCCTTCAAACTCTTGCTTGCCCATTCCAATTATATCCCTTCTAAATATTGATATAAAAATATTAACAAAAATCTTGGCCACTCATATCATTACTTTCTTACCCACAGGCTAGTGACAATGTTAGGAAAATTGTACATGTGATTAATATCCTTAAGTCTAGAGGCTTTCCAGGTTTATTTGACTCTGTATCTTGGGAATATTTAACATATGTGTTAGGAAAGTGGGGACTAGATGAATCCTTTATGAAATGGCTACACACTCTTTATTCCAATCCCACAACTCAGGTAAAATATCCTCCGATGTAGGTCTCCAGCATTGGCTATTGCCCGACGCACCCGTCAGGGATACCCTTTATCTCCAGCCCTTTTTGCATTAGCTATTGAACCTCTAGCACTTCTCATACATTCTAACCCCAACCTTAAAGGTGTTGAGTTAGCAGGTGTTAAAAATAAAGCCAGCCTATTTGCCGATAATGTAATGCTTACCCTTACTCAACCTCATACCACTGTTACCAATCTTCTTAATTTATTACAATGTTTCGCTATCATATCTGGTCTTACGGTCAACTGGAGTAAATCTGCTGCATTGAATGTGAATCTACCTCAATCCTCATATGACCACCTGTGTGACAATTATAAGTTCTCCTGGGAGAAAATTCTATAACGTATCTTGGGGTGCAAATACACCTTCCTATGACACTTTATATGCAGCAAATTATATACCACTTTTTCGCTTTTTGAGACATCTGTTGACCACTTGGCAGAATCAACATCTTTCCTGGTTCGGTAAAGTGGTAGCCAGTAAGATGACATTGTTACCTAGGCTCCTCTTTTTTTTCTCCAAACGCTGCCTGTGGCGATATCTTTGCTTGCCCTACATTTTTTACAGCAGAGTATACTACATTATAGCCAGGGTTTCTAAAGCTACTCTATATAAACATAAAAGGGATGGGAGTATTGGTTTACCTAACATATGGCTTCATTATCAAGCTTCTCAACTTTTACAACTTATCTCCATTTATCAGAAGTGTAACCTCTCGCTATGGACATTGTTGGAAATTCCCACTTGTTTTCCTATACCACCGACTACTTTGACTTGGCTA
This sequence comes from Nanorana parkeri, assembly GCF_000935625.1. NCBI lineage: Eukaryota > Metazoa > Chordata > Amphibia > Anura > Dicroglossidae > Nanorana > Nanorana parkeri. The sequence goes on along the minus strand of NW_017306368.1, from coordinate 777,989 downwards.
CCTTTCTGTGATAGGCCTAAATGTTTGAGCCCTCTTATGAGACATGCTTTGAAGGTCTGGGACTCAATTAAATACTCTGCAGGGTTACTGTCTTTATATCTGCCTCTCTTACCATGTCCATTACTCTCACAGCCGTTATTTAAGCCGGGAGCTTCTGACCCCCTGACTTTTAAGTGGTGGTCAACCAATGGTTTTACCATAATTTATGATTTCTTTTGATCTACTAGTATACCTACCTGGCATTTTATTAATCAACATAAATGACCACCTGAATCCGAGTTGTTTCGATACCTTCAGCTTCACCATTGGATTTTATCCTTGGCTGGCAGGAGAGATCCGAAACAACCTCTCACGTGCTTTGAGCATCTCTGTCTATACACTCCAGAAGGAACTGGACTAGTTATGAATTACAAAAATGGGGGCAATAATAAAGCAAAGTGGTAACACAATTAGTCACAAATCAGGTTGCCTCTCCCTTAACAAAGTCTCTGTGACAGGTTTACAGTTCTGTGCGTCTGTATTTCTGGACAGTCAAGTGCAACAGTTTGAAATGTTCTGAGGCAGATTTATTACTGAAGAGGTTACAGATTTTTACTCTAAACAAATAATTAAGAAATGGTCAGGGTAAGGGTTCATTCTGTCACAGTACTACTTTAGAGTAGCTGAAGAAGAAGAAATGTATGACTCAAGCTGCAACCTTATAGTAAATCTACCATACAATCTATCTTAATGCTCCAATTTAGCATTGCTTTGTCATGTGCCACAGAATTGATATATGTCCCCCATAATAATTTCCATCAGCATGGCTGAAATAACAGATTATGTGATCGCTAACAAGCTATTTACATATAACCTCAGCAAAATTAAAATCATGACACCATAGAGGTTTGCTTAATTACTGACATAAGCATTGATGACATCATTAATAGAAAAAACAAATGATGGCATCAAAACTGATGTTGTGCAGTAGCGATTACAGTACAATTACTCAGAATGGATTAAACCACCTGTGACATGTGTTTTAATGAAATCATGCATTTTATATGATCACATATGATCATTACATGAATGTTTTTAATTAGTTACTAAGGGTAAAAATCTTGATAGACACCAAAAAGTATAGTACTAATTCAATGGCAATTAGTCAAATTATGCATAATATAATAACTTATGACATCATATTCATTATCCTCACAAGTCACATCAATACTAAATGGTAAATGATCAATCAATAACAATGGCCTGGACAGATGTCTTCTTCAGTCAGCCTATTTAAACAGAGTAGTCACTCTGCTGTTTGATATCATTGTGTGCACCATGGACCAAAGAAAGCAAGGGAAAGAGTTGTCTGGGAATATCAGAAAGAAAATAATAGGCCAGCATGTCAAAAGCAAAAGGCTACAAGACCATATTCAAGCAGCTTGATGTTCCTGTGACTACAGATGCAAATATTATTAAGAAGTTTGAGCTCCATTGGAGTGTGGTCAAATTGCTTGAGATAGCCAAGAGAGGGCAATTGCCCCAAGATTAAACAGAAGGATAGTACAAATGGTTGATAATGAGCAAAATAAATCTTTCAAAGAGATTTAAAAAAATTAAGTTCAAGGTAAAGTACATCAGTGTCTGATCGCACCATCCATCACTTATTGAGTGACAGAGGGCTTCAAGGAAGAAGACCCAAAAGCACTCCACTGTTGAAAGAAACACATAAAAAAGCCAGACTAGAAATTGCTAAAATGCAGGGCCCTATGTATCCATCCTTGTGTGTGTTACTAAGCTGTGTGTGTCTCCACAAACATACAGGCAGAGCAAGGCAAGCCACTCCCCTGTTCCCCACAACTCTTTCCTCTCTTCTCCCTTTTTAAAGCTAGTAGAGGGACAGCTGCTAGAGAATGCTCTGTCCCTTGTGATCTTGTAGCCAACAAAAGATTAGAGAAGCCGAGCTGAAAGAACTGGAGCCAGCAATTCTGAAACATGATGACTGTAAGTACTTGGACAAAAAATTAGGAAATACTTTTCTGGGCAATGTATATTTGTTTGATCTGGAGACATTATTTTTTAAAGGTTGAGTGTTTAATACTACTTCAGACTATCACGGAATTATAAAGCGAAATGTACAGCCAAGCATCAGAACGCTCTCTCATTCGCAAGTTATGGGTCCTCCAACATTATAATGACCCAAAACACAGCTGAAAGCACCCAAGAACAAAACAATAGACTATTCTGAGGTTGTCTTCTATAAGCACTGATATGAATCCTACCGAATATTTACAGAAAGAGCTTAAACGTACAGTTGCAGCAGCTTGCTCCAGAAGAGTGGACCAAAGTACCTGTTGGCAGATGAAGAATTCTCATTGAGAGCTACAGAAATTGCTTGTTTGCAGCGATTTTCTCAAAAGGTTGTGCAAAAACATGTTAGGTTAAGGGACCCATTATTTTTGTTCATGCCACTTTCATAAGTTTTATTATTTAAAAAAATGGAAGGGTATCAAAAACAAATTTATAAATATACACATACCTTAGATAGTTGCCTAAAATATTTGTCTTGGAGGGTGTTTTAGAGTTCTAATGATTCTTTTTGTGAAGTAATGAAATAAGATATTTTAATGTTCCTAAACAAGAATCTAACAGTAATAGACCACTTTCCAGTCAAAAAATGAAAGCTGTTTTTAGGCATTTAGCCCAGTGCTTAATTAAACAAATATAACAAACATGTGCTATTGATCAATGACATAATGCTTAAATTTACACAAAGGAATAAGACTGGGCAAGGGACAACGGCACTAAAAAATGAAGTCATGGTAGCTGTGGCAAATCTTGCACCATGACAAAAGTACAAATAGGAACAAAACAAATAGTAATTACTGTGCATCAGCAAGGTCTCCCCCAAGTAAAAATTCCAGGGCAGTCAGGTGTTTCAAAATATGCTGTCCAAATTGTTCTGCAGAAGCACATGCAAACTAGTTGCGATCTGGCAACAGCCACAGAATATAGTAGATAAGAAATACATCAAGCTTACTTTCCTTTAAGACCTGAAGATGTCCAGCACTGGAATCAGCTAATTCTCCGTTAATACTTTTTTAGTCATTAACCATCAAATGTCTAATTTAACATTAGAAAGCACAATGTTTAGAGCGCACTCCTGTAGGTCAGACACAACTCTGGAGATTAACTACTGGTGGTGTGCGAAACTCCTCATAACAGGGGGAGGGACCCTGTGCACCAATAACAAACAAACTCTTCTTGGAGGAGCGCTACTACCTGGAATCACTTTTATGGGCAATGCTTGTACAGTGATGTAGGATCATGCATGTATCAAATACGAGCGTAGAAAAAAGTCTTCTAGAATGGAAAGGATGTAGACTTACAGTTAGGATATGGGAGACTCTGACAAAAACTCGCCTTATCTTCACTTCAGGATGTGATGGTCAGGTCCTTCTATCTGGCAGATGAGAGGTGAGTGGCTGAAAAGGGGCTGGGCTGAATGGCTAAATCCCTCAAGTTGTCAAATGTTGAGCTGGTCTTAGAACATAGCTGCAATATTGGAGCCGCTCACGTACTCGGCTGGCCAGGCCGGGCCGCAACGGCTGGGATAGGGAGAATGTGAGGGGGAGAGCGAGGAGCCGCGAACAGCGCTGGAGCGCCCGATGCCGTATGTATTGGCAATGCTGTCAGGCTGCTGTCTCGAGGTGTGGAGGTGCACGGTGGGTATAGAATGTGAGGGAGAGAGCGAGGAGCCGCGAACAGCGCTGGAGCGCCCGATGCCGTATGTATTGGCAATGCTGTCAGGCTGCTGTCTCTAGGTGTCCGATGGTCTCTCTGGCAACGAAAGTCGCTGAGGACTAAACGGGGGGTGGAGGTGCACGGTGGGTAGACGGCTACGCGTTTCGAGGAGATTCCTATTTATCAAGCCACACTCGATCTTGTGGCTTGATAAAGAGGAATCTCCTCGAAACGCGTCATTTTTGAACCTGAAAATGACTGCGAACTGGAATACTAGTAGCTTCCAAACCAAGAAAAAACAATATACTTGGTTTTTATAAATAGAATTACAGGTTTCAGCTGTTCTACCACAATTATAGAGACTTCTCTGAAAACCGACTTTTATTTAAACATGATTAATTAACAATTAGCTATAAAACGTTTTCCATTAGTACACCAGAGCAATAGCTATGGAAAATAGTGCAGTCATAAGTAAATAATAGATTACCAATCAGTAATTTCAAACAGTAATAGCCATTTGCAACATTAGCTACATATGTTTTCTCGGAATTCATATTTATTGTCAAAAAAATAATTTAATTTTTTAAGTTTTAGAGTAATTTCAGACTTTTGGTGCAAGTGTGTACATAATACACATATACACACACACACACACAGTTACATACGAAATAATAAATTGGCCTAAGTTACATGAGCGTGATTTGATCATAGTGTTGATTAATACAGAATTATTAAGTTCATGCATGCAATTCTGTTTTATTACCTCTGTGGTGCTATGTGTGCCACAGAGACACTTGTTCCTGTAAATGGCTATTTATTTTTACAAATTTGGTCTGGGCACCTAGGATTCAATGACCTCCCAAGAAAGACCTTATGTAAAACATTGCTGTATTATTGCATGTTCATAATTGTATATTTTACAGACGCGCACATATACGGTAATAAAGGATAATACTCACATCAGGTTCCAAGGTGACACAACGCTGAAAAGCTCTTGCTGCTCCCTCATATCCTTGCAAAGTGATATAGGCACACCCCAAAGAAAACCACACTCCAAGCTGAAGCAGGAAAAACACATGTATATTAAACCATCTAATATATATGATCATACGAAACAATGATATAGTCAATCAACACTTTTCCAAATAGAAACCTTTGTATCACAGGGTACAATGCATCAAGCTGAAGTAGACCTGTATTCAAATGGTGGTTTCTGGTATAAATAAAATGCACTATAGGAGCTAAAATACTTTTTTGAAGAATGTGCTGCTCTTGGTTCCCTGCATTGCTGCTTACACAAATATACATTCAGTCATATAATGTACACTAAAGGGAAAGAACAGAGTTTGCATTCTCCACTTCAGCTCAGAGCATTTGAAGACAGGCATTGGCTTTTCTGCCCAACACTGGGAGGAACCTAAAGAAGCATTTTCTTCAGGAAAGGTATTTCAGCCCTTCTGTTTCTCTTTATGATTCCATTCCAGCAAAACTAGCCTCTTGCCTATACAGCACACATATATTCAGGTGGGTGCAAGAATCATAGGTATTTTTACAGAGCTATCTGTTATGTGAATTCCCACAAGTGCTAGCATTGGTTTTAGTCGCACTCTGTCTAAAACCTATGACTTCATACTGGACACACAATTTGATAGGTGGACTTACTAGCCAACAGGAAAATGTTGGGAAAGCCAGAGGTCTACCGCGTGTCGGCAAAAATTCACAAATAAGATATAAATGAATAGTAACACATACTACCCATGTATCACCTGTCCCTGAGGCTAGATTCACACTGTTCCATGTGTATTGCAGTGCACGTGCGCATATGTAGGTATCAATGGGTCCATATAGTATTTGAGTTTTGCTGCATGAAAATGGACAAGCGTGAACAGGTCCCAATAGTTACTCTCATCCTTACGCTTAAAAAAGAGGAAATGTTGGAACTGTCACTACTGTTGACATGATTTAATTAAAGTGATTGAAAGTGAGGCTTTGGAGCTGCCATCCTGAACAATAGCTACCTTGTAAGTGGCTGATCCAGAGTAAACCAGTCAAGTTTCCATCACCTAATAAACATGTTTGTTCCAGTTCGGTAACTCACAATGTAGCCAAGGGAGGACAAGAATGATGGCCGCCCTGATGGTAGCTCCCATATTTTTATCTTAACAAGTTTCTCTAAACGTATCCTTCCCCTTAACATCTAAGAAAATGTTGCTAAATATTCCAATATCCGTACTAAAGATTGTATTTGAAATATCTTTGAAATAAATGTCTATCGCTGTGGAAAGGAGGACCTAAAATTATACACGTATGTTGGTTGCTTTATTGCGATGATAATGGATAAAAAATTTTTTTTTCCAATAGATTAGGGTAATGTGAATGAAAGAGTGGACTAGAGACATATTACTTTAGTACGTGCCACTCATTCAAAAGAAAGGTGAAGAGCTTGTGAAATATATTGGACTCCCTTTCTAGCAAGCACTAGTGAGGGAAATTTAACTCACTGAAAATCCCCATATGAATGAGTAGCTGTCAGGATTTATGGCTAAGAGTTCAACCACGACTGATCCAATACACTGACTGCTGGATTATGTAGGATTCTTCTTGTAAGCAACATGTTTTTACAATTACACCCAGCCATGCACTCCAAGCAGATGGTACATTATTCAACTAACATTTACATAAAGATGTGGAAATGTAGCAACACATCAAAATGATAACTTGCTTCTCACCAAATACTTTACCACACCATCAGAAAATATCATGCACATATGTATAAAACTGAAATGCAAGCAGTGATAGAAAAATATAACATAATGCTAATATAATTAAGCCATACATTTCAATTAATAATGGGTGTAAAGTGGGTTTGTTTGGGTTACTTATATATTTTTTAATTTGTAATCCTTAGGAGCAAAACAGGGAATGATATGAAAAATATGAAGTATAGAAGGCTGGACTTACCATTCAAATCAATCAAACCAGTTTCTAATGGTTCTTTTTCAACTGTATGTGAAAAATGAAAACCCCTTACTGGAAAGACATTTAGCCTGCTTTATTTTTCTTGCAGTGTATGCAGGAAAAAAATAAACAGTACATTTTTTTGTAGTTAAGTGAATAACACAGTGGACACACTCCTACTCATTCTGTTGGCAACACCCTTGACCATCTCTTTTCCCGCCTCTGCACTTCTTGCAACCTCTCAAACACATATTTTCCTCTCTCTGATCACATCTTATCAGTTTCACACTCACTCCTTCTTTGTTCTGCTACTGGCTACCTCTATGACATATTCTCACCCCTGTCCTGACCTGGCCATTTCTATCTGCAATAGCTCAACCCCTTCTTCCTGGACACACTTGCTCCCCTCACTCCACACAGTATTAGGCCCTGGCCACTACAACCCTGGGAAACAGACAACATCAGAAGTCACAGACACAGATGAGCTTTTGAGCGAGTATGGCATAAAACTAGGCCCCTGCAAGACTTCGCCCTGTATAAATCTGATGCAATAAAATATAACTGCTCCTTTGCAAGCTGCCAAACAGACCTATATCATCACTTTCATCAACACCCTCTCCTCTAGTCCTTATCAACTCTTTTCTACCTGTGTGCGGTTATCTCCATACTAGTTTTGTATTTTGATGTTAGGCTATGCCTAAGGCATATATTTTGGCTATCTGAACAAGAGCCATCTGAATCCTTTTGCTCCCTTCTCCCCCCCTTCCCTTTCAGGAGGGTGAAGTGTGGAATCACTAGGGAGATGTAAAAGTGAAGCTGATTGTGATGAATATGATGAACAGGAATACCTTTCTAAATGGAAATTCATTGTATGAAGTTGGTCTGACCTGTCCCATGTCCACCGGAGGAGAGATAATTACCACCAGTGACTAAGTATAGGAGATATTACCATACGCATACTGGGACAAGCTCTGCGTTGTATTTTAATCTGTCCAAGAACCTAATGCGGAAGCTAGTGACTCAACATTGAGAAACGCGTTGGTGTTTGCTAGTCTTGCCAGTGGGCCGGTGTGTGCTTTATGATTGTAAAATTGAAATGCATATAACTGTATATATGGATATAAAATAGACTGACAATAGGCAGGCGGGAGCATCTCTTGAATTATTTTGTATGTCAATGTTTTTAGAAAAAATTGATGTTTAATGTAATGTTATGGATTTAATAAAATATTGGAATTTTAATTAATTAATGTAGTTGAAGTACCATTAAAGTCCAATATAGCTCGCATGAACTGATTTATTTTTTCTTAAAACTTATTATGTAATTTGGATATGATACTTTTTTTTTTAGGCAATTCAGTTACCTTGTTCATAAAATATATGGCTTGGAGGATACTTAACTAACTTTCAAAGCTGTAAATGAAAAATAGCAAAAAAGGCCCAGTCACCTGAGGTGAAAAATGGTTTGACAGAGAAAGGGTTAAAATAAGTAATACTGCATATCTCCATCTATGTTGGAGTACACTTGTTAGGTGTATGGAGGACTATGATTCCTGGCATCCTTCTAAAAATGCTAGTTGCTGGACTATGTTCAGTGCTTTTAAGTTACAGGCTGGAAGCAGCATGCAGTAAATGATTGTCAGAAAAGTGTACAAATTCTACAACTAGCATTCTCAAAATGAAAGGTCAAAATGTCAGCATGAATGATTCCCTAATTATATGTGTACTTGTAGGAGCTTTGAGTGAGTAGCATGTAAGTCCCATACTATACTATATTTAACCTTGTTATTCTATCAGGGACCTCACTTGCTTTTGCCATATGAGGTTTATAAAAATTACTTTTATGAACTGCACTATGGTCTGCATTTTTTTTAATAGTTTTGAGCTATTCTGTTTTTATTGTGGATACTTAAGGAAAAGAGTTTGAATATGCCTTATACTACAAGCGTGATATGACCTAATCTATATACAACAGATAAGGTCCACATGGGGAGATGAATCTGTGTCCAATTTTGGGTGGAGCACTGAAGCACTAAGGTGTTTATAAAGCAGATGGTATAAGAATGCCGTGGATGTGAACACACAGATATCACTAAGAACTAAAGGACTGTACTTTATGTTTTTGGACTGTTATTGTGCACTTTATTTTTTGGGATATATTGGATATATTTATATAATTTATTACATACTGCATGTTGCACTTTACATTAGTACACTTTATATATGGTAAAGAGATATATTGTAAATATTTTATGCACCGTTTGGGAGATATCACAAACTGCATTTTGGAGGGTTAGAAAAAGTGACTATATGTTTATTAATAAAGTTAGCTGGCCTTTTAACAATTTGTGTTTTTCATTTACCCTCCAGAAGTCTGGGCAATTAATGTATTAAAGATTTGTTTGAAAAGGGATTGGATTTGAGGGCATTTAAAAAGTATCCAACTCCTGGAGGACTATTCTAATTTGATTAGATTACTACTTGAAGGCCACCAATCTGTGCCACTCCATGCCGTTCCATGTACAACTATGGAAGCCAGCCCTATACTAGTCCCCACATGTAATTAATCCAGTAATTATTAGGGTACATTCATGCACTGTTTGTCCTATGTCTTGCATATCCCACTGTTTGTGTATTTGATAATATGTCACTGCATGCTTAATTATTTTGTTGTGGATAAGTAGATTGCTGGTTTAACATATTTGGGTCTTATTGCTATATACATTTCTGTTGTTGTGTGGAGCTCAAACACATGTTATAATCCTCATAACCAAAGTAATTGTGGAGGTTTAAATAGCAAATCATATCTCGAGATATTAATTTGGGTGATGCTTGCTAAGTCCTACCTGGATCCTTGCAAATAATACTTTAGGTGCAGGCATAACCAACGTAACAGCAGTAAACGAAAGTACAACTTACAATTTTATATTAAGAAAAAAAAAGAAGAAAAAAAAACCTACAGCATTTATAACCCTTAAAATGCTTGAGGAAATGTTTGTTTTCTTTTCATGGACATAAATGCAAATAAATGTAAATAAAAAGGTCATTCCATATAAAGATATGAATGACATGTATGGTACATGCAAGCTAAAAGCCAGTTGTTTATTTTTGCTTTTCAATAGCAATTAATATTTATTTTACAAAATTAGAAAAAAATAAATTTGTACATCATCAATACCACACATGAACAAGCTATACACAGCACAAACATGAAACCACTTTTTAAACTGGATTTATTTTAAAAAATGTTCCCCATTTTAACACTTTCCTTTTTCTCACCTGCATTGAATTGATCTTTACAGACTTTTCAAAGCATTCTACACACTGCTCAAACTCCTGATTCCGCAGATGGAGAAGACCTTTTGATCGCTGGGCACGAGCACTTCGGTGTTTGGAGAGCTCCCAGGCTCTATCATAATATTGGTGATCCCGTAATACATCCCCAAGAAGACAGTAAAGGTGTGAGGTCTCCTCTTTCTCCAATTCTTGTCGCAGAATCTGCTCTGCCTGAAGACAACATGAGTTACAATTCTGAGTACATACTGATTAAACAAATATTTATTAAATATATGTATTTATGTATGTGTTTGCAATATCATATTTTTGTGATCATATTTAATGTATGGAGACAGAAAAAATGCTTAACAAACTCAAATAACTATAGGCCATCTGGAGAATAAATTGTTTTCCAGACTAAATTACAGGCATTCCTATGGCTTTCAACAAATCTCTACCCTAGTAACCATCTAAGCAACATTGGTGTGAAACTGCAAAATAGAAAGTACATCATAGATTAATAATAAGCATGTTTGCACACACTTCAACCCTACAGATCACCAGTTGGTTTCCGAGACACAACTGTTATCAATAGGGATACTTAGGATAATGAAAAATAACGTGCAATAATTGCTGAAAACAATCACATTCTCAAATAGTACTTGGCGTTCTGACCTTTCCATGCTGTCCTGTTCGTTCATAGCAAATAACAACATCTTCCCACATTTCTAGCTTTTCAAATATCTGAAGAGCTGAGCTTGTACATCCAAGATCAAACAATAAGCTTGCTAGCTGCCGCTTCAAAGAAAATATAATTGTTAGTATATAACAGATTGCTTATTAGTATACATATATAAAATATAATTGTTAGTATATAACAAATTGCTTATTAGTATACAGATATAGAAAATATAATTGTTAGTATATAAAAAATTGCTTATTTGTGTAAAAGAAACAATTATTCATATTTTATAAAAAAAACTAAAAAAGTTTTGAAAATTAATTGAAAACATTTATGAAATAAAGAACAAATTAAGATTACCCCACCTAGCCTTTTGTCCTGCAATGTGTCTATCCACAATTTACCTTAGAGCTGTTGAGCTCCAAGCCCAACCAAATCCAAGCTTTATATGATTAAATAATGCATAGTTGACAAGAATATCTTATTTTGGGGTATTAGAAAGTGAATCATGCAAAAAATGTCTGCAAAATATGTACATGCACCAAATCATACTGTACATAATGAAACTATAATGGCATTTCAAGGTAATTTGATTACATAAAGGGGTAGATAGGTCATCGTTCACAATATCAGTGATGTATCTGTATATACAGTACATAATTAAATTAAAAGAAAATCTCCTTAAAAAAAGTATACATGATGAGGCTAAAGTTCTGCTTTAAAGATGCAAGTCTTTAAAACATGTTAAGCTTCTGGGTAAAAAAATATATACAATACTTGCCCTAAAAAGCATACACAGAGGAACCAAAATATACTAAAAAAATATAACTGTTTTCTTCCTGGCACACATGAGTGGTGAAAGCTGTTCAATGTTATTATGTGCAGATAATGGCCAGGGCTCAGCAGTGATATTGCTGAGCTGACAAATGTTTTAGAGATAATAAGTCCTGGCACACTTCACACCTAAGTGTGAGCTGGTAATAGTGAAAAGTCTTTTTGGAATGTCTATAAATCATTGATCGTAGGCTTGAAAGAAAACAGGCTTCCTTGACAGTGGAAATAATAAAACTCTTTCATCTGTACCTTACAGAGTACAACATGTTGCTGTTATAACTGGAGAGTGAAAGTTTCAGTCAGATTGGGTGCCATGTGCAATACAAAATGATTAGATAAGTTCTTCTCTCAGACTCTGAAAAATGCTTTAGCTCAGGTTACCTTCTTTCTGATTGGTCTTTCATATTAAGTGAAGTGTATTTAAAGAGAACTGTCATGTGGAAATGTAAACCTTTAAGTGTATGTATACACAAAATCTATTTGTCAATATGTTTAACATCATGCATTACTGTATCGGTTTTCTTAAGCAGATTTTTGTGAATCTGTTGCAAAGTTTCTTACCTGGAGCTTCTGCCAGTAATAATACTTTGCAGACTGACAGTGCAAAGCTGCTGCTTTAAAATTAGCAGCAGCCTTGCCAGCCTGCCATGTGCACTCCTTCATTTGGCTGTTAAGCTGGTCTATCAGGCTGGTAGCCCAACAGCCAACTGAAGAGTAAAGAGCCCCTTTCGACAGGCTTTTGCTTCCATCAGAATTCCCCACGAGTCAAGTATTAAAATGCAAACCCAGCTTAATGCAGCATAAAAGGAGATCAAATGCACATCCAAAGGAGGTTGACTGCAGGTCAAATGCCCTGTCAGTGAACTGTGAATGATCTCAGAAATGTTTTAAACTGATCTCAGATGCAAGCTGAATACCCCTGAAAACACGCTGTAATTTCCCACCGATACAAGCAAGTCTCTCTTATTTTGGGTTTAATATACAAGTGACTGTGTTGTGCTATGCTAATGACATAAATTGAATCATCTAGAGAAGAACATGTGAAGCTATGAGACGATTTTATCTCCCAACAAATGCCCTGTATGGATTTATTGCTTTGGGAAAGTTTCTAGGTGAACTTATACAGGGTTATTCACAAAAGGGTGAATAGTTTGGAGAAGGCAGGAGAAGTGAACAATCTAGGACAACAAAACTGAACTGGAAGGTGAGCTGAATTGGAGAATTTTTCCAAATCAGCTATTTTGACCTAGATTGTTCACTTCTCCTGCCTTCTCCAAACCCTTCACCCTTTTGTGAATAGGCTTGATAATGTTTTCAAATGTGATGTAATTTGGTCCCTAATTTATATTAATTACGTACTAGAATGTTATTTGTAGCGCTGCATTGTTTTTATATTTAAGTTCTATTTATTTGTATGTAACTGTTGGTTTGTATGTTTTTGTTTTTTTTTTCGTGCGGAGCTTCTCTATTCATAAAGTTTTACTTACTTGAATATCCCAAATTGGAGGCATCTGGGAGCAATAGAAAACCTTCATACGTTCAGTCACAGAAGGGCTTTTTTCTTCAAACTGATCTGCTAGGGCCTAAAGAATGAAATTATTAGAGAGAAAAAATATAATAATGGTCTGTGCAACATAGCATAATTATTTTCATTAATTACAAAGCAATCTAAATGGTACCCATTCACACCGCTGTGTCTTAAAACTGCATACGTTTTCATGTGTTTTACTAGATACGGTTTCTTGTCTTGTAACCTTCTTAATGCAATATGTTTTGTTGTGCTTTTATACAAAAACATGCAGTAAAGCTAGCTTAAAATCATCAAAAGGCATGTGTGCCACAGCACACTTAAACATACCGTAGACTCTCTGTTATCCGGCATTCATCTAACCATTACTCTCATCTAACCAGAAAAAAAATCCAGTGTGGACTCATTAATCTGCTGATCTGAGGCATGTATAATCCTGGAACGTGTGTCTATTTGTCTTAATTTGCTTTTGATTACTGCATTTCAATATTATTATGAAGTCAATACAGAGTTTATGTTATGGTATGGTATAGTATGGGGCATGGCATTAGTTAGACCTATTTTTAATAGCGACTCTCAAGAAATCAAACTACATTTATCTGGAATCTACCAATCCCTGTGGATGCCTGTGGATGCCGGATAACGGGGAATTTACTGTACATGCATTTTATAGGGCATAACAGTGTGAATTCAAGTATATTTTTAAGAACTAAAACATTGGTTCAGCCTCACTGATGACAGTACTTGGCTGAGATGGGATACCAGAATACAGAATAGAATGACAAACATTACTGCTTTTCATCTCTTCAGAGATTTGTGTCTGTTAGAAGCCAGTGTTGGTACAGCCCTGTGCAAAGGAAGAAAAGGAAAACTAAACCCTAGAACAAAAACAAAATATTCCCCAACATCAAGTAATGGAGCTAAACAAAGGCAGGCATATTGGAAGTCCAGCCTGGGTGGCAACTATGGCTTCCTCTATAGATACAGTAGAGGAGTCAAAATAGGGACAGAAGTGTTATTGGCAGGATTACCAGGTTAACATAAAGAAAAAAAATCTGAAAACCTAAAACGTATGCAGGCACCTCATCTATGGACCGGTAAGTTGTAATATATAACATTTTTGTTGGGTATTTTTTTTACTAGGCATAACCTCATCTGTTATATTTTACAAAAAAAATGTGTATAATATTGTGTTTTGGGGCACTAAAGTTAACTTAAGTGTAATTTTTATGGAAATGCGGGTTTTGACAAAGATTTGCGCTAATATTTTGCGACATACAAATTTGTGTCTGCAGCCATTTTATTTTACAGGGTCTGTGCTTTCAGGAAATATATTAATCTTGGGGGTTTTAAATATTTTTCAGGCCTAAAATGTGAATTATAAGGGATGAGCTCGATCTGACAGCATACTCCTCCTCCGCACAACAGCCCGGCCTCCTGTGACAGATGTCTCCACCCCCACACCGTCGCTCTCCTGATCTGTCACAGGAGGCTCAGCAGTACGGGAGGAGAGACGCCGGCCACTCAGAGCGCTCTCCCTCCCGTACCACTCGGCCTGCTGTGACAGTTTATCTCCTCCCTACTGGACCCTGTGCAGTGTCAGCAGGGAGGAGAGAAACCAGGGATGCATCACTATTTCGGCTGAAAGATGGCACTTTAGGCATTTTGCCAAAGGTGCCATTTTCGGCGGCCGAAATTTCGGTGCATCCCTAATATAGATATAATATTTATCAGACACCATGACTTATTTTTGTGCCACAGAGAGCAGTACTTGATGAACAATACAGAAGCTTAAACAATTGGAGTCGTTAAATAAAGTATTTCTGACACATTACAGGCTGTGTGGGTGTTGTTGGAAGCCTTGCATCAAATTCATGCAGGCTGTACAACACTTTTATTAGAAATACCAACATGAACACATAATTCTTGTAGTTCAAAGTAGCAACAATTTTATTGTCTGCCTGTATTGCTGCAACAGATGCAACAGGGTAGACCGCCATATCGGATCTATGAAAAATGGAGTATAGTAAGACCTCTCATATGTTGGCATTAATTAATAACAATTGTTCTTCTGAGGCTGTACAGTAATGAGTAATGTACCTAAATAATATTATATAACCATAACATATCACTATACGTATATATAAGGAATATATATACTACATATATACAGTCATCACCAAAAATATAGGCACACCTGCATTTCTGCCAGATAAAGCACCACTTAGCGCAGAAAATTGTTGCAATTACAATTGTTTAGGCATTCTCATGTTTATTTCTTTTGTTTGTTTTGGTATGACACAAAAAATTGGAGAAAAAAAAGCCAAATCTGACACATTACATGCAAAACTCCAAAAATGGACTGAACAAAATAAGTGACACCTACTCCAAATTAGAATAATTGCATTCCAAGTTTGTGATGCTCCTGTAATTTGTAATTAAACTCACCTGTATCAATTAACGGGAGCTAACAATATAGACATCACATCGGCAACCAGTTAAAATGGTGAAAAACGGACTCAACCTTTCTGATGTGTGTCTCTGTGTGCCACACGGAGCATGGAGAAAAGAAAGAGCAGCAAATAATTGTCTGAGGATTTGAAAAAAATTGTGGAAAAGCATGGACAATCTCAAGGTTACAAGTCCATCTCCAGAGATCTCAATGTTCCTGTGTCCACTGTGCGCAACATTGTCAAGAAGTTTACAGCCCATGGCACTGTAGCTAATCTCCTTGGACATGGATGAAAGAGAACAATTGAGCATAGATTGCAACGAAGGATTGTTGGAATGGTGGATAAAGACCCTCAATCAACTTCCAGACAAATTCAAGCTGACCTTCAGGCACAGGGTACAACAGTGTCAGCTTGCACTATACATCGCCATCTGAATGAAAAGGGGCGCTATGGTAGGAGACCCAGGAGGACCCCACTGCTGACACAGAAACATAAAAAAGCCCGATTGGAGTTTGCCAAACCTACCTGAGGAAAAACCCTTTTAGGAGAATGTGCTTTGGACGGACAGACAAAACAAAATTAATGTTTTTTGGTAAAGCCCATCATTCTACTGTTTTCAGAAAAAGAAGTGAGGCCTTTAAGGAAAAAAATACAGTCCCTACAGTCAAACATGGTGGAAGTTCACTGATTTTGGGGTTGCTTTGCTGCTTCAGGCACTGGGTGTCTTGACTGTATTCTGGGGTGCATTGTAGGGCCCCGTGACAGAAAGTTGGGTCTCCGTCAGAGCTTATGGGTCTTACAACAGGACAATGACCCAATGTACACGTCAAAAAGCACTCAGAAATGGTTTCAGACAAAGCGCTGGAGAGTACTTGACTGGCCAGCAATAAGTCCAGATCCGAATCCCATAGAGCACCTGTGGAGAGATCTCAAAACAGCAGTTGGGAAAAGGAACCCTTCTAATCTGAGAGACCTGGAGCAGTTGACGAAAGAAGAGTGCTCCAAAACTCCTGTAGAGAGGTGTAAGAAACTCATTGATGATTACAGGAAGCAATTGAGTTCAGTTATTTTTTTCCAAGGGCTGTGCTACCAAATATTGAGGGTGCCAAAAATTTTGCCCAGTCCATTTTTGGAGTTTTGCATGAAATTTTAGTATAGCAAAGCCTGAAAAACTGAAGTGCTGTGCAGGTAGGCTATGCTCCATGTATGCATCTTGAAGTGTCTGTAAAGTCAAAAATGCTTTTTTTTTTTCTAAAAGAATGGGGTATGGTTAGATTCTCTGTCAAGTTTTTATTGCTATCTGTGTCTCTACTGGAGAGATTCACTCCTCTATTTGTGCTGGAGACCACTGTCATCAAAACAGAAAGTAAAGGGAAATCCAAAACAGAATTGCCTCCAGAGTATCTGGTGAGTGTAAATCATCCAATGGGGATATTCGTTCTAATGACAGCTGTCTAAGATAGAAATTCTTGTACTTTGCAGAGATTTCTTCTCATTTACTGTTCTATAGGACATAAAGTGAAGGGAAAGCTCTAAAGCAGGACACAAACAGAAAAAAAACCTCATGGGATTTTCAGTTACAATTATTTGTATTAATTTCAGGATAAGGTATAACAGTATGGCCTAAGCAGGGGCAGTGAATGAGAATACATGACAGTAAAAAAGCAGGGTGTGTGTAGTGGGGGAATTCAACAGTGGGTTTTTCAGGACCTACTTGGGGATCATAAACTTCTCAAACATTTGGAAAGCATGAATGTTTTGTTTATGAATTCCCCCTTACCAGGAGCATGAGACCAAACCACCAAAGGGAAAGGAGCAGGGAAGGGGACAGGATAGGAAAAGAGTAAAGGAAAGAGCTTGCAAAAAGAAGAGGAATGGAAGAAGAGGGAAGTGGGAAAAATATGGGGTTAACTGGATGAGACCCAGGGCTTGGGACAAGGTATAAAATAGAGAACTATAGGGAACTAAAGCTAGAGATATTAAGGAAGAGCATAGTTGAGCCAGGGTTCACAAATCTTAATGAATGTAGGCTTTGAATCTTTGAAAGCGCAGGATAGCTTCTCAATAATGAGCAGTGTCCATGCATTCTTTAAAGTAGTATTACAGTCTTATTTTTTTACATATATGTACGGCTAGCAAGCAGTAGATATATGTGAAAACATTTTTTTTTTTAAAAGTTACCAAACAAGTAAATCAGCTTCCCCGAATGGCCGTGCAGGAGGATGAGTGCGGGCACATGCGCAGAGGAGATCACCAGCGGGGAGAGACACACTGTAAGTCAATGCACGCAGCCAAGAGTGTGCACACTGGACAGACTCCATGGTACAGGAAGAAAAAGCAGTCTGCGCTGGATCAGTGACCGGTACCAGCACTGGAGGGACTGCTGGAAACAAGTGGATGAAAGAAGATAATCAGATCAAGAGGCATCATTTAAGGTAAGTCCTTAGATTTCACTTTAACAACTAGAAAAAGAAAAGCAGTCAATGTGTGTTAGTGGACAGTGAATCCTGGAGCGTGTTGCAGAAGAGCTATCCAGGGGTCTCATGGAATGTTAAAGTGGAAGAGAGATTAAATAAGGCCAAATATTCTAGATGAGGAGACCAGTTTTAGACACCACCAGACATGCAAAACATCACCTTTCTAACCACAACTCCTAAAGCAACTGTTACTATAAGACGGGACAGCTTTTGCTATATTTTTTCACACACAAAACCATCTAAGGAGAACCTTGTAAGTTGATTCCAAGATTCCTTTACAATGGAAGATAATTTGTAGGGTACCCTCAGTGGTATTTTATATATGTCGCTGTATATCAAACAGGTACCAACTGGGTTGCCTCCTCAGATGACTTACAGGTCTTGTAAATATACATATGCAAGTATTTTATTATTGCAAAGTTGTGTGCATATATTAGGTGATTGTTTTATTCTGTATTATTAAAATGTTAAATTAAATAAAAAAACATAATTGTAGCACCTACAAAGTCCCACATTCAACATTCATTATGGTCTATGAGGATGGATTCCAAAATGGTTGTGTTAAGGGAACACTTTGCTATCCTAGAACAAACTGGCATTCAGAGCAGAGTAGAAAAGAAAAAGTTTGAGGGGACTTCTCAGGCAATAAAGGCAGCCATGTTCAAAGACTGAGTCTGTGTAGGAAAGCTATTTAGTCCTAATAAGAGTCGACATTGAATGCCTTGAATTGCCTAAGGAAATATCTTTAATTCTATTAAAGAAGCACCATGATTTTCTAATACAGTTGACCAGTCAGGAAAACAAAGTGAAGTGAGAAAGGTGGATATTGGAGAAATAATAGGTGGTCCACCAAAAAAGGGAGTTAGAATTTTCTACATCTGAAGGAAAAAGTGGGTTGTGTACAATCGGCAATAAGGCTAGGAAGGGGTTTCAAATTGTTGACCAGGTGGTACAGGTCACCGGTCAGAATGCATCAAATTAGCTAATTAAACCCGGACGCCTGCTGGAGATGTCAGGTTGAGATAGGTACACTGACGCATATCTGGTGGAGCTGTCCCATGCTTCTGCCCTTTTGGCGAACCGTCTCACATATCTATTCACGAGTGGTCTCTAACGAGGTCCTCATCACACCTAAAATGGCTCTGCTGTCTATCTTTCCGGGTTCTATTTCTAAGGTGAAGAAATCCCTACTTAGATTCTTTGTCATTGCCGCCCGCACTTTGATTCCTCGGCATTGGAACTGCTCAGGTCGTACCCTCAGTATCGGAGTGGACGGTGGAGCTGTGTAGGCTGAATAGATCTGAGGAGCTAATCGCAGAACAAGCTGACCGATCTGATACCTTTATGGCCAGATGGAGGCCCTGGATAATGTTTATGGACTCTGAGGAGTACCGATCTCTACGGTGAGTGAGTTTCCCTATGCCTCTGTCACTATTAGGTCTGCAGTGGTGATCCTGCAGGGGATCCGGCGGTTACCCTTCCACGGAACAGGCAGGAGTATGACTATTCCCTCCCTCCCACTTCTTCTTCCCTTCTTCTCCCTTCCCCCCTTCTTCCTATTTCTATTTTACGTTCTCCCTTTCCCACCACCTCTCCACCCTTTCCCTTTTCCACCTTCTTTCATGTTTGTCTGGCGTGATGTTGTTGTTTGTGGTTCCTTGGGCCCTCCACGCCTGTGGGTACCCAGCCCCAAGTTTACTGTTCAATACGTATCTCACGATCCTATACGGGGGCAAGGACCCTTATATACCCTGTTCACTGTTCTGCTGAAAGTTAATGTCCCCTAGATATTACATTTTATGTGGCGGAAGTTTTATTGGGATTTGTATTGCCCAAGGAATGTGTGCTAGATGCTATATCTCGTGCTTATTGGTTTGATGTTTTATGTACCTATGCATCCTACAAGGATGTTTATGTGAAAAATCTTTCAATAAAAACTATTTCTGTAATAAAAAAGGCTAGGAAGGGGGACATTTATTTGCTGGAAAAGGGAATTGAGTTTCAGAGCTTCAAACTTTGCAGCATTAAAGGGCTAAGAGGGGACGGGCTTGCAGAATGTTGAAGCCAGAACAAAGAAGTTATCAGGATTTTGTCATAGTTTGTCACAGAGAGGAGGGTTCTTTGTAGCATGTAGCAGGAAAAGTTGTAAAAACTGTGCAGCTTTACAGACCCAGAGCAAGATCCCAATTGGAATATTAACTGCCTTACTATATCCAAAAGTTTAAAAAAAAAAAGTAAAAAAGTTTCGGCCGTACATACATTTTATTATACAGGATTTATATCATTAATTTACAGGATTTATATAATTATTATACAGGATTTATATCATTATACAGGATTTATATCATTATTATACAGGATTTTTATAGCGCCAACAGTTTGTGCAGCGCTTTACAATATAAGGAATACATTACAATCACAATACAATCCAAGACAAGATGGTAAGAAGGGCCCTGCACGAGGGCTTACAATCTAAAAGATCCAATTTTACCTTTTAACTACAGTGTACCTTAAAGAGTCTCTCTGAAGAGAAACTACAGTGCCACCTTCATGTTAGCTTTTTATTTGACAGGGATATTTTAGGGATTTAGGATCCAAAACACTGGTTTTATGATTAGAGGGCCAAAGCTGGTCCCTTAAATAATAACAGTCACTGAACATGGTTCCTGCATCACTGTATAAAGGTATCCTGAAATGTAGGAATCTTTTCAAATTATCTTATTATATGATTCTTTAATTGTGGAAGAATGTTCACTCGCAAACATTTTTCAAACTTCTACCAATAAAACATATGTCTCCAGTGTGGCGAGAGGAAGAAAACACTGACATCAGCTCTTCATCAAGCTGAGAACCTCGACATGAAACCAGTCAGGACAAATTGAGCTATAACTAGACTGTGAAGTAACACAAGTGGTCAGAGTAGCTCTTGTACAGTCTGGCTTTACATCACGGAATCCGACGTTTATGAAAGGGAGCCTGCTTGCCTCTGCCATTTCCTCCACCTCTGAACAAATCCCTGAGTGATACCATATGTTTGTAATACACCACATAAAAGCAATTAAAAAGTAATCCTGAACTCGGCACTGAAAGGTAATGCATTATCAAGCCTTTAATTGTCTTACTAAAACAGCAAAAATGTGCAGATGTTAGAGCAGTACCTCCAGGACAGCACAGACAAAATTAGATGCATTTCCAGCATTATAAACCAGCTCTGTACTGTTTATTATGTGCTAAAACAACGAGCACACAACCAAGGTATTATTCTAATCACTACCGGTCCCACACGTCAAGCAATAAAAACTAAGCGGGAAAGCCTCTAGCAATTTACAAGTAGATTTTGTTTTGTGGTTATAGATAATATCTAACAGAGGAACATAAAAGTTTTCATACATACTGTAGATTGTTAGTGCAAAGCTCCTAAATCTTGGGAAATATGAGTTGGCTCATTTTGGCATTCCACCGAGGCTTTTCGGAATCTCTATCTTATATTTTGTGATTAAGTCTGATGCTTTAAAACTCTGGTGTAGTTTTTATTCTTCAGTGATACACATTTTATTATATAAACACTAAATTGAACAGAGCAAGTCAGCAGTTTACCAACCTCAAAAATACATGTGTAGCAAGGGGCTCAAAGTCCTGGTAATGCAAAAGCAAATGAAGATATCTTCATGGAAAATTGGTCTCATGCTGCTCCCAAATGATGATGCCCCTGGCAGGGTAGTTGAAAGCACTTTATGCCTTTCCCAACAAAACCAGCTAAAGGGAGGGAGCTCTGTCAAAATAAATAGTGCACTAGGCACAGTGTAACCATGAAATTAATAAACTGAAGACTAGCTCTCTATAAACATTTTTAAAATCATTCCACAAAGAGCAATCATTAAAGTCGGCTACACAAAAATCAAGTTGGAGCATTTCGATATAGTCCGATTACTGTTGGTAGATATGCATAGAATTGCTTTTAACATGATATTACTAACCTATTCCTGTTAAGGAATCCTTAATGCTGAACTACAGGCTAAGATAAAATACAAAAAATAATGCAGCACTGTATTCATTATTAAAAGGGCATGTAAACCATAACAATTAACCTGTTATTTGGTCTATCTTGGTATATTAAATATACGGATGTAATTGTGTTAATATATATGTTTGATAAGTGCAAATATATTTCTGTTGATCCTGGCAGAGATCCGGTGAGCTCCTAACTTCCTGTAGTGAACGGACAATACTGCATTGAAAGCTAAAACAACATTATCAGACTTGCCTGAGATCTATGTGTTGTTCTTCCATATATGCAATACAGTGAGTGTTGTCACCCTAGAACAGAAAGTGATCTACCAGGCAAGATCGCCAGGTTGAGAAAAGCTTAAAAGTCTATGCATAAAACTAATGTAATCACCACATCTAAGCACTGGTAAGCTGCAATGCATTTTTGTTTGTGTTTTGTGGCTTAGATACACTTTACATAGATTTTGCAATGGAACCAGTCTAAGGCCCCATTCACACCTAGGCGTATTGTAATATGCGCGTCTGTCGCACGACCATCACGCGGTTTTTTTACCGCGATTCGCGGTAAAAAAGTTGCACGACCGTCGCGCGATTCCAAAGGCTACTTGGCTGTATCCCAATGGAAAACGCCCTACAAAATGGCCCAAAGTAGTCCCGGGACCTTTTCAGGCGTGGGCCGTTTTGTAGGGCGTTAGGGACGGGTGGAAATACGCATGGGTGGGAACGAGGGCATTGACTACAATGCTATTTATTTTTTTGAGCGTTTTGTAGCGTGTTCGTCGAGCGTAGGACGCGCTACAAAACGGTCAGGTGTGAACGCAGCCTAAGTATCTACAGTTGGCTTAGTAGCCTCTTGCAATCTCATTTATAAAAGCACTGAAGGAGTGGCAGGCCTGGGAGCAAATCAGGTGTGCTGAATGCAAAGGTGCAGACAAGCAACATGCTGACAGAAGAAGACAGATAACCTTATCAGTGTTCTGCTGCTCCTTCACTGTCCAGTCATCAGGCTGGAGGTATAAAGAAGACATAACTGTATTTCCTCTATAGTCCAAAACTGTAACAGAGAAAGGGGTACCATCTGCCTGACTGTGTGACAGGCATGTGTACATCTGGATGAACAGAAAAACAAATCCTTTGGCAGGTAAAACAGCTGCCTTATATGTATTTCATTTGTGTATGTAGCTGTACTGCTATAACCATTGTGGGGATGGTGTTCAAAGAGATCTTCTGTCAAGCATAGTGTCTTGTGCTAAAGCCAAAACATTTTAGTTTAGCCTAATTACAGCAGAGAACCATTTCCAGAATGTTTGCTGTCTCTTCCACGTGCCTTTTGAAGAACTCCACACACTACTTAATATTGTTCCTCAGCAGTGGCTTTCTCCTTTTCATTCTGGGGGCCTGTTTTAACCCTTTGATTGTCATTATGTTTGTTCAAATTGCTTTTATTGTAAAAAAAAAAAAGTAATGTGTACAATATAGAAAATGAAGGATAATAACAGTTGCACAGTCATTAAAGACAATAAACATATTGTATCAAGACTTTAACATGGTACACTGAGAGCAAGAGTATGAAGGCAACTGTCGCACCTAGTACACCTCACATCCGTTTGATAAAGGAGAGACATTAGTACTCATGTAAGACAGAAAAGAAAAATAGGATAAAGGAGAAAAGGAAGGAAACAGAGGGAGGTAAAGGATGAGCAATAGGGTAGGAAGTTAAGAAAAGGGGAAGGAAGAAAAGTAGAAAGAAGATTTTTGTACTGCAAGGTACACCCACCTGCGAAATATGATACAGATACAGATATAACACCTTATAAAACCAAAAAGAAAAAATGGGAAAAAGTAATCAATCGGTAGATGTATTCCAGGAAGAGAGCCTTGTCTCTGCCATGGAGTCCTTATAAAGTATCCAAGCCGACCACATCTGAGTGAATCTAGAACAGGACCCACTGCCCTTTGCAACCAACTCTCTCCATGTGCATAATATCATTAATAACATCGAGCAATTCCATTATAGAAGGGGGATGTGAAGACTTCCAGTGTCTTTCACTTGCCGAGCCACAAAAATAAAAAAATCATACAATCGATTTCTTAGCTCTGGGTAAGGAATATGGGAGCAACGTTAATAGAGTCAAGGAGGCAGAATTCCCCACTGAAGCTACATACACCTTATTATAGCGTTCCAAAACCTGAGCCCAAAAATCATAAATTGACCTACAGGACCACCAAATGTGGATATAGGTTCCCACAACCTCGGTACATCTCCAGTAAGTATCTGACACTGAGGGAAAGATCCGATTCAGCCTCACCGAGGTAAGTTACCACCTGGTAAAAATTTTAAAATTATGTTCTTGTAGTTTACAAGAGATTGACAATTTATGGGTAAAAAGGAAGATCTTGCTCCACTCAGATGGACCTATGGCAGAACCCAAGTCTGAAATCCACTTAATTGTATATGCAGGGGAAGTAGAGAACAGATGAGCCGTGTAAATGGAGTGCAATAAAGATATCGTATGAATCGTGGGGAAAGGAGCAGAGCACAAGGCTTCAAATTATGTCAAATCACGGTATATGTCGGATAAGGGTTGTAATGATCGATAATAACTATGTAATTGTTCATACTGCAGCCAAGCACTCTTAAGAATGTGAGAGTTCAATGAAAGCGTATCAAAAGGAACCAAGGAAGTGCCAGAAAGAACATGGTGTAATTGAGGCCAATAGGAGCTATCCCAACCTAGAAAGCCAGGAGCTCGGCAGCCTGCAGGAAACAATGGGTTATCTAACAAAGAAGTGAAAGGACTAGGGAGGGTAGAGAGGGTCAAAGATCAAAAAGATAGATGCCAGCAGCGGAGAGTCGAAAATGTCAAAAGGGGGCATCTGATCCTGATGTCCAAGGAGATGAAAAGGTACACAAGGAGCAGCTTTGGGATGTAAAGGAGAACTCCGTATTTCCAATTCCACCCATTGTTTCTGCGAACCATGGTGAAACCAATCAAGAATCCTCGTGCACAGTGCTGCTTTATAAAATAATGAAAAATTGGGAGGACCTGCTCCGCCCTGTGTTTTTGGTTGAAATAAAATCTTACAATTCAAATGAGGTCTCGAGGATGCCCAAACAAAATCACTGATAGGATCTAGGTAAAATAATGGGAATCATTCGAAATAAATAGAGGAATTTAGGCAAGATGTCAATTTTAATAACATTAATTCTACCAAACCAAGACAATAATTTAGAGCGCCTGTTTTGGAGGTCAAGATTGGTTTTACGTAGGAGAATTTGGACGCCGTTTTTGCCGTCTACGGATAGAAGACAAGCCAATATTTTATGTTTACGAGCCAACTCGATAAGAGTGAGGGTCTTACATGTATTGTCCCTAGCCTCTTTTTTAAAACTTAAAAAATGTTTGCATTTTTTTTTTCTTATATGTTACATTCATTTTTAAACACTTTTTTTTAACAGGGTTATTGCAATCACATTGGGGGCTAACAAACACCCTATGTAATAGCAGATAGGGTGTGACAGGTCCTCTTTATGGAGACATCAGGCCTAATGTCTGCTTCCTCAGCTTTATCTCCTGGCTCTAAGAGCCGGAGACTGTAAAGAGTGACACCGGAAGTGATGTAATACATACCGCTGAATCTCTCTCCGATCGTTGCGGGGAGACCCGCCGAGCTGCTCCCGGGCGCCGCATGGGGACAGCAGTGCCCGGGAAAGCCAACGGCTGCTGTAGCCGTGTTCGTGTTTTAACCACTTCTGTGGGCCGCCGTCTACAGACGTATTGCGGCCCAGAAGTGGTTAATTATTGCAGCCTGAGTTGCTTTTTTACGTTGTATTATGTACCATATTCTAAGGGTACATTTACATTAAAAAAATATAACTTACTTTGTGGGATACTATAACTAGACCTCTGCAGAAAAACTGGAAGGGGAAATACATTGCTTCCTACAGCAAACGGGCACAAAGGTTTCTGCAAGTTTCACATTCCACTTAGGCTTTTTAAAGTATACTCTATCAAGTGGTGCCAACACTTTTCATAGCTAATAAGCATAATTACATCCTTCAAATCTAACATATCCCAAACAGAGAAAATGATTTACCAAACAATAAAATTTGACTTCCTTTGATCAAGATTAAAGGCACACTGAGGGGGGAAATGTTAAATTCAACACTAAATGGAATAAGAGTGACTAAATGCTATATTTTTTTAACAATTTTAAGCCTCAGTACATTTCACAGTAGTGGTCTATAACAATTAGGACTATGCACACCTTTTTACTTCATTAATCAAAAAGGAAATTGGGATTCTATGGATGCTCTTTTCTTTAAGACTGAGGTCAGACTAAGCATTTTAAAGCCAAACTCCAGGCAGATATAACATACACAAATTAATGAATGAGTTTAGAGAGGGAAAGGGAGAAGCAGCACAAGCAGCCAATGAGACGTGTGAAGGACAAAGTGCAGAGTGACAGAGGGATGAGCTCATCAGTCTGGTGCTTTTCATTAAACAGTCCAGTCACAGGTGGGGGGAATGTAAGCCAAGAGGTCAGGGATACATCATTGGTTGCTAGGACACAGGCAGCAACCAGCATCCTAGTGAATTAGGATGATGGAAGGGATAAAACGAATGCACGGCCCCGAGCGGGAAGCTGCCACATTTAGCAATACCGAAACTAATTTAATGACTTTCTGCAGGAGCTGGAGGTTCATTTTGGTGGGTGAACAGGCCCTTTAGTTCACCTCTTCAGCGGGTAATTTCCCTTTAATCCTCCCACCCCCTTGTGCACAGCACCCCAGCAAAATAATCACCAATTTTAACAATCTGTACTGCCCTGCCTGGACCCACACAGTTTGTAAGTAAAATGTCTCCACTCAACCACAGAAAAAAAAATGGAGCAAAGGTACCCAAGCACAGTAGGATGCAAGAACCAGGCAGGGCCAGTGAAGCGTGCTAGAATGGAGAGGAAGCTAACCACAAGCATTTTAGCATGTGGAATATGCTCAGAGAAGAGGATCTTGTTGTAGCACAAAGCTGGATAGTCTGTAATAGTGATTATAGCCTATGGAGAGAGGGTCTCTCTGCAGCCCTGTCCCTGCTCCCCAGGTCAGCTTGCCCCCCTTCTGCTAAACAGAGACCCAAGCTTTGCTTTTTTTGTATAAAGCTGGCAGATCAAAGCTGATGACTCACACATCTCAGCCAAAGCTTGAATGGCATGTCATTGAGAGGAAACTAATATGGCAAACACCATCATTTGATTGTTTATTTTCAGTCACGGTTTTTCATGGTTATTGACACCAATTATTGCTAACAACATTGTTTTCCACTTGTCATAACATAGCGATAAAGTTGCATGTTAGAAACAGTTGTTATATATACACTTATAATTTAATGTCCACTAATTGAATCATTAGCGCTGTATATCCAGTTGATATATTCTTAGACCCACGGGTTTATAGTACAGCAGCTTTCCATTAACACTATGTGACACTTTAATAGGACTTATCAGTTGTCACAGTAGGTCTTAGTCACACAATTTTAAATGTATTGTTTAATCACTGCTCACTGGTATATGGTACAAATTGTATTGGTATAGGTTCATATGTTAACCAATTGAATATCTTAGCGCTGCTCATCCAGTTAAACTATTGAGAGCAAACTGCAGAGCCCTCAGCAGACCCTCCCTGGTTGGCTATTAGGAGGCACTGGATTCACAACAGGTCTATGCAAACCTACCCCATCCCTTTCCTGCCTGTGCCTCCCCCAGATATTTTAAAATCCATTTGCACCTTTCTAAGTGATTAGCATTTATTGCGGTAATGTAGAGGTGCAGTTATGATATACATGTGTGAACAATTTACTCACATTGCAGGCCTTTTTCATTTTTTTTATGATCTTAATATTAGGCCTGAATTCTAGAAATTCAAAATGTTCTCCAAAGGAAATTCAGCCTGACACCGGGGTTGGATTGTAAAGCAGGCTGTAACAAGCTGCCCCCTCCCTGTAATACTGTGAAACACAATAAACACCAGCATCTACACATAATACACTGTCAAGGGGGGTGTGATGCCACTATGAATACAGAGGCCGCCATTTCCATGAGGATGAAGAGGAAAGTTAACAAAAAGCATAAGTTTATGTGTTCATATACAGCAACTGCACATGTCTGCTTCATTTGAAATGGGCTTTAAAGTTTGTGGAAGGCAGGCAGTGTATCTTTTCAGTGTGATGAACAGACAAGAGCCTGTGCTGAGACAGGGCTCTGTCTGTGGACTTAAAGAAACAGCAGCACAGGGGATGATGTGCGTGTGTTGAAAACAATAAACTATGAGTTCTCCTGAGTGGTCTAAACAATCAACTATGAGTTCTCCTGAGGAAGTCTATTCCACATTTTTACAGCTCTCACTGTGAAGAAGCCTTTCCGCCCCCTTGCTCTTTGCAATAACCTGAAAAAGAACTTTGCATTAAGTTCACAATATCGACTATTGGAGTGATTATATCCCCGTTGAACAACTCTTGTAAAGAGAGCACAAATTCAGTTTAGTTACTCTTCCTTCATAGGTGAGCTCCTTAGTTGCTCTTCTCAACACCCTTTTTGTGAACTGGTGCTCAAAATTGAACTGTGTATTCCAGATGAGGTCTTACTAATGCTTTGTACATGGGTACAATTATGTCTCTGTCTCACTGGATACCATTATTAATACAAGAATACATTAGAAACTGCAGTTTGGAATTGTATGCGGTTATCACGTTTATGATCTACCAGAAAACCAAGATCCTGCTAGACTCCCCTAGGTGTTCTCCCCTTTAAATATACACTATATTGCCAAAAGTATTGGGACACCCCTCCAAATAATTGGATTCAGGTGTTCCAATCACCACCATGGCCACAGGTGTATAAAATCAAGCACCTAGGCATGCAAACTGCTTCAACAAACATTTGTGAAAGAATGGGTCGCTCTCAGGTATGTGGTACCGTGATAGGTTGACACCTGTGCAGTAAGTCCATCCGTGACATTTTCTTGCTACTAAATATTCCACTGTCAACTGTTAGTAGGATTATAACAAAGTGGAAGCAACTTGGAACAACAGTAACTCAGCCATGAAGTGGTAGGCCACGTAAAATGACAGAGCGGGGTCAGTGCATGCTGAAGCGCACAGTGCGCAGAAGTCGCCAACTGTCTGCAGAGTCAATAGCTACAGACCTCCAAACTTCATGTGGCCTTCAGATTGGCGCAACAAGAGTGCGTAGAGAGCTTCATGGAATGGGTTTCCATGGCCGAGCAGCTGCATCCAAGCCTTACATCACCAAGTGCAATGCAAAGCGTCGGATACAGTGGTGTAAAGCGCGCCGTCACTGGACTCTAGAGAAGTGGAGACGTGCTCTCTAGAGAGACGAATCACAGTTCTCTGTCTGGCAGTCCGATGGATGTGTCTGGGTTTGGCGGTTGCCAGGAGAACGATACTTGCCTGACTGCATTGTGCCAAGTGTAAAGTTTGGTGGAGGGGGGATTATGGTGTGGAGTTGTTTTTCAGGGGTTGGGCTTGGAACCTTAGTTCCAGTGAAGGGAACTCTTAAGGCATCAGCATACCAAGACATTTTGAACAATTTCATGCTCCCAACTTTGTGGGAACAGTTTGGGGATGGGCCCTTCCTGTTCCTACATGACTGCGCACCAGTGTACAAAGCAAGGTCCATAAAGATATGGTTGAGTGAGTTTGGGGTGGAGGAACTTGACTGTCCTGACCTCAACCCGATAGAACACGTTTGGGATGAATTAGAGCGGAGACTGCGAGACAGGCCTTCTCGTCCAACATCAGTACCTGACCTCACAAATGCACTTCTGGAAGAATGGCCAAACATTCCCATAGACACACTCCTAAACCTTGTGCACAGCCTTCCAAGAAGAGTTGAAGCTGTTATAGCTGCAAAGGGTGGGCCAACTCAATATTGAAGCCTACGGACTAATACTCGGATGCCATTAAAGTTCATGTGCGTGTGAAGGCAGGAGTCCCAATACTTTTGGCAATATAGTGTATAATGCATGCATGTTTTTAGCCTCTAAGTGCGCAACTTTACATTTTCAAAATTAAACCTCATTTGCCACATACAGTATAAATAATTTGATACTGACAGAATTTTCAAAATTCTGGCTCTGTACGCCACCACAATGGATTTGAAATTAAATAACCGATATGCAATTGAAGTGCAGACATTCACCTTATATCCAAGGGGCTGAACAAAAACATCATATGAAATGTTTAGGAACTGCAACGATTTTCACACAGTCCCCTTATTTCAGGGGCTCAATTATAATTTGACAAACTAACACAATCATAAGTAAAATGTTTATTTTTGAATACTTTGTCGATAATTATTTGCAGGCAATGACTGCTTAAAGGAATACTATGAGGTGAGTGATTTTCACTCAACCTCATAGTTCGACCTGAAGTGTGACAATGAAACTGTCACACGTCGTCTCAAAAGATCGGGAAGTGAGCAAAAACATACAGTCGCTCGCTCACTTCTCGATCATGTCCCTGCAGGGAGCTGTGACTCTCAGTCACGGCTCCCTGAAGGGATTTCCCCCCTCCGGACGGGGGAGGGGGCGGGTACAGCTGGCTCTGCTTCTAGATAGGCAGAGCCAGCTGTCAATCACACAGCTGTGGGGATCTCGACAGTAATGTCGGGATCCGTCCCGGCTGCGGCGTTCTCAGTTTATACTGAGCTTTGGGTCATGGGAGGACGCTAGTTTGTGTCCTCCCGTGACCCTTAGGAGAACTATGGGGGAAAACACTTACCCCGTAGTTCTCCTTTAAAGTCTGGAATGTATGGGCATTACCAAATACTGGCTGTCATCAGTTGTTGTTTGTTTGAGGGTCTTTCTGCCTTAGGTTTTGTCTTCAGCAAGTGAAATACATGCTCGATCGGGTTGAGATCAGGTTATTGACTCGGCCATTGCAGAATATTTCACTTGTTTGCCTTAAAAACAACTCCTGGGTAGCTTTCACGGTATGTTTTGGGTCATTGTCCATATGTTAAGTGAAGCGCCGTCCAATCAGCTTCGCTGAATATGGCTGAATCTGAGCACACAATATATCATTATACACTTAAGAATCCCCGACTGCTTCTGCCACATCATCAATAAACACTAGTGACCCAGTGCCGTTGAAATCCATGCATTCTCATGTCATCACACTTCCTCCGCTCTGTTTTACAGATGATGTGGTATGCTTCGGATCATGAGCTGTTCCAAGCCTTCTCCATACTTATTTTGTCCCATCATTCTGGTACGGGTTGATCTTAGTTTCATCTGTCCAAAGAATGCTGTTCCAGAACCGGGCTGGCCTTTCTATTCTTGAGGCTAATAAATGGTTTGCACCTTGTGATGAAACCTCTGTATTTGCTCTCGTGAAGTCTTCTCTTCATGGTAGACTGGGAGAGTGTTCTTCACTTGGCTGGATGTTGTGAAAGGGTTTTTCTGTTTTTCTGTGTTCTGTGGGAAGAATCTTACAATCTGCCACTGTTGTTTTCCGTGTAAGTCCAAGCCATTTTTGTTCACCAGCTCACCAGTGCGTTCTTTTTCCCCAGAATGTACCAAACTGTTGATTTGGCCACTTCTAATGTTCCTGCTATCTTTCTAATGGATTTCTGTTTTGGTTTTTTTCGCAGCCTAAGGATGGCCTGTTTCACTTGTATTGAGAGCTCCTCTGAACGCATATTGTGGGTTCACAGCAACAGCTTCCAAATGTGAATGCCACACCTGGAATCAACTCCAGACCTTTTACCTGCCTAATTGATTATGAAATAACAAAGGAATAGCCCACACCTGTCCTTGAAACAGCTTTTGAGTCAATTGTCCAATTACTTTTGGTCTCTTGAAAAAGAGGGGGCTACATATTAAAGAGCTGTAATTCCTAAACCCTTCCTCCAATATGGATTTGTATACCCTCGACTAGCAGCTGAGACTGCACTTTAAGCCCAGATTTTTTATTTAACTCTAACTTGAATTTATTTGGTAAACAGCCAAAATAACAAAACTTGTGTCAGTGTCCAATTATTTCCAGACCTAACTGTAATTGCCAAATTAAACAGTGCATTCAGGTCAGCCTGTAAGTTAGAGACATCGTGTAGGAACTTTATTCCTTTATATAACTTGTCATCTGCAAACACAGAAACTAAAGTTTTATTCCTAAATGATGCATCATTTCAAAATAGGTGAACCTTGGGGTATACCTGGGGCCGGATTAACATATGGCTAATGGAGCACCAACTCCAGTCCCACCACTTAACATACACATTAGTTGCCTGAGTTTAAGTGTGTCAAATGCTATAGCAAAGTGCAAGTATACTATATCCACAGCCACTTTGTCTAAATTTTGTCTTACTTCCTCATAAAAAAGAAGTAGATATGTTTGACAGCATTGGTCTTTTATAAATTCCATGCTGGCAATTTCTTATATAATAATTATTTATTTTTTTTAGCAAAAACTCTGTGGTCCTTGATCAAACTCTCGAGTATCTTTCCCACTATATCAGTTAAACCTACTGGTCTGTACTTACTTGGTAAAGACTATGATCTTTTTCTAACTATAGGCACCACTTTGGTCTTGGGCCGATCTATTGGTACCAAGCCAGTCATTAAAGAGTCTCTAAAAACTAGAAACAATGGCTTTTAAATAACAGAGATCAACTCACATGGTGTAAACCATCTAGTACAGGTGCTTTATTAACCTTTATTTTGACTGTTTGTAGACCATATCAATTTTGAGCCATTGTAATTCATTTGAGACTGTCTTAATACTACTCCAGTTTTGGACATAAACGTCACAATTTTCCTTGGGTATAAACAGCCGAAGAATGTATTTAACAGATTAGTGACTGACTCTGAGCTATCTTGTAAGAGGCCTACATGTTCAGACCTGATCTCTTTACTATTAATACACTCATCCTCCATTACATCATGCTGGCAGGCCAGTTCATATAGAAGCAGATACAGATATAGAACATCATACTGTATGGGAGATAAACATTTATTCTGCTATGAATTGGTGAGGTGACCACAGAAAAAGGGAAAGATGCAGTTTATTCATGTGTTAGGTTCTTTGAGACACCAAAGAAAAAGTATTCTTTAAACAGCATGTAGGTTTAAAAAAAAAAATGTGCCAGAGATATAAGGCACTTTTAGATACAGTTATTATTATGACTGTCAACTTGACCGCACAACAATCTAGATCCTGGAGCAACAGGACAGATTTACTTGAACAACACAGCTTGATTTATACATTTCTTCCTCTAATGCTTTGAAATAACACTGCATAAATGTAACACATGATCCAGATTACTTCTAAAATTGTACGTGCATGCTAAGTTAGTAACTGACACAGGTACAATGATAAATATGACACAGATGTTTGCAAAACATGGGATTCCGCCAATAATGTAAATGAGTGAGATCATGTAATCACAACAAAATTGCTTGTTCCGGCAGGTTGATTAGGGGCTTTATGTTTAGGGGATTGTGAGTGTTGTGAACTATAGTCCCCATAAGTTCAGCTAGTAAACTCCTGCCTGATTGCCTTACCCCTCCAACTGTTTTGTAATTGGTTGATTGTCAATTTGTAACACTATTGAAAGGTTAGTGGGATGTCTGTTTTTTGGTACTCTGTGCTTGAACCACTGCTATATCACCATGGAGTGGTTTGTTTCACAAATGTTGCAAAGAGTAATGGGCTAGTGACCCTAGAGGGGGCCGGCTGCATTGTTGCAAGCTGACACCACATCACAGCCCTCAGGAATGCCCAACCAAGAGGTCACAGGAGCAGGGTTGCTACATTGAAGAGACAGGATAAATTAGGACAGTAAGTCGGTGCTCAGGCAAAGGGCAGAGCAGTTGGAAGGCAGAGAGTAGTCAAGGTCCCGGCAGAGTCAGCAACAGGGGTTGGAGACAAAAATTCAGGCAACCTGGGTACATAGTTAGTCAGGTTGAAAAAAGACACAAGTCCATCGACTTGTAAGCAATTGGTAAATGAAACAGCAGCAATCTAATGCAGAAGGTAGCTGGCAAGAAGACACAGCACTAACCACATCAAGGGATAACGATTAAAAGTCCTACACAGCCTGCTACGATGCCCGGCATCAGGAATGCACTCTGATGCGTGACAATGCATGCCTGCTTACACATACAGCTAACCATAGTCAAAAGACCAATGCGAGCATGGCCTCCCACTGATGGACAGGATGGACGTGTCCCAGCCTGTGCAGACACTGATCCCTGAGGTACTGTAACATAATGTCTTCAATGTTGAGATGAGAGCTCTGTGGGGACCATGCCCAACTGTTGCAAAATTCCTAATTTTTCTTTTTCACTGCTGACACTTCTTTATAATTTTGGCCATTTGCTTGGGGTTATTGTCATGCTGCTGAAGAAGGTTGAAAAGGATCAGATGCCTTTTTGATGGTATTGCACAATGATAAGTGAAAATAATCTGCGCTCCTGGATCTAACTAAAATAGATAAAACTAGATAAACCTAAAGCAGCTAAGAAATGAAAGGAGAAATCTCCTTAGAATGAACGGAAAAAATGTAACCAAGCGCTAAAGGTTAAATCAATGATAAGTACCTAGGTGTATTTCTCAGCAGTGAAAATGCCATTAATTTTGACCAAATCAACAACTTTATTTGCAGAAATGCAGCTGCTAACCTGCAGCTTCAAAGTATTTCACTGATGCCTCTAGCCCTTCAGTAGACAAACTGTTTTCTGTTAGAAATTGCTGGTTGTTAAAGAAGTATTATCACATTTGAAAAATCATAGTTAAATCCCCGAAGGGACCAAGTGCACAGTATCGGTTTGATGCTTTGTGCATTGTGATGTCCTGCATCTGACATGTCTCGAACTAAAAATCCTGAAACATTTACAGCTTCTTATAGCCCACATCTTCCCCATTGTACTGTTCAGTCCAACAACAGAACCTCTAAACCATGTATACAAGTTTTAGGTACTGCTTTGCAGTCACATGATTTGCTGTTGTATTTGCACTAATGATGTATTATTATGTATTACCTTCCACTTCAATAAAACACACATTGGTAGTAACAAGATCGTTTGTAAATACGTTTGAACTGTAGAGTATTCATATTCACATTTCACCTTTGTACTTTTTAAATTGGCACAAAGTAAACAATGCACATGTACTGACAATGTTTAGAAATTCTGTCACAACCATAAAAAAATATGATCACATTTAATGATTACAGGGAGTGGTTGTCTGTTTCCAGTTTACAAAGACAATGAAGAGTGACTTATACATGCACAGACAATGAGATGTAGTTCATATACTCTGGCACTATACAGAAACTGGATACTTGAATTACTTGGAAAAAAAAATCTAGAAACAATGCAGTTCTTTCAAAATGCATTGAAACTGTGCCAAGAATTTCTAATATACGATCTAAACAACATGGCAATGAATAGGCATTATATTATTATACACAGACCCCAGTTGCTTGCCAGAAATGATATCTCCAGACAAAACAAAATACTTAAATTAAAAACAGGGAGTATGCCGCAGCGAGCTGGACCTCAGCTAAACAAATATATCACATCTATTGCTGGCCAGAACACTCTTACAATGTATAATGAAAAGAACATAGTTCATGCATAGATTAGCCCTACACAAGAAAATTAGATACAGAGTAAACAGCCATTAATACATGTTCAACTTAAATACTTATTTATACTTTTTTTTTTAATTGTTAAGGGAACTGTTTGCAACTAATTCTTATACTTCAATCTAGTTTTAGGGCATGCACTACTTTTTTCCACCACACCGCAACACACGGTAATGAGGTGACATGCGTTGCAGTGCAGTCGAGTGCATTTGGGTGCCATTTAGAAGAATGACAAGGCACCTGCCAGACTGTAATGCACGGTAGACGCGTTGTGTGGGACCATACATGAATCGCATGGAACCATACAATTAACGCAGGGTCTTGGTGCCTTGAATCCTAACATGCAGCAATGATTAACCGCACAATACTTCAAATGTGTATGATTAATCGGCACTATACTGTATGCTACCTAGGTAGCTTTTCCCATAAGAAGCCAAGTGTTCTATCTGCATAGCAATCAATTGATATTGTTAGTAGTTAATCACTAACAATTTTCAAAGCATAAGGCCATAAAGCGTGCACATCTGTGCAGAGCCCTGCACCCAGAAGTGACAGCTGGCCTGAACTGCAATTGCACATTCCTGCAGGTATGGATGACTACCTCTAGCAGCCACATGCATGACTTTCAGAGGCAGATGCATGATGGGATTTGTAGTTGCAGCACAGCTGGAGGGCTGACGTTTGGCTACACTGCACTAGGGAAACCCTCATTCTATGCTGGCATAGAAACTGTCTTTCATTAAGTCTAAGTTTGGAGTATGTCACTTTTGTCACATGGGCAGTTATTGGGTAAAAAAAGACAAAAAAGTACTGAATTTTAGAATACAGAAAAATCTTACCTGAGTCTGCATCATGGCTCGTTCAACACGTCGCGTGCTTCCTCTCTCCAATTTTGCCCTCAAAATTAATGCAGTAGTCTGCAGGGCCCAGAATCTGGGCTGTGAAAGCAAACACTGGAAAATAAAAAATGAATTAATATTTCCATCACTTTAATAAAAATGTTGCCATTTATATTATTTTTAAAAATGAACGTTGGTAGAGGGAGGCTCTATTTCTGTAGAAAACACAAAACCACCAAGGCTTTATCTAGTGCAGATAAAAGTTTTATTGGAATCAAGTACAAAACAATCAATACTCAAAAACGCAAGCATGTAACAGG
The DNA here is from genome assembly GCF_000935625.1 of Nanorana parkeri. Lineage (NCBI taxonomy): Eukaryota > Metazoa > Chordata > Amphibia > Anura > Dicroglossidae > Nanorana > Nanorana parkeri. Next base: position 741,223 of record NW_017306368.1, on the reverse strand, counting down.
ACCTTCTTAGAATCAAGACTGCAAAAACAACTGCTGCATCAAGAAGAGGGACATATCTCATGCAGGGATAACAACCGGCGCTGTGCTCGTGTCACACACCCCTGCTACTGAGTGCTGACATGTTTCCGGGGACATGCCCCCTTCCTCAGGACTCTTAATTGTTTTGTACTTGATTCCAATAAAAGTTTTATCTGAACTAGGAAGGCGCGTTGTTGATTTTGTGTTTTCTACAGATGATTCTAGTCTCCCTGTTTAAGCTGGGCTGCCTCCATAAGTTGCTTGATATGAAAACTTTTTTGGCTTCAAGATGGGTTTTCTGGAGCTGGTGTGAAATTGTGCTAATGGAGGCTACATTTCTCCCTGATTGCTCCTTTTCTGCAGGAAGAGCCAGTTTATCCATTGATGGGTGTTATGTGCTCATGAGAAGCTCATTTAATCAGGTACCATTATGCCACTGCAGTGGCTTGCCTTTACTGAGAAAATAAATTCCTGCATATGGCTACCCCAAAAGACAGTAAAAGTAAGAATGCTACCATCACAACATTTTCATTTCAAAATGTAAACTTGATTTTATACCGTTTTCCTTTTTTCCTATTAAACTTCTATTATTCTTCACACAAGAAGGTTTACGTTTCCTTTAAGGAGAAACTGGGAGAACAAATAATTCTGGCACAGCATTGTATTTAAATTCTTTCTTATCAGAAACTAAAAGAGTATTATATTTCCAATGGAGGCAGGTGGAGGAGTTGTTCATGCATCTGCAGAATTCATCCACAGCCCAGCATGTTTCAAAAAGAAAAGTTGACACAATTTATATAAATCATTTTAGGCTGAGAAAAGGGAGTCTTGAGGTAAAAGCAGACATATTACATTAGAGATAATGAAGGAAGCAGGGACTAGTTGCACAGAAAAAGAAAAACCAATTACAGAAAACTTTTGCAGCAAGCTTTTGCTCTCTATCAATTACATTAGCTTGGAATGGTAATAAGTTGTGGTTCTAAATAGCTGGATAGCCACAAGTCTTGTCATCAGTATAACATGCCTGTAATTATATACAGCACATTAAGCCTTTAATATAACAAGACACACAATGGAAACAAGAACATGTAAAAAAAATTGCAGCTGAAGAAGATTTATGTATATAAATAATCTGATTTCATATAGAAGATCTAAGAGTGTGGCAGACTGGTTTCTATCAGCCAAACAGCTGAGGTAATACAAGGAGATATATATACACAGTGCGTTTGTAAAGTGAGATCATCCACTAGAAATATTATCAGCAACGACAGTTTCCTTCAAACCTGCAAGATGTCAGAATTTTAGGGCAAATAAAGTGCAACTGATTCAAAATTGTCAGTAATAACGTGGTTAAATACATTGAAAAATGTCTATAGGTCCAACCTCTCAAGTCCTGTACTTTTGACCCAGATGGAGGCAAAAGAAACTCCAAAAACAACTGCATTCCTCCTTCACAGTGTATTTCCTGAACTCGCAAGGGTAGTCTCATCCATTCTTTGGATAAAAACAGTGCCATATTATCCTCGGTAGATATAACTGCAGATGCTATTATTTTCATTATAAACCTTTTTAAACTCCATAACCAATTTTTCTGCACAACCTTGTGCAGCAGGAAACCAGATTGTTTCTGGACCTAAAATGCATCCCAATATTTCCCTATGCTCTTCTTGGCCTCAGTTCACACCATCGCAGTCAGTTCCAGACCAGACCAGAAAAATACTGAGAGTGTCACTGAATTCTTTGTAGAACTTGTGGAAGCCTGCCCAGAGCTGTATGATGCGAGGCATGGGCAATATAAGAACAATATTAAGAAGATGGGCAAGTGGAGAGGCATTGCTGTCCAGGTTGTCCCTGGCTATGATCATTTCAGCAGCTCTGAAAAGAACAATTGTGGTAAGTTCATGTCTCTTATGTGCAAGCATTGTGCTGCTCTTTTCCTGGCTATCTGTAGGTCTTGCAGAGGTCCCCCCCAGCAAGACATAAAATTGAACGCGTCAAAAACGCGTCACAAACGCAACACAGTGCTTTTCAGATCTGGTCCAGAAAATGGTGTGAACCTGCCCTTACACCTTCTACTTCATACTCCTGATTCTCGGTGTACACCAGGGACAATGCCAGGCCAATTTGAAAATGTTTCCGTTATTATTATTGGTTATAATTAGGTACAGTGTTAAAGTTTCAAAGTAAAATCTAAATTTCCCCCCTAGATTTGATCACATATCTTTTATGTGCCTAATATAATTCTAGGATTCCCCTCCATGAGGCTCCCCAACATAGTGATGGGCCAGTAGGAATGTATGTACACAATTTGGTAGGGGGTAGTGGGAAAGACTTGGAGACAGCTAAATCATATACCAGTACCTCTACTTCTTCACACCTTATATATATTGCCAAGTGAGATATTTCTTACTGGGAGGTGTACTTCAACACGGGGTGTTTATCTTTAGTTTTCAGAGCATACTGGGCTTTCTAGTAAGAACACCCAATAGTGCCTATACACCTTTTGAGTATTTAAGCCTAAATGTACACAACTCTGTATGAGATCTGAGAGGAGGTAGTGTACATCCCTCTTATGTCTCATGCAGTTGATTATGAATAGAGCTAAACAGCAGATCAAATTACAACTTAATGACAGAAAAATAGTAAAACTATGTATTGGAGCGCAGATTTAACCACATCAACTACTGGCTGCAAATGATAAAAATAAAATACTCATATGTAGTATTTCATATTAAACTAACTAAACAGAAAGATGATTTTTACATTTTTAGTCTTGAATATATTAAGAAAATACAGACAAACACACTACAAGTTTACTTTAAAAACTGTAAAACTGACAGCTTTGTAAACTCATGGGAACCTAGGGAGGATTTTATCACAGAGCACCCTCTGCACCCCTATGTCATCTCCAAGGGTCTATGACAAGCAATTATGACCACCGGTACAAAAGATTCTCAATATACAATCCCAGAGAATTTTAATAAAATATTATAGAAAGCTATTGGTTTTAAGTGGAATTACCCTTAAAATAGAAAAGAATAATGCACTATTAGCTTTTCAACCCCTACTCTTGACAAATTACTACAGTGAAGTACACCATATCCAAGCCAAGCAATAAGTGCAATATTATTTCTTTTGACATGCATGTAGATTTAGCTTAGAGCATACACCAACTCATCCAGATGGAATACATATTCACACGTCTATTATAAAAGAAACAGTTACAATTTTTATATTTTTCTTAGGGAGAAAGAAAAAATGCCATCACACTTGGGTGGGCTGTTTTAGCATGCTGACTACAATTAACATAAGCAACAACTATACCATTCTCAATGCGTTCCATCTAACCACAGTTCTTAGACACAATTGCATCCCTGCTTACTCAAGCACATCGTTCACTGTCAAAATCACCCAGGCTACAAAGCAAATGCAGATTCACACAAACTCCAGTTCAGAACATCATGTCATGCTTGGTTTGACTGGTGCTTGAGTGTTAAAACCATTTATCTTTAATGAATGTTGATTATGTAAATGCTGTTGATTATGTGAGGCTCTGAAGAATGAGCATGAGCTAGGTTAAACAATGATTTACAAGCTCAAGACATAATGCTTAATGGTAAAAGGGTAACACTAAACCTGACATAGAAAATGGTTAATTTTTTTCCTTTTAGTAAACATTATGCAAATACACAAAAAAATCGTTGAGTTCATCCTATGTTTTTTGAGGTTCTGTAAAGGGCCATTTCATGGCTCAAACAATGTGAAGCTGTAAGGCTTGGCTGAGGCCTTTTTGAATAAATAGTGAATGCATGACAACATTTTCATTAGGAAGCTTTCATAGTATGTTTAAATGAGAAGTAGAGTATTGTACCATGTTAGCCAATGGTTAGTACTGAAAGTATGGAGTTTGAGAGCTTTATTGGCCAACTTAAGTTATTAAAGATGCAAGCTTTCAAGATCCCTTCGTCAGGCTTAAGATGTTTGCATCCTTAATAACTAAAAGTGACGTTAAACTCATTAGCTAAGTCTTAAAAATGCATTCAAGCACCCTAACGATTAACAAACATCTAGCTTATGTTTGCATCAGTCAGCTGTAGCTCCTTGAACCATCTCTGAATTAGTGCTGACATTGTCCTTCCTTCTGGAGGGTGGCTGCTTTTGTTCCCCATGTTTCCTGTGTGTGTTGTAAAGTAGCTGCCACTCCAAACTCACTCTGGTGATGGACTGCAATACAAATTAGTAAACTAAACCTGAAATGGAAGTCCATCATGGGAGCAAGCTTGGAGTGGTGGCAACTTTAAAACGCAAACAGGGACCATCGGCATCAGTTTGAAATGTTCCTCAGCATCCTCATGTCTATGCACAGTGTATAGACGTGAAGATTTACTGGACCTTAGACCACGCAGAGGAGGGTGAGAGACATTTCAGGAACCGGTCTAAGAAGAAGTTGGCTTAGAGCTTTGAGTGAGTAATTCTTTGTTTTTTTTTAACGTAGACACAAACGATTTCTGCTTTAAGTTAGCCAATAAATGGTATCCATTAAACTCCAAACCTTCTGCAATATGTTTAAATAAGAGTAATTAAAATACAATAATCAGTAATAAATATGCAACATGAATAGCTCTTATGTCTGACTGTTGTATTTGGGTACACTATTAAGGGAAAACAACTATGCTCAAATACAAGTTTGGAAGGCCTGTAATAAGGACCAAAAATAATAATTGTAAATGCTTACTGTTTCCTTATAGTATAAAAAAAATCCTCTAATCCATGTAAACCTATGGCTGTGTTCCGGTTAAAACACCCCCCGTTAAATCTTTACAGGGACCATCGGCATCAGTTTGAAATGTTCCTCAGCATCCTCATGTCTATGCACAGTGTATAGACGTGAAGATTTACTGGACCTTAGACCACGCAGAGGAGGGTGAGAGACATTTCAGGAACCGGTCTAAGAAGAAGTTGGCTTAGAGCTTTGAGTGAGTAATTCTTTGTTTTTTTTTAACGTAGACACAAACGATTTCTGCTTTAAGTTAGCCAATAAATGGTATCCATTAAACTCCAAACCTTCTGCAATATGTTTAAATAAGAGTAATTAAAATACAATAATCAGTAATAAATATGCAACATGAATAGCTCTTATGTCTGACTGTTGTATTTGGGTACACTATTAAGGGAAAACAACTATGCTCAAATACAAGTTTGGAAGGCCTGTAATAAGGACCAAAAATAATAATTGTAAATGCTTACTGTTTCCTTATAGTATAAAAAAAATCCTCTAATCCATGTAAACCTATGGCTGTGTTCCGGTTAAAACACCCCCCGTTAAATCTTAAACACCCCCCACACACACATCTACTGCTATGGCTCTCCCAGCCACCTCCCCCCGCCTAAAGCACACCCCTCCTCCCTGCCTCACACGCTCATAAAAACATTCAATGTCAGTCACATCTCATCAGGGACACCTCACCCCAGCTCAGGACACACCCCTGATGGCCACCTCCCCCCACTCACAGCACACTCCTCCCAATACCCCAACCCCTGCTTACAGCGCACCCTTATTATCCAGCTCATAATGGCCCTTCTGTGTAGTGTGTTCCTAACTCTAATCTAGGAGAGCCTCCATAAATGAAATGGATAAGCTATGGATAAACTGAGGGCAGGTATGCTTGGAAGTAATCCATTCTTCCTTGAAGGTACAGTGACACACCAGAAGCCCAGCACAGCACAATGGCAGCTGAAGACCCCCAGTGTGTCCCCAAACCTAAACAAAAATGGCAACCACACCAGTTAATTTATAACTAGCTTTTGAAAGTAAGATGCACATGGAAGGACTTTGGACATAGCACACCTTCCAGCTAGCCTACAAGACAACCAAGTTACACTGCCTAACTAATTGCATTAGAAATAGAGGTTTTACTTGCATGCAGCAGTGAGGGCTGCAGGTGGTGGCGCAGTGGCAAGAGAACAGGCACACAGTCAGGCTATGGTCACTCAGTCTGTTCTATCAGTGAGTATTACCACGCAGAGCTGGAAACGACCTGGGACACATCTTCCAGACCCATCCAGTCTGTGTCCTGGGACTTCAGCACCCACCAGCTCATACTTATTGGGGCTGGTTGCAGGCAGAGTCTGCTCTCTTCTTACTTAAACTCTAAGTTTTATGTTTAAGAAAGAAAGCCATATACATTTTGGTAGAATGTAGGGCTGACACAAACCCTCACGTTTCTTCTTGTTGTTGGTGTCCCTGCTAGCGAGATTCACACTATTTGTCCTTGTGACCACTGTCACCTGTACTGAAAATGTTAATGAAATTAGAATATAGGGGATTCTTAAAATGGGGACAGTTGTTGTGGTAACTATCTGAGACAGGATATCCCTCACTATGGAAAGATTTCCTCTTACTTCTTATTTGTTTATGCCACAGGAAGTAAAGGGAAAAACTCCCCAAACACCAACAAACGTACGGTTGCCTTTTACGTAACATTTCAGTGCAGACATGCATAGTCTATTTGCTTTTTAAATAGTTCAAGTTCTATCCTATTTGTCCATAAAACTTTTTTCCAGTAGTGCTATATCTTCATGAGCACTAAGCCATGCATCTCACTCTTGCTCATGATTTTCCATATGAAAGCACCAGGAACACAGATAAAACCTGCAGATTCCTAGCAGTTATTCGGCTACCTGTTCAAGTATTGTTCGGCATCCTATTGCACTGGCATGTTGTAAAGCTCCCAGCCTAGGAAGTGCAAAAATTATGCTACATTTGTAAACCCTATGCCCTATTGTGAACTGATGGAGGATTTAGCAATCTCTATGCAACAGAGTGAACAGTATTTAAGAACAAGAATGACAAACATCATAACAGCAACAACTGTAAAAAAAAAAAATATTTCTGTATGAGAAAATAGGTTTCATAGTTTCATTCTACATGTGACAAATTTCAATAACCTTTCTTTGCCTTACTCATTGTATTTAATGTGACTCCTCTGCAATGCAGTAATCAACATCCTAAATGGATCACATACACGAAGAGACAAATTCACAATTAATATACAGCTGTTTGATCGAAAGCGTTAATAAGAATGAGTTAAAAAGAATGTACTGGCCTGTCAACGGATTTATCTGGGATACAGGAAAATGTTGGCATTCGCTTGTATTCAATGTTCATTCTTTGGTTTCCGTTTAGGATTTTCACTGCCCTTCCTAGGGTGTCGACACTTTTTTACCACTACAATTCCCATGGGACAAAATCATCCATACAAGCCAAATACATTTTTAGAATAAGGTTCACTCATGAAAAAATGCTTGGTTCACCTACTATAAATCTACAAACAAAAGTTATGTCAAAGCACTACAGCCAATTCATTAATATGCCCTATTAGGAAGCACATCTGTTGTAAATGAAGTGGAGGAAGTCCTATCCCTTCTCTATTAAGCCACATGACAGATTTATGGTTTTGATTGTATACCACTAAGTAATAGTATTCGTAATGAAAGATGTAATTAGTGCATGCCAGTGCATGAATTAAAAAAAAAAAATCAGAAAGGGGTGCAATATGGAATACCTCAATCATACTACAATTAAATGGATTTAATTTCAATTAACTATTTTTAACAGCTTATTTATTATATAAACTCTGGAGTGTTCAATAAACAAAAATAAAGGAAACCTGACGGTAATGAAATATAGAAAAGTGTCGTGGCTAACTTCAAAAATCTAGTTGCCAATACTTTTGGAGTTCCTGACCCAGAGCAGGTATGCATACCTTCACATGCTGCATACTGATTCCAGGTCAAGGACTATGGCAGTGATTCTCAGCCTGTGTAACCTCAGGAACCTCGTTTATCCTTGATCATTAAGTTGCGACCCAAGTAGCAATGCACTAGAACGCAGAGTACTGCAGTGCCACGCGCTCCAGTGCGGGCGATCGAACTGTGGGTGGATTTGGGGCCCATTTAGATGAATGGCAACGCACCTCCCACACCAGAACATGCAGGTCATTTCACTTTCACTTTGTCATTATGGGGTACTGAGTGTAGATTAATGAGAAAGAAAAGAATTCAAACAACTGTTGTATCAGGCTGCAACATAACAAAGTTGAGAAAAGTGAAGGGGGTCTAAATACTTTCTGAATGCACTGTATATAATTTTCTCTTTCTGTTTTTCTCAGACAACTCTCTCCTTTGCTTTCTCTTGCCCATATTCAATGTGGTGCACTAGCTGATACCAAACAGCAGAATGACTGCTTTTCTCCATTTAAATAGGCTGAATGACTGATTACAAGGTTGAAGACATGTGTGATTCAATTTACAAAAAATAGCTAGTTTGAAATATCATTATGATCCAATTATTTATAATCTTTTGTTGGGATACCAACAAACCTGTTCAGGCCATTTTAAAATATATTTGCACAATAAGCAATAATTGTATCTTTCAACACTTTTTTTGCATTACTCGCACGAAACAATTAATATTGATTGCATCACTTTTCACTGATGTTTGAGTTGGTGTGCATTTTTAAAGCAAACCTGTAATATATCAGGGCAATTCCAACTGAGCATATCATGGGGGGAAAAAAAGATTACCAATAAATGCAAAGAAGACAGCTGAAGTAACACAAAAGTCTTCACTTTCTCTATAAAAAGATGTCTGGCCACTCTCATTTCCGAGCCACCCAATTGGTCAGTGAGGCTGCATATCACACTAACGGATCAAAGGGTGTAGCTTGGTAGGCAGGAAGTTAGATTAAGTTAGATTAAGATTACACATCAGAAAATAGTGCTGCCTATATCTCTAGATCTACCTATTTTGACAAATATTTTTTTTTACTGCAGGTCACTTTAAAATTAACCATTCTAGTGGGGCTATCCCAAAACTGCAAAGGTTAAGTGCTCACCTTGGTCTAGGGTCTAAATAAAAAAAATATATACTTACCTGATCCTCAGTCCCACCTTGCTGCTACACCTGTCCCCGCATCTTCTTTGCCCCCAGGCTCATGTGGTCTAATGACCCATGAGTCATTATGTCTAATGCAGTGTATTAGACGTGAGGACGCTGAGGTATGTTCCACCGCTGGAGCATAGGGGGAGAGAGCTAAGAGGTCTCGGGTGAGAATATCTTTATTCGGTCCCCTAGAGAAACACGAGTAGTTAACCCTTGCAATGCTGGAGTAGCCCCACTGTAAGGGTTAGTTTTTATCCTGTCTGGAGTCAAAGCCGGCTCCGACAAGCTCTCATGACAGTCCAGGGCGCCTGGTTACTAGGTAACCAGGAGATGCAGAACTGCCATTGCACAATGAGAACCTGGCGGAGCCGCTGGGATATAATGGAGGTTTCCGCCAGGTTCTCAGTGTGTAATGGCAGTCCAGCGTCCCCTGGTTACTAGGTAACCAGGAGATGCTGAACTGTCATT
>NW_017306368.1:728930-731397 GCF_000935625.1 Nanorana parkeri | reverse complement strand
AGCAGTTGAAAATCAAATCAATAGGAAAAAATTTCAGAAAATTCAAAAATGGCTTGGCCAGCTGATTTGAAAAATGTTCCGGAGGGCTTGGCAGCGAAAGGGTTAAAGTGATATTAAAGTCAAAAGGATTTGAAGCAATTTCAAATGCTGATGGCAGTTTTCAAAATTGGTTTCCTGATGGTAAAAACCAAAGATCATGTGTAATGTGTGTTCAAATGGCCACTAGTATTTCCCACTAAAAGGCCATGTGGCAAAGCAAGGGCACAATTAGGAAACAGAGGCAGAGCATTATCACACTATAGTCATATAGTTGGAAGTGCCTGTACAAGAACCTTCATGGCAAATCCTGAAAATGACTTTTAAAAATTGCATTAGCATGTTAAAGTGACACTAAAATCAGGTGTTAAAGCTTAAAAATGCATTCAAGTACCTTAACTATTATCAAAAATGCATCTTTTTTTTTTTTGTATCACTCAGCTGTAGATCCCCAAATCATCTCTGAATACATACTGACGTTGTTCTTTTTTCTGGAGGGTGGCTACGTTTCTTCCACATGGTCCCTGTGTGTGTTGGAAGGTAGCCACCACTCCAAGCTCACTCCTCTGATGGACTACAATCTCACGTTTAGTTTACTAATTTTTATTGAGATTGTAGTCCATCACAGGAGTAATCTTGAGTGGTGGCTACTTTACAACACACACAGGGACCATGGGGAACAAACATAGCCACCCTCCAGAAGGAAGGACAGTGTCAGCACCAATTCAGGGATGATTTGAGGACTTATTAGATATAAGTATTCCTTTGTCTGCAGACACCACTGGACATTTTCACACCAGACTGCAGTTTCTTGTCCTGTTTTTTAAGTCCTGTTTCTTATCCTGTTTAGTAACAGTAATCGAAAGAAAATGTTTACACCAAATATGTTACATAGATATTAGCTGCAAAAAAAGCATTTACCGGATATGCGTTCCACTACTTAGCATTTTCTTATTCAGATCACTTCTATAGGGGCCTTCTAAGAAATTTGCAAATACATCTAAAACCCATATGAAGCACAAGTGTATAAAATGCACAGGTCTGGTGTGAACTAAACAAACACAAAATCTAAACAGGCAGACCCAGAATGTTTTCCAGTTCAGCTCCCAGGGATAAGGAGAAAGGAAAATAAGAAAATATTATATTGTGCATTTGCTTTACTTGTTGGATGTATTAAAGTAGATAAGCTATGTTAAAGTGGAGATATGGCATACTTTACGTTACCTGTCAAATTACACCAAATCAATTTTACTAGCAAACTTGTTGACCAGAAATTGAAACAATAAAAGCATTTGACTGTCATAGCTGCACAAATTGTTTCGTAACTTCCATGAATACACAAAATTCCTTCTGGCGAAGTAATGGCAGAAAAATAGAACATTTGTTAACCAGCAACAGCATTGCTCGGTTCTCATTAACTGTTCCAAAATTTCTTGTTTTATCTCCTACATAAATTACTGTATTTACAAAACAACAAAAGTTAAACTCCATGTTTCCTGTGTTAATATGAACAGTTTGTGCTAGAAATAAATTATGGTGTAAGCCAATGCTCATTAAATGTGTTTTGGCTGCAATAAAAACTGCTGGGCACATTTGGCAATTTGGCAATCATTAGACAAATCAAGGTCAGCAAGACAAAGAGACAATGACAAGCCTATCTGCTGCATATATACCGAGAAAGAACTACTATTTCAAATTTCAACAATTTAAAATGAAAGATGAACTTTAGTCACACAACTAAAGGGAGCTGCTTTACCGGCCAAATAATTTTGTAGTACAGTAATACTTACAGGTCTTGTCCCGTCCTCAGTGAACTAAAAAACGAAATATGTGCATCCTTTTGTATACAGAATTGCATTTATGAGTTTTATATCTGCCTAGAGTTCAGCTTTACATTGGTAAAATATATACTGGGTAAGCTTTTAGGGTTCACATACTTGACTTTACCAGATTATCAGTCTTGGTTAGAAGGGTGACCAAAAAAAGAAAGACCAACAATGTAGAAAGTAAAACAATATCAAACAAACATGAGTTTACTGTAGTCACATCAGTGAAAGATAAAAATCAAGTGCATGCCCTGGGCCCTGCACTTTGCTTAGTACTATTTTGTGTTAAATTTTCCTTGCTACTTAATAGCCTTCCTGCGAAATAAGAGTGGTCAATTGGAAATGGCTTCCTTGCTAAACCTCTCTCCAGCTAGAACTTTGGTGAATTAGGAACAAGTCAGTGCAGAGGACACCATGTTATGTGGTGGAATACAGTCCTTACAGGATGTCTCCAACAACTTACAAGCAGATCTGAATGCACTGTGTGATTGGGCTTCTATTTGGCAAATGAGGTTTAATGTTGATAAATGTAAAGTTATGCACTTGGGGACTAAAAACATGCATGCTTCATACACTCTAGGGGGAGTATGTTTGGGGGAGTCAAT
>NW_017306368.1:725989-728817 GCF_000935625.1 Nanorana parkeri | reverse complement strand
AAGAACACCGTCTCTCCAGACCCCGGGGGGGGGGGGGGGGTATGTTTGGGGGAGTCAATGATGGAGAAAGATCTGGGTGTACTGGTAGACCATAGACTGAATAATAGCATGCAATGTCAAGCTGCAGTTTTTTAAAGCAGGCAAAATACTTTCTTGTATTAAAAGGGGTCTAGATTTCAGAGATAGAGACATAATCCTGCCCCTGTACAAAGCATTAGCAAGACCTCAGCTGGAATATGCAGTTCAGTTTTGGGCACCAGTTCACAAAAATGATGTTGTGGAACTAGAGAAAGTGCAGTGAAGGGCGACTAAACTCATAAGAGGCATGGAGGAGCTATGAGGAAAGATTAACTGACCTGAATTTGTTCTCTCTGGAGAAGAGGCGATTAAGGGGGGACATGATCACCATGTATAAATACATAAATGGTCCATATAGTGAGCTTGGTGCCAAAGTATTCACATTAGGGTCACGGCAAAGGACAAGGGGGCACTCTTTTCGTCCGGAGGAAAAGAGGTTTAACCCTTGCATACGGAAAGGATTCTACACAGCTAGAGCTGTGAAAATGTGGAATGGACTCCTCCTGGAGCTATTTCTAGCTAGCTCAGTTAGCCGTTCTTTTCCCCTGTTGGAGCAAATTGAACCATGCTTTATATTTATATTTAGGGGGTGGGGGTTACCTTCCACTGTATCAACAGTTGGTAACTGTGGGCATAGTGTTCTGTTTTAGGTTTTTCTTTTTAACTCTATAGGTTGAACTCGATAGACCTTTGTCTTTTTTCAACCTGACTAATTATGCAACTATGTAAGGCTAATGTATACATAGGGGATACATCACGGGGTGGTTGATATGTTGGCATAGACAAATGAGAATAAAAGTAGAAAAAGTGGTATTACAAAGGAGTTATATTAATGGTATGATCAGATTTCATTCAATTTCTTAGCACCTGGATTGTGGGCAGCCATTTTCAGGTCTCTCCAGGGATGTTCAATAGGGCTCAAGTCAGGGCTCTCACTGGGCCACTCTAGGGCATTCACAGAGTTGTCCCAAAGCCACTCCTGTGGCTGTGTGCTTAGCATCGTTATCATGTTGGAAGGTGAACCTTTAGCCCAGTCTAAGGTCCTGAGCGCTGTGGCACAGGTTTTCATTGAGGATATATCTGTACTTTGCTACATTCAGCTCTCCCTCAAGCCTGATCAGTCTCCCAGTCCCTGCTGCTGAAAAACACCCCACAGCATGATACTGCCAACACCGTGCTTCACTTTTGGGGTGGTATTGGGCAGAAGATGACTGGTACCCGGTTTCTGCCAGATATATTGTTTTGAATTGAGGCCAAACAGTTCAATCTTGATTTTATCGTACCAGAGAATCTTGTTGCTCTCAGTCTGAGAGTCCTTCAGCTGCTTTTTTGCAAACTCCAAGAGGGCTGTCATGTGTTTTGCACTGAGGAAAGGCTTCCGTCTAGCCACTCTGCCATAAAGGCCAGATCAGTGGAGAGCTGTAGTGATGGTTGTCCTTTTGGAACTTTGTCCCACCTTCACACAGGATCTCTGGAGCTCAGTCAGAGTAACCATCGGGTTCTTCGTCACCTCTCTTACTAAGGCCCTTCTCCCCCGATTGATCAGTTTGGCCAGGCGACCAACTTGGAAAAGTCCTGGTTGTGCCAAACTTTTCCATTTTAGAATTATGGAGGCCACTGTGCTCTTGGGAAACTTCAGTGCAGCAGACATTTTTTTTGTAGCCTTCCCCAGATCAGTGGCTTGCAAACATCCTGTCTCTGAGCTCTGCAGGCAGTTCCTTTGACCTCATGGCTTTTGCTCTGATACAGTATGCGTTGTCAGCTGTGAGGCCTTCTATAGAGAGGTGTGTGCCTTTCCCGATCATGTCCAATCAATTTAATTTACCAATCAAGGTGTAGAAGCATCTCAGCAATGATCAAGATAAATAGGAGGCACCTGAGCTCAATTTCAAGTGTTGTTGCAAAGGGTCCGAATACTTATGCCAATGTGATATTCCAGTTTTTTCTTTGTCATACATTTGCAAACATTTCTAAGATTCTGTTTTTACTTTATTATGGGGTACTGAGTGTAGACTAATGGGAGAAAAAAAGAATTGAAACAACTAGGGATGTCCTGATACCGATGCTACTAGTACTTGTCAAAATGCCCCGATACAAAGCGCCGAAGCTTGCGCTGTTTTTTTTTTTTTTAACTTTACCTTCCGTGGTGGCTGTGCGGAGGAGCGTCGCGTCACTGCTGTGGGCGGAGCTCCAGCTGGGGTCCTAATGTAGGCTGGAGACTGCCCAGAGGATTCCACCTGGAGCTCCGCCCACAGCAGTGACGCATCGTTCCGCCGCTCAGTGACGCCGACGTCCAGCGCCGCCGACATCAGTGGTGGATCAGGGGGGGATTTGTACGCCCGCAGATAGAGCCGCTCTCTGCCACTGGTGACAGAGTACATCCCCGCACTGCGGGGACATACAGCTGTCACAGACTTTATTGCGGTTCAGTGTAAAAAACCGGCACAGTACAAGTACTGTGCCGGTTTTTTTACACTGAACTGCAGTAAACTCTGACAGTGACAGCTGTATGTCCCGGCGGCTGCTGTGCGGTAATGGGACAGGTGGCTCTGTAAATGCCTGTCACTGCAAGGAGTGTTTAGCCTGGCGGTGCCTGTACAGTCTCTGCAGGCACCGCCAGGCCACCACATCCTGCTGTTGGGGTCATTGGGAGGACCCTCTCCTGCGCCCCTCCACTGGCCACCAAGGACTCAGAAGAGGTTCTGCAGGAGTAAGGTAAGCCCCTATGGGTGATGGCTGGGAGGGGGGGA
>NW_017306368.1:639827-723289 GCF_000935625.1 Nanorana parkeri | reverse complement strand
GCCACCTAAATTAGGACCCCACCTGGAGCGCCGCCCACCGGAGCAGCATTGACGCGATGCTCCTCTCCAGCTCCGTGCCGATGACGTCCTCACTTGTGAGAAAAATCGTGAGGCACCGCGATCGAGGCAACAGTGAGTAAGACAGGGCTTATTTTATTGTATGAACTACTGCTGCAGTACATTCTATATGTACTGTCTACAGAGTCAAAAGCTACAGACCTCCAAACTTTGTGCGGCCTTCAGATTGGCACAGCAACAGTGAGTAGAGAGCTTCATGGAATGGGTTTCCATGGCCGAGCAGCTGCATCCAAGCCTTACATCACCAAGTGCAATGCAAAGCGTCGGATGCAGTGGTGTAAAGCACGCCGTCACTGGACTCTAGAGAAGTGGAGATGTGTTCTCTGGAGTGACCAATCACGCTTCTCTGTCTGGCAATCCGATGGACATGTCTGGGTTTGGTGGTTGCCAGGAGAACAGTACTTGCCTGACTGCATTGTGCCAAGTGTAAAGTTTGGTGGAGGGGGGATTATGGTGTGGGGTTGTTTTTCGGTGCTTGGCCCTAGTTCCAGTGAAGGGAACTCTTAAGGCATCAGCATACCAAGACATTTTGGACAATGTCATGCTCCCAACTTTGTGGGAACAGTTTGGAGATGGCCCCTTCCTGTTCCAACATGAATGCGCACCAGTGCACAAAGCAAGGTCCATAAAGACATGGATGAGCGACTTTGTGGAGAAAGTTGACTGGCCCCCACAGAGTCCTGACCTCAACCCGATAGAACACCTTTGGGATGAATTAGAGCGGAGACTGCGAGCCAGGCATTCTCCTCCAACATCAGTATCTGACCTCACAAATGCGCTTTGGTCAAACATTCCCATATACACACTCCTAAACCTTGTGGATGCCTTTCCAGAAGAGTTGAAGCTGTTATAGCTGCAAAGGGTGGGCCAACTCAATATTGAACCCTACGGACTAAGACTGGGATGCCATTAAAGTTCAGGTGCGTGTAAAAGCAGGTGTCCCAATACTTTTGGCAATATAGTGTATGTGTGTGTTAGTTTCTAGTAACAGACTCACCCCTGTGTCTACACCATTATCCTTTCCAACATTTAATTGGATTTACATGTTACTAGATATAAAGGGGACAATCTAGAAATCTTGAGTGAAGATTCCAGCAAGAAGATCTAATTGATCTTTAAAAGGTGTATTTACAATAATAGGTACGAGGAGGAAGAAATCTGTGGTTTTCCTGGATTATTTAAGCGTTTTAGGATTTTGATATTTTTGTCATGTTATTGTTTTTATATAAACTATTCTGTATTATGCAGCTTGTGGAGACTTTCTCTTCTTTAGGGAAACCTATAATTAATCTATGGTGCTCTCATGATTCAGTATAAATGTACACACCAAAAACAATGCATCTCATGTATATGTCAAAATTATTTTTTACCTGTAGCACAATCCATCACACTTTTCTTTGTATCATATTCTCTTTCAGTATGACTTACTTCAAATGAATTCTAGGAATCAAGAGCATATATATCACTCTGTATACTACAAGTACTATATAAAGCACTTATAAAGCATGTGTTGCCAGCACTGGCCACAGGCTAGCTATATTATAGTTAGCTAAATACTTAAACTGACACTGCTTTATTATGTTCATGATAAAACACAGATACAGATCTCACTAGAGTGGAACTTCACTACATATTTTAGCAAATATTAAATACTTGCTGGCACAGTTGAGAAGTTCAAAGCTCTTCATGTGCTAATGTAAAATAAATATACACCCTGTAAAAAAGAATTACAGTGAGCCAAAGCCTAAAGGAAACCTTTTCTGAAATACATGGAGGCTACCATTGCATTGTTAGTTGACTGGCTGTCACACTGACCCTCTTGCTTTAATACTTTAGGTCATTAACTCTCAACAGGTATGCAGATTAGAACTTCTGATTTTTTTCGGGGTAGGTCTTACTTTCGGGGAAACACGGTATGTATAGTTATTCCAGGTTAGAGACACAGGGTTAGGATGATAGCAAGCAAGTAGCATCTAAGTCCCTGGTTCTCAACTGGTGGGTCGTGACCCAAAAGTGGGTCGCCGCATGCCTTCCACTTTTCTAGGTGAAAGGCTCCTCATTCTCCCCTTCAGCCGCACTGTCAGTTCTCGCATTTAGCAGCCATTCAAAATATGCTGCCCGATGCCGAGGTGGGGTGGGCTGGGGGCTATGGGCACGAGGGAGCTCCATCCATATGTGCATCTCTTGTACATCTCCCATGCGTGCATGTAGAGGTGCCTGGTCTGGAGTGACATCACATTCTGGTTCCCGGCACCTCTACATGCACGTATGGGAGATGTACAAGCGATGCACATATGGATGGAGCTTCGTTACAGCACAGCAGCCCACACTGGACCCCAGGCTGAGGATACACTACAGTCATTGTAAGGTAGGGAGTCTTGGTGGATCTTGAAAAAAAAAATTAAAAAATCATGTCTGTGGTTGTGTGCATCTGTCAGTGTTTCTGAGGGCTGTTCTCACCAGTACAATGTGTTAATCACACTGTACCATGCAATCGCACCTACCACCCACAGTTCAATCGCCTGCACTGGAAAGCACAGTACCACAATGTTGTGTGTTCCATTACAGTGAGACTTGGAGCGTGACTTAATGACCGAGGACACATTTGGGTCCTGAGGTTACACAGGTTGAGAATCACTGATCTAAGTGAAAATGCAGCAATAGCAGCCTATATCTTTTTCTCAAGAAATGTTTCCTTTAAAATTACACATTGTCTACAGCCCAGAACCTTGGCTGAACATGTTAAAGTGACTGTGGGGTTTAATTAATAAAGACAAATAGGATGTTAACATTCTAAGGGGATTTTCACTTTGCAAGAGAATTTTCCCTTAGCTTATTGAATGAGGTGAAGCTGTGCTGACTGCCATCAACCAATCATGTGCAAGCAACAATACAGTTTTTTTTATTTGACATGCACATGATTAGGTATTCTTTGAAAAGTGAATTTTCACCACATTCTATTATCATCACTTTCAAGCTAGGAGAAGATTTCCATGCACAGTGAATAGCCTGTTTGCCTTTAGTAAATCGACCCTTACGTCTGAGACAAAAGGGGAGACACTGTTGCAGGTCTGAGGTGATTGCACAAACTTGCAGAAGCCTCCTAGCTCCTGCCATCCTCCTCTGATCCAAACCTCAGGTCATTCTGATGGGCAAAACTTCAGCACTCCCAGGCAGAAAGGGAGCCAGCAGGCAGGGACACAGCAGGAGTGAGAGAGGGGGAGTGGGGAAGAATCAGGCTGGTTACAAGTGATCTTGGACGGCTGTAACAAAACGGCTCAAGATCACCTGTGCAAAGCGGCTCCCCTCTACATTTAGCCTTGCTGCCTTCCCTAAGCCAGGCTAAATGTAGAAAAAAAAGTACTCGCCCGGCCCCCGAAACTGCATGTCCCAGGCGTCGGGCGATAGGAAGTCCACACGCCTGATGTGACAGGAAAGTGGGTGTATATCAGAACACAAATGCAAATTATGATAATCAGTATTTAAACTTGCTAGCACAGGAAGTTAGAATAGCCGACAAGTCTTGGTCCAAACTGCAAAGTACATTTTAAATATGTGCAAACCTACTTTGCACATCACAGGGGACAAAAAGAAGAAATCCAGGAATTTTTAAAACTTTCCCTATTTAAAATGCCTGGAGTAGTTCTTTAAAGGGAACAATATATGTATATGTATGGTATAAAAAGCATATGGTATAAATACCAATGATAGAGCCACCAATGTTTTCAGGAACCACATTATAGCTACACTGCAGATCTTCTCTTATAAACTCCACAGATACAGTAACAGATACAATACCGGTTTCATAAAAGCATTACTGGTTCCTCTCGCACAATAGTGAAACCATATACATATTGAAAACTATATAACTTTCAGGTTCAAATGTCTCCACCACATCCAAGTACATATTGTAAACCAAATATGTTTATGCAATCTCCAGACATGATATTTCTTGCTATAATGTCTAAGTGTTCCTTTATATCCATAGCAAGCAGACTCCCAAAGTAACCTGGAATAATTCCAACCCTTAGGGCCGATTCACCACAAAGGCTGCGTTCCAGGGCGTTCAGTCTCTGGAACGCACTGGAACCCAAGCTAGCCGGCTCCCTGTGTTCAGGGGCGGGACAGGGCGTGGCGGTGCATTGAAGTCAATGGCACTGCAGCCACGCCCGCAGTGCGATCGCCCGCACCCGGAACGCGGGCACATTAGTGCCTGCGTTCTGGGCCAGTGAGATCTTCAAAAACACTGCAAGCACTATTTTGTCCATAAGCAAGCACTATTTTTGCAGATCATTGACTCCAATGCACAGCCACGCCCCCTCCAGCAATGGAACGCAGGGAGTATTCTGGCTTGCGGTCCAGTGGGTTCCAGAGGCTGAACACTCTGGAACACAGCCTTTGTGGTGTGAACCATCCCTTAGAGAAATAAGGAAGTTCATGCTATCTTATAGCAGTTAGCTTTAAGTATATGGCTGCACTACTGTGTGAGAGGGGCAAATATTGCTTTTAGTTAATGTATCTATACATAATTCTGCATCTGTGTACAGTAAGTCCCCTACTTACGAATGGGTTCCGTTCCGAGAGCACGTTCTTAAGTCCAACAAAGTTAGCCTAGGTGCCCAGCTACATCACTGCTGCTCTTACGCTTGCTTACTGACATCCTGGGCTTGAAATAAAGATACTGTACTCTATACAGTACTGTAAAGTACAGAAAAGCACACACACATGAAAATGTATGCCAGACATGTGAACGAACGTACATGATTGGACATGCAAACGCATGTTTGTATCTTTGAAAGTTTGTAACTTGAATGTCTGTATCTTGAGGACTTACTGTATTTTGTTATATACATAGTAAAGAACTGAAGTACAGTCATTCTGAAGTTATTGATACATGGATACCTATATCCTTTAGGCTTTTATACCAGTTATATAGCGAGAGAGAAAAATATACTCAAAATGGTATCTGTGATTCAAAATGGTTTTAATGCATATAATATAAGGCTTTGAAATATATGTATATACATATTAACTTTTGTTAAGATATTGTTATATTGTTTTGTTACATGCGATACTTCTGTAATTTGGATTTGAGACATTGGGGTTGATTTACTAACCTTATAAACACACCACGAACATGTATACACCTCTGTAGTGTGTTCCCTCCCAGCATGATCTATGGGTGGAATCTAAACACCTTTGTAGTGTGTACACACCCAGCAGGTGTGTTGTGCAAAGCCCTGCATGAATTGCAAGGTGATGTTGTGTAAATTAGCTCTACATTGTGTTGCTTGCGTTGATGAATGCAGGAATGTAAATGCATGAGCTAACCATTTTTGTCTAAACTGTGAAGCAGCATTATATATGCATCATGTGCATGATTTTTCCATATATGGCATTAGTGGAAATATGCTTTTAGAGACTTTTTGGTTGATAAATACGCTTTGCTGGGTGAAAATCACACGCACCTAGTGCATGCGTGTGTTTAGGTTAGTAAATCACCCCCATTGTGTTGAAACTCGTAGTATTTTCAGACAATAACCAACAACAAAATGACCAAATCACCATGCCAGGTCTTTGGACATCTGACAGTTACCAAAGTTACCAGAAAGTACCCATAACTGCCATTTGAATTTTACCAATGATCAAGAGTTGTATCAATGATGCATATTTTACTATAAATGCTTATGTACTTCCTTAATAAATCAGACTAGCTACATCATACCCTCAGTGTCTGTGTGTTGGTTTCTAACATCACAATATTGCATAACAATTTGGGTAAACTGGCTAATAGTGATATCAGTTATTTGTACCTGCACCTAAAAGTAAACTTCCATGACTATAGGTTTTATAGTGGATAAGTGACCAATACTTTATACGCAAAGGATACAAATCATAAAACAACCCTTATTTGAAGAGTTAAAGGAAACCTGTGCTGACAAAATCACACATGCTTTAATTGCTGACCTTCCTTTCTGAAAATCCTTCAAGTCTGGCTGTCATGCTAATCTTCATCAACATTTTATGAGTTACTGACCCAGGATAAGTTCTGATTTTACAGGCTTTGTATTTGTTCTTGGTCAGTGACTCTGTAAAGTAATGAAACTAGTGGATCAGCATGACAGCTGGGCAATGTGCATTTTGTAGAAGCAGAGGTCGGTAGTGGCAGAATATGTACTTCTCTCACGTTTCTTTTATTACCTTAGAATAGGGGCATTTTAATCAATTTTTAAATGCTTATCCTTGTGAATTTATTACCTCATAGATAATTGCATTTTACTGGCTTTTTAAGATGAGGAAAGATAAAACTTTCAGCTTTTGCTGTGGTTTAAAGACGTTACAAGATAAACAATAACATGTACATTTCTACATTTTTTATAAACGAATTACAAGGCACGCCAGGAAGTAGAGCTGGAGGAGATGAATTGGCATGTTTAAATGTGTTGGATTTGCTTGCTGAGTGATTTTTAAACATACAAGATCAAAGCACAATTATTTAACACTGTATCCATTTACTTTCCTAATGTTTAAAAACATTTGATTTACTGTCTATGAAATATCCAAACATACAATATCAGGGGATGCTTCCCACAGTGCCCCCTAATGTTTCCTGCTGTGAGTGCCAGAAACTCAGACAGGATACCCTCACTGAATGCTGAAGTTGAAAAAAACACTAGTATGTCATTTTCAAAAATAGACATACAAGGGACTACATTTATGGTCAATTTAATATTGTACTTAATGAGATTTGCAACAATTTTCTGTCAATTTTCTAAAATTATTAATTATGTTCTTCCTTGATAACTGAACCTATGTGCAGGCAGTTTTAGTTAATTTTCTACTGCCAGTGGGGCTACCTGCAAGGTTTAAGTGTTCTTTTTCATCTAGGAACGAAAATAGTACAGAAATACTCACTTGAACCTCTGAGCCATCTGGCTGCAGCCTCTCTCGCCTCCTCCATTCCAGCGATGGAATGTACCCCAGTGTCCTCATGTCCTACATGTATTGGGTGGGATTTCTCACAGGACCTTAGACCGCTGGAACAGAGGGGAAAGCAAGGTGGCAGGGACCAGTCTAACAGCCAGCCGGGTGCACAGCTCAGGTGAGCATTTCTTTGTTATTTTTCATCTTTTTTTTAGATGAAAATGAGCACTTAACCTTTGCAGTGCTGGGATAGTCCCACTGCAAGGGTTAAGTAAATGTGTGCCCAGAATTCTTCTTTAAACATGAAGAACTCACCAGTCACAATCAAAGTGGCTGGGGACAATATATCCTACTTCTTTGACCAGAAGCAGTGGGGCAATAGTACAATTTTTTTTGTTAAACTATGACAAACCCCCAACCAGGAAATATAAACATGTATATGACTTTTTCTAAAAAGCTTAAAGAGAACACAGCAGGGAGGTGGCTTCAGCAGAGTAGGAGGTTTCACAAGATCTCTGAAAACCACTAGTTACATTTAAACTAACATCCAAATGCATCTGGAAACACAAAAAGCACTTGCTTCCTATGGTAGCCCATACAAGGCTTTGGCAACATAAACTATTTGTTTTCTTCTTTAAAGCTAGAGAGAATACACCTTATTTGGGTCACTGTGTTCTAAACTTGGTTGAATTTGAAGAACCTGTGTGTTAGCTGTAGTCAAGTTTGCTATTGCACTATGTACCTGCTATGTACTGGTTTACTTGAAGTGTGACCTATTTCTAACAGTGCCTTTTATGATGTACCTCTTGTTAAAATTCAAAATGTAATAAAAATACTGAAACAGAAAACTGGAAAGAATACTGTGTTCAAAGAGAACAAGCAAACATGTGAAAAAGAGATGCAAACAGGTAAAATATTGGAAACTGAATTTATATAGCAGTGCATAAAGCAGTACTCATCACTGTCATAATGCTGGTAATAGCTTTTTAACACTATTTTTGGAGCTGAAGTTCTGCTACAAAATTCTGTCCAAAAGGTATCAAGCTGAAAATTATTATATATAGCTAAAGAAAGCAGTGGTACTTGGTGGTGCAGTAGCCGGCAGATTTGAGGCACACTCCAGAAATTCTTGGAATTCCAGCATTAAAAAAAATGACTTATTACGCTGTCTTCAGTTTTTATCTAAACAAATTCTGTGCTCTAAGCCACCCCACTTACCAAGATAACTAGCAAACTGAACTCCTATATCTCAGTTTGGAGTTTAGCAGGACAAATATTCCTAAGCTCCACATCCTATCTAAACAAAAAAAAATTAGTACAGACCTTTAAAACGGTTGAATTTTTTTCAACCTATTTGAAAATGCTAACATTAGATCTGTATTCAAACAGTATGTAAAGAACAACAAAAATATCAACAAACATAATGGCATACTCTGGAAAAAGTAAGTACATCATTGGCCTCAGATGCTTGTTGGTGTTTTTGAATTTGAAAATTGCGAGGCAGTCCTGGACAAATTGGTAGTCCTTTGAAAATCTATGCCACGTGTAGATTTTCTTCAAGGTGAAATGACTGATTTCACAAATGTCTCAATCTTTTTATATTTCTTGCCAGATTTGTAGGCATCCACAAAATTATTTCTGAGGACCTTGGAGAGCTCTTGTGATCTTGGCATGCTGACACCACACACGTCTATAGCAAAGGGAACACCAGATCCTAAATATCCGAGTTTAAAATAAGACAGTTTACCTACATATTCTCTATGGAGATTCTAATCATTGGCACATAATTTGAACACCCTCACCCACTCTACTTTCACCAATTTGGTAATTGTGAATTGTAAAGTGGTGGTAAATGTAGGAGGGTACTTACATTTTAGATTTTTGTGAGAACAAATACAACATTTAAATTAAGTATGTCATGTGTTTATGTATATCACCTTTATCGGTAGGCAATGTTTGAACAAGGGCTAATGTTTGCCTGTTAAAAAATGTAAAAAAAAGTCAACAATTTCTATGGGGTGTACTTATTTTTTATATGACTAAATATGAACAAGCACACCAACTGTAATTATTCACCTCTGTGATGAAACACTTTTGCAATCCCCTGTAAGCACTGTACTGTATTAAAGTAGCTGTAGTTCTTGGGACAGGACTGGCAAGAAGCTGAAAACAGACCAAGTACTAAGAAAATCCTGCGTAGCCTTGGTGCAAAGTGAAGCTACCCACTTGAAGAACAATGTGTTGCAGATTGTGTTTCATGTGTTGCAGATAGGTAGATGGGTTGGGCAGGCAGCCTAGTGGTGCCTTGCTGCAATTCTGCATTAGAACTCCAGTAAGTAGACCTGTAGACTGTTAAGGGTGCTGTGTGACATTTTTAAGCTAGTCACTATATTGCCAATTTGCCAGGAGAGGACACAGTTTCCGGGCTGCACCTTTTGTGTTTATCAGCAAAGCTGACCCTTGTTAGATCAGTATCATGTTCATTATGAGAAAAAAAAATATTGAGGCATTCTGTATCTTAACACTAATCACCATACTACCAACCCATCTGCATAACGGTCAGCAGAGAAGATTGCCAGTCTGCATTTTTTATACTTGTCAGCGTCATGATCTAGGATCAGTCTCAGAATCCAGTAGCTGAAACGGCAGGCAAGTCTGTTATTAACAGGCCAGGTTCGGTACACAAGCAGATGGCAGCAGTATAGGAGTAGGCAGAAGCATTGCCAGTAATCAAGCTGAAGTCTGTAATCAAAGGTATCAGGTTTAAATTGGAGAGCAATAAGCGAAGTTGGTGAATCAACAGCCAAGGGTCCATACACGAGTAGAGGCAATAAGGATGCAGTGCAGCACTAGCAACAGGAAGCAAGATACTGGCAGAAGTACAATAATCTGGCAAACAGGAAGTGCAGAGGCACAGCTTAAATAGGAAGTTTAGAGTTCGGCAGAAAACTGGGTATCATAGACAACCAACCAAGGGATCTGGCAAGGCATTTTAGGTGGCTCAGCAGGAAGAGTTACCACCAAACTCAGCAGAGACTGACCAGGATCTTGGCAGGCAGGCAGCCAAGCTGACATCGGTTGAAGTGTTGATTTTTTTGTGTGTCTGTCGTTTTTTTTTTATGCAACTCTCGCTGTATTTACCGTTTGCCAAATTGCCAACAGAACCGATGGCCAATCTGCATGCTGTCTTACTAACCGGAACAGCTAACCATTTCTATATTTTACCTTCTGTTGAAAAGTACCCTAAGCCCATATTCTAGACCACACACACACACACACCTAAAATAAAATGTATCAACCTATACCCCAGGGGAGTATAATATATACATATAAGATGTTTCCTTCTCCAGTCACCATAATTTTTCATGTTACTGCTTAGTATAACTTTACAATGCACCCTACCACCCACCTTCACACACAAGAGTTAAAGCCTCTGTCAGGTTTTCTCTCTTTCTATCCCTCTGACACCAGCGCATAAGGGGGAGGGCATCAGGTGTCAACAGGACAGAAAGAGCAATAAAAACATAAAAGAAATGTTAACCCTCTACAATTTAGACTAATGCTGGCCATACACTGCTTAGATTTTCAAAACAACTTTCTTTCGACTTTCTATTAGTTGGGGCCATAAAATAAAATGATCAAGTCAGATACTTTTCGAGCTCCAAGACTAGACTAAAGAAAAATTCAAAAGCTAGGAGGCAGCTGTCATTTGTAAGGAGCATACGGAGCTCCTGGGATTTGTACATCTCTTTTTTAATGTATGATTTTGTTTTTATAAATATAAATAAAGGGATGCACCGATACCATTTTTGCAAGTTCTGATACTTGTCCAAGTACTTACAAGTACTGATACATTTTTGTTTATTGTCATGTGAGGTTTTTTTCACAGTGGTGGAGCGCCAGAGATAGGTCCCAGCTGCAACCCTGGTAGTTCTCATGAAAATGCCAAGTATCGGCACTGGTATCTGAACTGGTATCGGTGCATGCTTATTTTTATATCATATAGATATATATATATATGTATATATATATATATATATATATATATGCATATATATATATATATGATATTTAAGAGGGAGTATGATCACCTAGCATAAAAAAACACGAAGAGTCGGTCAACAAACTTGGCAGAGTTGTTCACATTAAAATCACCACATAAGAAAAGGGGGTACTTTTTCCACCTGGAAGAAAGTAGATTTAATCTCTA
The DNA here is from genome assembly GCF_000935625.1 of Nanorana parkeri. Taxonomy (NCBI): domain Eukaryota; kingdom Metazoa; phylum Chordata; class Amphibia; order Anura; family Dicroglossidae; genus Nanorana; species Nanorana parkeri. The sequence continues at coordinate 712,077 of NW_017306368.1, read as the reverse complement.
CACACAGAAATGGTTCTTTACAGTTAGATATTATGTTATAGTCTCCCAGAGGAGCTAGTTCTAGCCAACTCAATTGATTGCTAAAAAAAAAGGGTTGAATATGTTAAGAAATGACACTGTAGATTGTTGATATTTGGAGTACCTAATATCCTTCAGGTACTCCAGGGATTGTAAAGCATTGCCATTAAGAGCAAACTGGACCATGGTTTGTAAGGGGTATTTTTGGCCTCTCCAGATAAACTGTGAGTGTAATTTTCTGAGAACGCAACATGGTTTTTATTTGTATTTCATTTATTTGTGCCTATTAGTTTAAATTAATGGATATGTGTCTTTTTTTTAGCCTAACTGACAAATGGATACTTCAATTCCCTGTATCCTTCTTAAAGTGTAATGTTTAAAAAAAAAATGAAATGCTAGTAGCACTACTTTATTGCAGTATGTCTGTTCTGCAATTAATATTCTTACCTGCCTACTAGCAAGTTTCCAGCATGCCATGGTGGAGGGATGAATGCATTTCTGTGCCCATGCTTGGGAGGTATGTCATTCTGGGCCAACCTATCAAGATGTCCATTCGCTATGCGGGATTCAGCTCAGCCGCATTCCTCATACTGCGGGGCACTAGACAGGGCTGCCCTCTGTCCCCCATCCTGTTCATATTGGCACTAGAACCTTCTTCGGCACTGCCCGGGCTCACCACACAATCTTACACCTTTCGAATCCCGCTGTTGGTCAGACCCCCACTCTGCGGGCCTAATAACCCTCCTGTATGCCTCGCTTGTGCCGTCAGTGGGGAGGACGATACTCTCCTATATGCCGGCCTGGGAAAGGGATCTGGGAGGCTCATTAGACCTCCACGCCTGGTCTGAGATATGGCTTGCTGCAACGAAGTGCTCTCCGAATGTCCTGGCCCAGGAAAACGCCCATAAAGTCATGTTCAGTTGGTACATGACCCCGGACACGATATCCAAATTTGCCCCCTCTGTCTCACCCCGCTGTTTCCGGGGTTGCACGGACAGAGGCACCCTATTTCATATCTGGTGGGGATGCCCAAAAGTGCAGAAGCTATGGATTAGAGTGTATAACTTACTGAGATCAGTTTTTGATACAGCTTTTGTACGTAACCCTTGGGAGGCCCTCCTGGGCAGGAAAAATTACTCGCCTCTTGAAAAAGAGGAAATTATCAAATTTGATATTCCTGGCGACTAGACAGACCATATCCAGAGCATGGAAACAACCAACGTTGCTTTTCTCGGAAGTTAGACAAAAGGTCATGGGCATCATGGTACATGAGCTTACGGCTATCCTGAACGACTCACATGCCTCTTTTCAGAAGACGTGGTCACCCTGGCTGGAATATGTCCAGCCAATGGGTCTGGATAGTGACCTCTTGACGATTTGACGGCGACTCGCTTGGGCGGGGTGCTGGGGCCCCCCTCGACTCCCCTCACAACCTCCTCTCTTCGTTTGTCTTCCTCTACTACCCTTTCTACTTTTCTTTTCCCCTTCTTACCTCAAGGTTCTACTGATGTTTTTTGGAGCCTGCAACACAATATAGAATGATTGCTTGGCATACAACCGTTAGCCTCTCTTCCCCCACTGGTGTGGCTCCGCTGGTGTCCTGCAGCAGCAGCAGGTAGCTGGCGTCCTCACTATGGTTTCCAGATGCTAGCTCACCCCCAGAAATCATACACAGATCGTTATGGTCCCTTTGCCTCCCTATAGTTACTGGACGGGGGGCTTTTGTTTTCGTCATACCCTTTAATCAATGTTATATGGATATCCTTCATTGGCTCTCCACTAGATGACTTTATAAAACGCACCAATATGCAGTTGTAATGTTCTAAGTCAATTTTCTATTGTATAAAATTGCTGGACCACAATCCTACTGTATAACCTGTAATTTTGTTCTGTAAAAATAAAAATATTTGTACAACAACCTATCAATATGGCTGAAAGAGCTAAACCTGAAAAAAAACTAGCTGAAGATGTAAGCGGCAATGAGAGTGCTCAGGGACGTCACATCGCTGGAGGGGAGATCATTGCAATGGACTAAACTAGACTGAAAGGCTTCCGACTTCTATGTCAGTTTGTCCGCAAAGAAAAGGGGATCTTTGTTTATTATCATCATACTACAGTGGTTATTGATTTAAAATACATATGCAGGACACCTTAACCATTACTGATGGGAAAATGCTAGTGGGTGCATATCTACAGGAGTAGATTTTGACGGCACACCAGAAAATATCTCACGGCACACTAGTGTGCCGCGGCACAGTGGTTGAAAAACGCTGCTGTATATGATAAAGAACAAAGAAAGTAAAGATATTATCTTTTATTTAAAAAGAGGCAACATTCTGCATTGATGGAAAATGACATAAGATGCAATATTGGCACAGTATATTTTATAGACTATACTGGATATTGGTTTACTTTTAAATATGTTCAAGAAACATGACCGTAAGGTAATTGAATCACTATATGAATGCAGTCTCTATCTGGAGATACAAAGTTAATAGATTAGTTAAGCAAAAAAAAAAGTAATTTGAATATATGACAATGGTATAAAGTGAATATTACAAAGCGCTAATAAAATTTTACCACCAGTATTTTAAAAGGGGCTTCATATACAGTATATTTGATTAAACCAGAGTGACTATAAAAAGTATTCACTCCCTTGGAGGTTTTAAGTATTACTGCCATGGCACAGTGAATTTTTCTTTTCACAGTGATCAAGAAAAATAAATTCTTAAAGTGACATTAAATCCTCAGATTTTTTAACATAAAACAATACTGTAATGTGTGCCTTACTGTAATCCATGGTTGTTTCCCTTATCTTTGCTTCTTTTCCTTTTAAATCCGTATCTCTTCTCATGCTGGGCAGAACTTCTGTTTTGCAGCAGACTGCCTTGTCTCTGGAATGGATACATGGTGTCTGTGTGCAGGTTCACAACCTGAGCCAGCACTACAGGAAGAGGCACTCAGCTGCCAAGGGAAGTTCTCCCCCAGCATGAGAAGAGATAAGGATTTAAAAGGAAGAGCAGCAAAGAGAAGGGAAACTACCATGGATTACAGTAAGGCACACATTACAGTATTGGTTTATGTTAAAAAATCTGAGTGTTTAATGTCACTTTAACTGTAAAAGTGAAATACCTCTGCAGAGCGATTTTAATGAATTACAAACAAAAACACACACAAATAACTGACTAGTCTGCACTGAAATATCAAACAGACTTAGTAGCACTGCCTCGGTTCTCTGTAGCTCAGTTCAGGAGCGAGCAGCCTAGGGTGACAAGGCTGCTCCTCCATAAACACAGTACACTGAGTATGCATTGTCACACTAGAACAGAAAGTGTGTTACTGGCAGCAAAATAAAAAGCCTGTACCACATGAAGGGAAGTTCTGCTAGAGCTGGTATTTTTTAAGATCCATCTTTGTTTTCTATTTGTTGGAACTCTAACCTGTTATTTACTTTAACCGTGGAACTCTAAACAAACAGCCTAAGGCCTCATTCACACAGGGTTATGGATTTGGAGCGTACACGCCCATATAAGGCCATTCCTGGGAGGGACAGGTGCTGTGTGTTACAGTCTGTTCTTCCCTGTGGGAGGATGCGGCCGTACGCGGTCATACGAACACCCAAACTGCACAGCCGTGTGGGTCCAGGTGTCTGTACTCGGACATAGACAGGATGGCCGCAGCACCTGTACCTACCGGGAACGGCCAGAAACAGGCATGCAGGCCGCACGGAAGTGTACGCCCGGAGTTAGCCCCGTGTGAATGAGGCCTACATCTATTAAAATATATACATTTACAGTTTTACCTTCCAAAACGTTTTTCATTTTTTACGACCAGCCATATGATTAATGTACTCCTGCTATAATGTATAGTCAGAAATATTACCCTTTTGGCCATGGGAATCAATGAATTAAAGCAAAAGGACCAACATAATAGCCAGGCAACAAGCTTTTTCAGAAACTGCCAGAACTGGCTGTGTCCATGTCTCTCACATAACAGGTTTCCTTTAACAGTCTGATGCCTGAGCTTTTAAAGTCTTCTTGCACTGGACAGTAGACTGTTTACCTGTAGGTTCTATAACAATCACAGATAAAATATGGTAGCTCCAGGATGTCATTTACATATATTGTATAATATTTAAGTACATTCTCACTTTTTTATTTTTCAATTTCAATAGAAGCAAAAAAAAAAAGAAAATAAGAAGAGGAGCAATTAAAGATAGTATTTAATAAAACTGTAACTGCATTCAAATAATGGTCTGCATGCATGATGTTTGGAGTGACGCAAAGAAAAGGGGATCTTTGTTTATTATCATCATACTACAGTGGTTATTGATTTAAAATACATATGCAGGACACCTTAACCATTACTGATGGGAAAATGCTAGTGGGTGCATATCTACAGGAGTGCATAATGCTTCAATTAGTTACAATAATATACAAGTCCTGATAAAATGAAATACGGCCTCCACAATATACTGCATGCAAAATAAACACTGCTTGAAATATGTTACAGCTCAAGATTCCCAAGATCACACTGGAAAAGTGAAAGAATACTTTGACTAATTCATGCATCTGCAATGCCACTGGGATTTTCCGAGCTTGTGACTTGGGTCAGACAAGTTAATGAGCAGTAGTATTATTGCATAGCATGTGTTACACTTATGTAAGAGTATATATGTCAAATAGTTCATGACGTCTTCTAAATGTGTATAAAATTATATAAATATTTCAAATTAAAGCTGACGTCCAGGTAGACCAAGTCACAAATCAATGCTATTAGAAAAACATTAAATATATTTTAAATTGCAATCGCCAGCTGTGGCGCCCGAAAACGAAACTAAAACTCAGATGCCGGCATCGGCCGGCCGCGTACAGCAGAGGACATCGCGGGCTCGCAGGGACAAGGTAAGTGACACTTTTCTGTGCAATCCCGAGTCTGGCTCGGGGTTACCGCTCTTGGTACTGAAAATTAACCCCGAGCCAGACTCGGGAATACCGCCAGGGAGGTTAAAGTGTCCCTTTCACCATTATTACCTTTCCCCAGCATCAAACTCCGCCACTTTCAGACCCCTAAGGTGCTACAAGTGTCTGAAACATCTGGGTGTGTCGAATACCTGCTTCCCACTAACACAAGTTGTCGTTCCTTCCGCCAATTCATAAACCGCCTGGAGGAACCACATTGTGCAGTGGGGGTTTGGGTGGAGGCGGTACTCCCAACCCCATGCAAGGGAGACCAGGTGAGTATAGCAGTCAGAACTGCATTATTTTTGTACAGAAGGCTGTAAGCTAAACCGTTGCCTTTTCTGCCCAAGCTAGACTTCTCTAACTAGCTGTACAGCAGAATGGGAAAGAGAGAGCCAGAATGATAGGTCAATTAGGCACTGCTCAAGGAACATCTGCTAATGTGAATAAGCTTACAGTAGATCAGTGTAAAATGACCCTATGAGTGTGCTGCTTATTATTCACTATCCAGGTAGCAGGTTGGGTGTATATTTTAACCAGCGTTCTTGATTAACTTTTCCGAACATGGCAGTGGTGGTCAATAAATTAGGTGTGCTGTCTGCTGCAGCGGTGTTTAGATTATAAAGGCAGGCAGGGAATGCATAATTATCACTGTTCTATGATATTTTAGTAAGCAAACATTGATTGTTGAGAATTATACCTTTTTTAGATAACATTGGTAAGTGTAATTTAAAACACTGTTTTACTAGTAAAATAGTAATTCAATCTTGAAAGTGAAAGAAGCACAGTCCTCTTTGCAGTGTCTATAGCAATGGTAGCACAAAAAGGTCATACCAAACACTTTTCGCAAAAAACTAAATCTGACCATTTCAATTTCACACAACTCAGAGAGCACAGTTACATGTATAATAGAAAATCAATTAAAAAAAAAAAACAACTTCATAATAAAGGTAGTTTGAGATTTCTTTAGTCAACAAGTCTAGATGCCCTATATTTTAAGCATAATAGGTTTAGAGGTAAGACATCATTTTATCACCACTGCTATTGTAAACAAACAGGTTCGCTAGTCTGTATGTGAGCACAATACTATTTAAATTATCCTGTGTGGACCGGAGACAGCTGAGGACTACCCAGTAATATTTTCTACTGAAACTAGATATAGTAAGCATGAGGTCAGTGTTGCATCTAAAAATGTCTCTATTGTAAAAATATTACATCTTCCAAGCCTGCCCTAATGCTATTTTTATCCACTGAGTATTCACAATGAACAGCATGCTGAAATCCTAAATAATAAACAAACATACAATATATTCAATGCATTAAAACTACATTTATATGTAAATAAAGCCTCAACTTAAAAAGCATTTTGCCATTAGAAAAAAGCCTCATGCTAGCAGTAAAGTTGTGAGCTACCATTTCAAGAATGCAAACGGCTAAATATTTTCAACTGAGAAATATAATTGTAGAGTAGGGCAGTTAAAGCTACCCTGTTCGGATAAAAAAAATAAAAATGTAAACTACTGCTGTAACCTGAATTCAGAGCCCACAAAGTTTCAATCTAAACTAGGAAAAGGCTAAGGCTGGATTCACACAATTTTTCGGACCAGATCTGGAACGCAGTGCATTGCATTTTTACCACGCTTTTGCCGCGTTTGGTCCTTCCAGTGTCTCTCCCCCTCCGCTGCAGAGGTCTAAAGATCCTCGAGTCATCACGTTTCAATACAGTATATTGGGCGTGAAGATTCCGAGGTACAAACCATTGCTGCAGCAGAGGAGAGAGGATGGAGGAAGCAGTGACAGCCAACCGGGTAAATATAACTTTTTTTATTTTAGACCCTAGACTAAAGAAGATCAGGTAACCCTTGCAGTGCAGGGGTATCCCCACTGTAAGGGTTAATAATATTTTTCTTCAGAGTTCTTCTTTAATTTTCAGAACACATTTTTTAACAACATTACCAGAACAGTTGGTTTGTTAGCAAGGCCAAAATATAAAACATAGTAAATATTTTAACAAAGTAACCATGTCTACAATTATCCAATTACATATATCACTTTTTGAACTTGCTATCAATCTAAAATATATATACCCAAAAAATTGAATTAAGAACACTTCTGCCTATAAAATGTTTTGTGCGTAAAATCTATTAAATGGCAACTGACACTCAAAGCTGATCATCCTGTTTTCTGTAAGCGTTGGCAAGATCAGTCTTTAAAATTTTTCTTTACAAGACCCAGCAGAAAGATTTCCCTCAAGAATCTGCTTCTTGCAAGATTTTAGGTTTCAGGCAGAATATTTCTTTAACACAAAAAGTGTACACTTCTTTCTGTTGTAACAACAGATACTGTAGCAATCATATCATAAAACATGCTTTTGTAGAAATTTCTATTTAAAGCAAGCAATTAGAATACCAATATTGTAATATATATTCAATGCTTCCTGTCTATTCTCTTTAATTTACGAGCATTGTAATTTTCTGGAGACATCAGATGAATGTATGACAACCATCTAACCAGCCTGCAGATCTGGCAATCTACATGTAGGCTGAGAAGATGCCTGCTCACACACACACAGTGCAGCACCAGTAAGACAATACAGAACTATGACCTCTACTAGGATGTGTCAAACTGTTTAAGTGCATAATTTTTCATATCTTGGCATTCTCTTGGAACATTTAAATGCTTTAGATAATTAAAATAACCAGTAGATCTTATACATTAAAATCTAGATTGAGAGGTCTCATACCATGTAAAGCCCTGACCTTTGCACGTAATCAGAGATGGTAGAAGTAGGCCTTTAATTTACACCGTTGCTTCCATGCAAGTAACAGCTGGCTATGCACAAGACAATACCATTACCAGTTTATGAAATATCTAACCACTTGAGGATAATTGTTTCACCTTTCCCCTAACACATAGTCAATCACGCTTTAGCACAATTTCTATTATCCCCCTATATATTGATAAAGGCTAACAAGACAAAAGTATGGCATATGTACAGGGAGTATGTGGGGAATGTGCAGAACAAGAATATGGATAGAATGTTGACAGGCAAAATCGTAAAACAGTTTTGGCAAGACTGTGGGCATATGTGTAGGAGAGGATTGTGTATAGTATGAGAATGTGAGGTATGAGCTGGAGAAGCATGCGGAGGGTATAACAGCATACAATAGGACCTGAAGGAGTATGCAGGATATGACAGAAGGCAGTATGAGCAGGATAGGAGTGTCGGAGGATATGAAAACATGCAGGCTCTGCAGGAATGGAGTTTTGGAGGGTACGATAGATCAAATAAGAGTGGTGCAGCGAGGTATGAAAGAAGCCAACATCTGCAGTAGAGCAATGCAGAGGCTAATGCAACAAGCAATACTGCAGGAGAGACATCCAATGGGAATTACAACAACCAGTATGCGCAGACGAGAGATATGCTGTAACACACAAGATCAGGAAATATGGGCAGGAGTGTATTGTGTAGACTTTAGCAGAGTGCAGTATATGCAGGAGAGGAGTGCAGATGGTATGACAGCAGACAGTATGTGAAGGAGAAGAGTTCTGCAAGATATGAAAGTAGACAGTATATGCAGAAGAAGAGTAAGGAAGATATTATAGTAGGCAATATGTGCAAGAGATAAATGTGCAGGGTTTGAAAGTGGTCAGTATGTGTAGGAGAGGAATTCAGAGTATGACAGCAGACAGTATGTGCAGTATAAGGTGAAGATTATTAAAATGGGCAGTATGTGCAGGACTGGATTGTGAAGGTTAAAAGAAGGTCTGTACCAGAGTATGGTCATTACACTAAGAGCATTGGGGACTGGAAGGAGTTCAATCTGAGAAATTGGTGTGGCTCTGTTTACATAGTAATTGAAGGCATGTGCGCTGTGGTGCTTGGCAACACCTAAGTGTTGATAAATAAACCTATTACTCTGGATGATGCACTATGCACTTCACAAAAGGAAATGGTGGAGGTTATGTTTGGATCCTATTTTAATGACTTGGTTTTAGCCCAAGGGAGGTGATGTGATTTGAGACAATTGCTTCTTAAAAGAGAGGCTTCATTGAATTTTTATGTTGAGAACAAGGGTTCCATTGGACATAAGTAATTGGTGGGATTTGCACACATATTGACAGCAATATTTTGTTTAGTGTGATACTAAATACATAGAGAACAAACTAGGGAGATCTATGAGGTGAGTGATTTCCACTTATCCTCATAGTTAGAGCCGACCTGTGACACAGAATCTTTCCACTATTTCGAACGCCTAGGTGGGAACCCAGCCTAAAGGAGAACTATGAGGTGAGTGCTTTTCACTCACCTCATAGTTCTAGCCGACCTGTGACAATGAGAGTGCCACAGGTCGGCTCAGTAGATCACGAAGTGAGCGAACACATACCTGTGTTCGCTCACTTGTCGATCCTGTCACGGCACAGAGCCGTGACAGGGGAGGGGCTGGATTCCCCCCTCCCCACTCCAATCCGCCAGCGCTGACTGGCGGAACGGACAGGGGAGGGGGCAGGTACAGCTGGCTCTGCCTCTAGATAGGCAGAGCCAGCTGTCACTCACACAGCTGGGCGGATCCAGACATAATTGTCGGGATCCGCTTCAGCTGCGGCGTCTCAGTATACCGCGAGCTGCAGCTCGCGGTATACTGAGCTTAGGGTGATGGGAGGACGCTAATTTGTGTCCTGCCGTTACCCTAAGGAGAACTATGGGGAAAAGCCCTAACCCCATAGTTCTCCTTTAATCACTGATAACACTAAACTGATGAACAGTAAAAGCGTTTTAATCGTCACCTATGGGCGTTTTTTGCGATTTTTGCGGGCCCACGCAATTTAAGGCTTGACATGTTTGGTGTCTATTTACCCGACGTGACCCTTACTTTTATGTTTTACAAAAAATATGGGTAAGAATAAATGTTTTATAACATAACGTAGGGAAACTTTTTTGTTTTTTTTACATTTATGGTACTTTTTTAATTATATAGTTTTAAAAAATACCTCCCGTGGTGCTTATATACCTCCAAAAGAAACCTCTATCTGTCCCCAAACTTTTTTAACATAAATTGCAAGGCTATAGTCCGGTCATACTGACTGGTGAAATTTTTGACTGACTGGTGAGACACTATCAAATTTTTCAAGCCCTGGTTGGGATAATTTAATATTAGCCATGAAATGTTTTATATCTTCAGTAGAGGGTTGGGGGACATGTTTATCCTCTTTTATATTATATCATAAACTATAATGTGTGCTGAACACATTCACTGTCTCTGGGGATTTATAATTTTGTGTTTATCCAAGGGATGTACATTATAAGATATTCTTGAAAGAAAAAGCAACCGAAAGCTCCAAAAAGGATCATCCAACTAAAAGGTTCATGTGCAAGATTGTTATGGGTCGCTGCCCCACTTCAGCCAGGGAGACTGTGGTATCCAGGAAAGAACAAAAAACAGGGGGCGCCTACCCTAGTGCAGATGGGGTTTTTTTATTGGTTAAAAGGTAGCAAGAGTAAAATGGTACTCACAAAGGTAGATCACAATAAGTTTTCAGCAAATATGAGATGGCAAACCAGGATGGAATAGATGAAAGCTGCACAGACAGACCTTCGTTTACGCGTTTCCGTTCTGAAGAAGGGGGCGTGTCCATTTTACTCTTGCTACCTTTTAACCAATAAAAAAACCATCTGCACTAGGGTAGACACCCCCTGTTTTTTGTTCTTATAAGATATTCTTGTTTTACAATGTTGGTCTTTAAATCACCTGGCAAGAAATGTCCCTGCTATGTTACCACTAGAATAGAAATTTAGTTTCATTCTTTGCAATTGTTTATTGGAATGATCAGGTAACAAAAGTCCAAGGTCATGCCTAAGCGTCATCAAAACAGAAACCAAGGCAGGTTGTGTATGTGCTTTGTTTTGGGATTCAGGAGAATGGATTTTGGTTAAAAGTTGATCTATTTGCTGTGACCTCTGTCTATAAGTTCTAGCATACAATTTTTAAAAAATCCTTGAGTATATGCCTTATGGGCATTCCAAAGTACAAATGGAACAGATACTGATGAGGCATTGAGGAAAAAAAGAATTCAGACAACTGTATTTTGTGAGAAGTGAAACATTTTGAGGCATCTTCCTTATAGCCGGATTATTTCACCAAAGCTGTATGGGCATAGAAGACTGGTCTCCAAAAATAGTAATAGAAATAGAAGAATGATCAGAAACAGATCAGAATAAGAAACAGATCAGAATAAGATAAAGGCCTGAAGGGTGAGATACATCTTCCTTGAGGGTGAAAGTGACCATATTTTTTTGTAGCTATCATTTCTCCTCGTTTTTTTTAGCAGGCGTTCTAGCTAATAAGGCACAGGAGAGGCAGGTTGTGAGAAATCATAACATACCAGAGATGCCCTGGAGCACTGAGCCACATGTTCACTTGTTACTGGAAGAGGCAGATGAACATGTTTAGCTGCCATCTTGTCCACATTTTCTAAGCTTACGGGTCATGACGCTGGTGTCAGCAGTAATATAATAGCTGTAGCTGGAGTGTAAAACACTGTCTCAAGGCTTAATAATGAAATCTGGCACTGGTGGTTGAGCGGACATTCAACTCACATGCTAGCGGGATCCCTACTGAAGATTTTGATTTATATCAAGAGAAATGCAAAGCCAAACATGTTTCTGATACACTTTATATGATCAACTGCACTTAGCCACAGTATACACGAGTTATGGAAAGAGTAAGCTATATCACATCAAAATAAAGCAAAAGCAAATCAACTATAAATTAAACAGGAAATAAACCCTACACTTCTACAAATCTAGATGAAATATGCCAAGAATTACTATCTATACTCACAACGCTCAGATATCATTGTACAAAGTCCTCAAGGTCTCTGTCTTATGTGTGAGGGTTCAGCTTCATACAGCTTGCAAGTAACAATCAGTCACCAAGAATCAGGTTTAGTGTTGTGGTGTCCACTTTTAATTCTCCAACAAAACTGGTCAAGATAACAACAGTTTTCTCCTATGTAGGGGGTATATCAAGAACAATCCCAAACAAAACAAAGAAATGCAGGAATTTTACAAGCTCTAACGTTACCTGTTAACTGCAAAAGCAGCAGCATGCATTTCCAGCTCACTCTATCTCTATTTGCTTTTTTAATATAAAGTCAGCTGTGGCTTCTGCCAGGCCATAAAAAAATTTGGGGTGGACTGCAGCAGCATGTTGGCTGGGGAACACAACCACTCTTTCCTTACTAAGATCCTTGAGCCCCCAAATCATAGAAAATGTAAAAAGCTAAACTTCCTCTGGTGCCCTTTAGCCTACAAACTACCACTAGCTGGTCAGTAAGTACATGACAAGGGGAATTCAAGAAGGGCCTAAAAAGAAGCTAATGTGAGCTATGCTTATTTTACACATGGGAACTATGCACAAACTGATTTACAATTCAAGTTAACAGACTGCTGTACTTGTTCATTTAAAACATCACAGTTTGTTAAATACAGTCATACACTATTCAGCATTCTTTTAATTAAAAATAAAGAAAAATGTTGTTTAATTTTGGGAAGATATTTGTTTAAAGAGTCAATTAACTGAAGATGTGCTGCTTTAGCAACTAGCAAAAAAAGACACAATGGAATACATTTAAAAAAGAAGCACAAATGTGAATTTAAGGGGAAGGATAGTTTCATGCAGGGAAAGAACAATATGATGAGCCTTCTGACTTGGCAAAGGAACCAATGATACATGCTAGCACAAAACTACAGACTTTGTGTTGTGTCAAATGTATCTATCAGGGCAGATAAGCACATAATTTCATAAGACATTCATGTAATGCTTATAAAAATGAATGTGTAGTGTTTTTTATTTTTTTTATACACTGGTTAGGACTGAAAAAGTAAATTTTTGTATTTTTTAAGACAGGTAAATATAAAATATTGCATATGAATATTATACAATCTTCTGTCTAGCCAGCAGATAACGTTCTTGGCTCCTTTTTAGCTGTTTTCCTCAGTCTGCTTACCACCTCAGCTGTTACTTACACAGTTAAATAGCTTAAGCTGAAATCTGCACATAAAAGTTAATTCAGAGCAGTGATTCATCCCTTATGAGATGGCTGTGACTAAGCAAGACTGTTGTTCTGTTTCTATTGATATCCTTGGTACTCAGGCAATCCTTTTTCATGTATTACATTTTTCATTTCTTTTGCACAGTGAGTGATAGCTGCGTCCATCAGTTTTGGCTGTAAACAAGTCCCACGTGATCACGATTGAAAACCATGCTAATTGGTTGCTGATCAAAGAGATGAGACCAAGGCTTATTAAAGTGGTAGTAAAGTAGTTTAAAAAAATTGAGATTGGCAGACTTTATAGGACAGAAAAGACTGTGTAAGTCTCTTCTTCCATAAAAAGCTTTTTCTTCATACTGAGCTATGCCATGCTGAGATGAAAGTATGCCATGGGAGTGTGGAGATGGCTTAGCCATGCTGCCTACTGCAACAAAAAATCTAGAAAGAAAGAAATATTTTTAAAGAATATATATATATTTTTTTAGTATGTTGTGTGAATAGGAACACATCACATAACAAGAGGGGTTTTCTCAAATTTGATTGTAAAAGTGGAAATACTCTTTAAATGTCCTAAAGCAACATTGCAGTACAGTAAATATTGCATATACATTTATGCATAGTCAGAGGGGAGGACTTGGAACAGTCTAGGCATTGGATGTATGGGGGATCAACAGCAACTTGGCAAAATCTCAAACCAGTTCCATGTTCTACTAGTGTCTGCTGCTGCCACAGACTAGGCATGGTCACTCGTTTCCACCTGACAATGGCCAGCATTGAACATGACTAGAGTTCAGCTTCAATAGCCTGGAGTTCTGTAAATGCTGCACTGAAGCAGCAGCAAGGAGTAAGCAGGCCAAGGTTCTTTTCACAAAGAATGATTTATTTTGTTATTATTATTATTTTAAAAGACAGATGAAAAGGCAGGGCATACTTTTAGCATATTATTTTTAGTGGAAATATCCTTCAGGGTAACAAATTAAAAGGATATACTTTTTGATTGTGATAGTATCCTTAAAAAATTAGTTAGCACTGTATGGGAAGTAAGCAATTTGAGTGTCTTTACCCTGTTTATTGTGCAAATGATTCTATGGAGCTAGCTCCATGCTCTTAGCAAATGTTGCACTACATTCCATATCTTTTTTTGGCCTCACTACAGTTGGAACATGTATGACAAAATGTTTATTTGAAACAAGAGCATAAAATAATCAGCATTAATGTGTTGCCTGACACCAAAAACATCCACTAAGTGAAAACTGAAACAAAGCACCTGTACCAGGGGGAAAAAGTACACATCACGAACAATAAAGGGAAATTAAAATGGCTGTGATTCTTGGATAGACTTGGCTGACCTGCCGGAAAACTACGCAGTTAGGTGTAATGATACAAAGTGTACTGTGGAACTAAAAGGCAGGGAGTCTCTGTAAAAACACAGGTTATTTTCATAATGATTCATTCAGTTTCCTGGAAAGACGAAATCACTGAAATCAATTCACATCACTGAAGAAAACAAGCTATAGTAAGGAGTTGCCTATGGAGGTACCAACATAAACCAGCTGAGCCTATTGGCCTTACAAAACCAGGTTAACATTAACTCCCTTTTATAGTTAATGTTTTCTAAAGGGCTTTCTCCTGTACTTTTGAGTGTTATAGGAGAAAGAAAGAAAAATGTCCTGCCATAACAGGCAAGTTTTTTTCATGTGTACAATGAAGGAAAAAATACATACTGCAATTATACCATGCTATGACAAGAAAATTAGCTGATTTATTTCTTTTAAAAACACAGCGATAACCCCACTGTCAAAAAGTATATATAAAAAAAAATGCAGGCACACTTGAAAATCTGATTGCTATTTTCACATTCATGTTACCTTCAGGTCAGTAAACAGTCAAATCTGAGAATTATTTGGTTTTCAGCCCTTTGAAATAAACACTGTTAGCAATTGATCTACTTACTCTTCTCTATGAAAATAAGGTAGGCTATGTTAATGATGGTATCACATTTATCCCTTGCACTAAAAAATACAGATGAATCATCAGAAAATGGTCATCCTGGACAATTCAGTAGCAAGTTGTTTCAGGAAATGTAGATGAGATTGCTATAGAGCTGGGAGGGTGAAGATGTGGATCATGATACAGTATGAAGAAGTGTAGGTGTTGCTGGGGAGGTGAGTCAAGTATTTCTTGGTGGATAGTGTGTAAGTGTGACCGGTGACATTGGAGAGGGTGTGTGTGTGTGTGTGTGTGTGTGTGCGCGAGTCTTTTTTTTGTCTATGTATTGGGTGTTATTGTGAATGAAGATGGCACAATCAGACATCTCCCCAATGGTTCTGCATTATGGATAATAATCTGCCTGTACTACTTAGCAGTAAGAAAGCCATCAGTTTTGACCTAATCACCAACTCGCAGGGAAACTCCATCATGTTTCACTGTTGCCTGCAGACATTCATCTGTACATCATTTTCTAGCACTTCGGCAGACCAAAAAAAGCCTTTGGTTAAAGTGAAAGTGGAATTGTTAAAAAAATAAAATGCTGATTGGCAGGCTTTAGTAAGGCTTGTGTAAAGCCGGGCATGCACGTTTCTATTTTTAAAATAGAACAGATTCCTCTGTCAATGCTTACGAGCATTGATGGATGAATCATTTATATTCTGACAGCCATCCGCTGTCAGAATACCCGAATGGAATAGTAACTGATTGGTTGTATCTCTGTTCAGCCAAGAATTTTCCAACAGGCTCCTTTCAGCTGATCAAGAGATGCCGGACTGAAGGGTGCCACAGTGGCACTCACGGATCCAATTTCAGCTGGTTCATCAAGAACCAGCCAAAATTCCAAGTGTGTATACCTGGCTTTAGTCTCTTCTGCCATAAAACTTTTGTGCGGCCATTCAGCAATTTTTTTTTCTGTACACTGAGCCGCACATGAGGAGCTCAGTGTACAGACCCAGCATGCACATGCACGAGTTAGATCATCAGAGGCCGGTAAACCAAGCGGCCAAAGACTCGAATCCTGGAAGATCAGGGTGAAGTTGGCCGCGCCATGGCAAGAGAGAAGTGCAGCTCTGAAGGGGATCGGTTTGACAGGTAAGTCTGCTATAATGTGTGAACATGCTTTTTTTTAATTATTATTATGGCTAAAAGCTCTAGGACTCATTTTTTATTTCAACACCTTACTTACACTTTAACAGACAAATATTTTAGATTCAGACTTGTCAATCTAGGCCACCATCTACAGCCATTTTCTGCACATTAGTCCTTGAGTTTTTGTATGAAGTTGGCTTTTTGAACTCAACTCTTCAGTAGAACCACATTGAAAAGACCGATCTGGACTTTAGATGGGTGTAACAGGGTCCCAGTGGTTTCTGCCATTTCCAAGCTGATGGAGGTTCTGGACTTTCTGTTTTAAATGTAAGTAAGCTTAATTTATTTCTAGTCTGTTTCTGTGGCCTACTAAATTGTTGCTGCTTAACTGGATAGAAGTAGTCTGTTACTATGTTTCTTTAATCTCCCCATTAGTTTATCTAAACATTAAGATATTTTATTCGTGTTTTTACATGTAAAAGCTTTCTGTGTGTAGGCATCCAAATCCCTGAGATGGCCCCCTAAGCCAGCACGTGATGCTTTTTTTAGCAACACCCGCTGTCTCTCCAGCACTCAATACACTTCCTGCCAGTGGTGTCGCAAGCAGGTTGCCCTGAAGCAACCCCCCATGTGTCTTTTTTTTTTTTTTTAAATCACAGGTCACGGGCACACATGCAACTCTTTGGCTAACCGTTTCACCCAGGGAAGGGGCTATCCCACAGAATTGACTTTCTTGGAGTAGTCAGATTTTCTAGCACTTTCAAAAGCACAATGCAGGTAAATAAAAATTAATTTAGAATAAAAGAATTCTGCATATAAACATGCGTGAATTTTAAATGCTTATATGCAGAATTATTTTATTCAATATTCTGCATACAAGCATTTAAAATTCGCAAATGTTTATGTACTTTTACCTGCAATTTTGATGACATGGTCTAATTAAGGGCATTTAAATATTTTAGTCTATTACTTAAATTTTTGTAAAAGTGATGTTTGGAATTATAACGTGCACTTTTTCTTATTTGTATGGGAATGCACAAGACACAAACTGATCATCTATGACAAATATTTTGGTGAAATAATGTGATGTAATGTGGTGTAATGTGGTGAGATGGTCTAAATTACACAGGACCTTTCCACAGTAATATAAACAAGCATATAGTAGTTCTAAGGACAGGCTCATTTTGTATTGCCAGTAGTAAACCATGGACAAGAAAGGGACAGTTCCATCAGGTTTATCCTGCACGTTTACTTTAGGCAAACAAACACAGTTTCAGCCAGGAGGGCTTTGTACAGCATGTCAATAGCATAAAACAAAGCATCTGCTTGTCAAAGCTACTAACTAAACTTATGTTAGTTACTGATTAACAGGATGTCCCTGAATGGGTTTCACAAAGCAAAAACAGGCAGCACTTGTACCCTTTAAATGTTCTGTTAACACTCAGCCTTTTTACCCAGCAACAGACTCCCACAGCAAATAGAGCAAGAGAGAAAGCACTGAGCAATGGTCAATTCACATATATAAAGTCTTACACTTTTTTTGTACATCAATGATTAAAATCAAACAAATAAAGAAAAGCCCTGATACGTAAAATAAGTACTTACTGATGTAAAGGCCAGCAATTCTTCTTCTGTTAACTTGTGCACAGGGTTATTCTTCTGGAAATCAATGCTGGAAAGTGAAAACATCATATGAACAGCTAAGTGAATCAGCTTCAAGTAAATTAATAAAAACGTTTAGAAAAGACACAAAATACATGGTCATATCATTCTTGAATATAATTCACCACAAGTTACCATTTTCTGGCACAATAAATTTAAAGTGGATACTGTGGTAATCTAAACCATTTGCACCAGAAATAATAATAATTTAGATTTCTTTAGAATAAGTCTAAATTGTAACCATTGTGTGATTCTAATTTGGAAGCCACACTGGGAATCCACAGTTTCCAACAAAATATATAAAATTTGTTTATTTAGATCTATGCATCAGGCTTCCTAATGTTATCCATATAATTTTGGCATGATGCAATAATATAATTGGCTAATTGCTTATGATTATATATTAGCTTTTTTATATTATGGTTCTGATCATTATTTTCATGATCCTGAATTGATATTTGTATCATTATTTATGTACTGAGCACTTTCTAGATCCATCTCTCTGGGATAATTTAAATCATATTGCAATACCCAGTATTTTGCTATATTTGATTAGCGCATGAGCGCCAGTCAGTTCTGATCAGTAGGGGATACGTAATTGGAGCAGTTCGGAATGGATGTCACTGTAGTGATATCCACATCCTTCCAGTTTTTTCCTCCATCTTGTAATAGAGAAAAAAGCTGAACTTACCGGACCCATGTTAGAATTATGAGGAATCGCATGTAAACGGACATGTGTCTGTTTAGAGCAAATTACCCCCAATGCATTAAGATCAGGTCCACCAAAATGGAACTGTTTTCCGGAACTGGCCAGAATTAGGGGGAAAACGGATGTAAATTGATGCACATCCATTTATATCCGGCTGCTCGTAGACTAACATTGTGCTTCTGTTCAGATCTGCCTGCAAAACTTACTGAAAACATTAATGCCCCATTGCTGGTTGCTACATCTTTACATCATGCGACTTTAAAAATACTATACATGCCTCTCAAATGTGCAAGATCCTACAAAACTGTTTGAGCATTTAAACAGAATCCCACAGTCTCAGGTGCTGAGGGCATGTCTTTACATAGAAGTGACTAGGTAGCCTTCAAGCCATTTGTCATAAAAGTAAATTGGCAGACAGCATGGCTAATGGACACTATTCACTTTTATGGTGGACTGCTTGGCCAGGCATGTACAAACTCCCTTCAATGGGAGACAGCTTAGTCTGGTCCAGACAGCTTGGTCTGCACAAGGTCTATGGGGCTGGTCTCCCTGCACCTCCTGCATGGGAGACTAGGATAGAAAAGTCCTGTGTACGTCTAGAGAGAGGCCATAAGTGCCAGATGAGTAAGCATGTGCGGACTTAAAGTGTGGGGAAGAGAAATGATGCTTTAAGGAGTATTTTGTGGGTACAAGGAATGCAGCATATGTATGCAGTAAATATTGCAATTAAGTTCAGACTTTATTTAACTACACCTAATAGTAGCCACACCTGCTTTTCAGTACACTACACATACTGCATGTCATCTACAATATAAGTAAATGTGTCTCTTTTCTCAGGTTTTTTAAGTTTAAAGTTATCCAAATAACCCATAGAATCTGCTTTAACACCTGACAGGTAAATGTATTCACTTTGCTACACCTATATCCGCCCAACTAATGTGCCATTCGTTTTTTTAAAGAGATCCTAAGATTTTTTAATAGGTCTGTTTTAATATATTATGCATTTCATATAATCCTGAACCATTAGCTCTATCTTGGCTCTATTTATCTCAGACTGATTTCATAGAATGTAAAACATCTGCACATATTTGCTACACATATCTAAAAGCCACCAATCAAAATCGTTTGTGCTTTCCGATCCTGTGACTGGGTGACATGTTATAAAATATACCACTAGCATTGTGTGATTACTAGTGGTAGCCTCTCTATGTACATCACTGAATAATATAATTTTGATGCAGAGTAAATAGAAACTCTAAGTTTGAAACACTTTCTGTTATAAGACAGTAACGGTAGGCTTTATGTACAATACTACAGTAATGGTTTAACATGTGTAACAATGACGCAATCTGAGGTCAGACAACAGAGTATTTACTTTAATAATTTCCAATATCTATATACACAAACAGCTGTATACATTATGTACATACACAAATGTATACTGATAGACATGCAAGCATAAACACATTGTCATACACAATATTTTACTCATGTAAGAGGCATAAACACTGAAGTAATCAGAAAGCATGTGCTTACAATGAACACTACCACTTGCACGCCATGGCGTAATGAAAAACTCAGATAATACATGCAGATGATTTCTTAAATAATGCAAGTAAGCAGCTGGAGAATCAAAAGAAAAAAACATTTTTACACTCCGGAAATTTCCAGTTACATCATCAGCTTAATTACAAAGGCTACAAACCACACATATAAGACTGTCATTTTATTAAAAGACCAAAGGTGTAAGGTCTGTAAGGCTTTTAACTAGGGATGCACCGATACAAGCATCGGTATCGGCGGCGATACCGAGTATTTGCATGAGTACTCGTACTCGTGCAAATACTCCGATACAAAAACCGAGTACCTGTGCCGCGTCCGCCATCTTCAGGGACCCGAATCCGCCGCACACAGGACCTCCATCGCGTCTTCAATGAAGCAAGATGGCCGCGAACTCCTCCTCCAAGTCCTCAGTCATCTGCTCCATTCTGACCTCTTCTCCCACTGATTGGCCGATTGGATGATTGACAGGCTTCCTCACCAGTCAGGAGTGACTGGTGGGGAAGCCTGTCATCATCCAATCGGCCAATCAGCGGGAGAAGAGGTCAGAATGGAGTAGATGACTAGGCTGTGACACGGAGTGGCTGAAGCAGACGGAGAAGACGACACAGCAGGTTAGTACGACACAGCAGGTTAGTAACCTGCACCTCATGGGGCTGAGCACAAAAATGCTGTTTACCGGCATATATTATTTTAAAAAAAGAAAATAACTATGTAGATATTGCTAACTAAGGCTTGTATGCCCCTAGTGGTGAAAATAGATGAGCACATGTCCAGACTGCAGACCAGAACACAGTGTGGCACAGCTATATACAATTCTGCATACCTGGCTTTATATTATAAGAAAATGTAATAATAATATGATTATACAGTCAGTTATACAGAATTGGATATATCTGTGCCACACTGTACAGTGTTCTGGACTCTGGACATGTGTAAAAAAAGTATCGGTCCTCGTACTCGGCCTTAAAAAAGTGGTATCGGTGCATCCCTACTTTTAACCACACTTAATCACATATACCTGTTATGGATCTCAGCTACTGAGCGGTGTGTGTGCTGTATCAATCAGGAGGTGAGGATCAGTCTTTCCCAGAATGGAAGAGGTGCATGTGTAGCGCACGATAAGCTGTAACTATTTATCACAGTAGTCTTTAGCAATAGTGTCAACTGCAAGTATTACTTCATACAGAGTCAACTATATGGAATACATGATATAGGATGTGTTCCTGCATACATAAATCTTGTACACTTTCTTCTCTGTAAAAAACATTTTTTTGATCCACCAAATCTATCCGATAGCCCAAGAAAACTATGGATTGGTTATGAATTAAGGAGTATTTTTCTATGTTCAGAATCCACCCTAATCTCTCCAATACCTCCCTGACCTTTTGCAGACTCCTTAACACCTTCATCTCTGAAGATGCATAGATCAGAATATTGTTCAAATAAGGAATCAGGAAGACACCCTTAAGAGGCAAAGCAGACATGGCTTCTGCCAAAAAAAATGTAAAATTCTCAGAGCTGCAGAAAGCCCAAAGGGAAGAGCCCTGAATTGCCAGTGAGAAACTCCTCTCGCTGTTTGTATCACAAATCGAAGAAACCTCTGATGCTCCCAACAAATTAGAATGTGAAGATACGCATCCTATAGATCCAGATTGATCATAAACACTGACTTGATAAACCTTTGATTTTCTGGCACTGGAACTATTACATTCTGGCATGTAAGCATCTGAATACAACCCTGTACGGCCAAAGCCTTTACACAATCCTTAGGCAATCTGGTTAGAAAAAAGGTTTGAGGGGGAACATAAAGAAATTCCAGGTGATAACCTGCTCTTAATACATGCAAAATATACTGACTTTCCAAAATCTTCTCCCAAAGGAAAAGAGTCTTCCCCCCACCTTCTTTAAATAGTCATTTGGTGTATTCATACGGCTCCGTAGTATTTGGTGTCTTTGGACGGCTCCGTAGTATTAAAAGGCAAACCTCCTTTTGCTTTTTCTTTATTAAATGGCTAGCCCCTTCTAGGCGTCTGGGATTAACCTTGTTTTTGTCCTTGTGGCGGACGAAAAAAACGTTTGCTGCAAAACCTCCTTTTCTCAGGAAATAGTTTACCCTTCTCTGATGATCTTATACCTCATTCAAACACTAACTTTCCTTCAAAGGGCAACCCACAGAGTCTAGCTTTTGAAGACACATCTCCCTCACAGGACTTTAACCAAATTCTGCATCTGGCAGAATTTAGAACAGCCCCTGACCTAGCACAGGCTCTAACCGATTATGCTGAAGCATCAGCCATATAGGCCACTGCCTTAGCAACTACTGATAAGGGCTCCAAAATGTGTTCTGCCAGAGCACCCTAGGAGAGATGTTGGGATACCCTTTCCAACCATAAATCCATGTTTCTAGCAACACAAGTGGAATAGATACCGCATTACCATCCCAAGCTTTACGTACAAGCGCTTCCGCCTTCCACGCCATTTGATCCCTTATATTACCAGCATCCTCAAATGAAAGATTCTTTGAAACCTGAGCTAATGGGCATCTAATTTTGGACAATTGAAATATCTGTCATCATCCTCTGTGCTAAAGGGAAACTTTGTTTTCCAAAACCTAAAAGATAGGAACTTACGCTCTGGCTCCTTCCATCCCCCAGAAACTAAGTCCTTAACTGACTGGTGTATAGTACAAACTCTACCCTGTGTTTTTAGCAGATCCCTGTACACTCTATTATGAACTGAAATGGCTTGTGGAGGATCTGGAATCTGTTCAGTAGCATAGACTGCCTGTAACAAATAATCCATTTCTTCAAATGGGAAGAGATGTCTAGAGGGCGGCTTTCCACACCTTCATCTAAGGTTTCACCTTCTTCCAGCGAACTACCTTTAGAAAAAAACCTAATTTTTGCTTGACCTCCTGAAGCTAAACCTGAAGGTCCTGGCAAAACTGGAGCAGTAGAGCATGAGGGTAACAATTCGGAAAAGACACTTTTAAAAGACTGAACCATAGGTAACTTCTCAGTCCTCATACTCGCCAATAAACCCTTCATAAGATTAGAAGACTCTCTAGCTACTAGCTTATTAAGGCACAGATCATAAAGAGGCTTTTGGTAACCGGAAGGAAGCTTGACAATACAGCTGCCACAGCATTTCATAATTTGTTTAAAAGCTGGGGCTGTCGGTGGAACAGATTAAAATGACGCAGTTTTCTCAGAACGAGAAGGGTCCTGCAGGGAAGCTTAAACAATCAGAACAAATTTTAGTATACCCTGCTTCAAGACGCTGCACCAATGCATCCCCTTAAGCCACTTAACAGGCCTCTGGTTTTAGACACCACACTCGCCTGCCTGCCGTCTTCCTTCATCTTGGCAGCCGTGGTGTTCCCCACACTGGCTCCGAAAAACCGCCCGAAGATCCGTGTCCGCCACAGCATCAGCATGCAGAGCAGCACGCAGCGGAAGGGACATCAGAGTTGGAAATTACGTCGAGCGCCCAGAATGAGGCTTGAGCTGTGCAGCTCCACCCCCAGCCAGAACCAGCACCGATGCCACCACAACAAATGCAGACAGGCAATGCCAGGGCAGCTCAGCCACAACCAAAAACCGTGCAATAGACAGGGCAGTAACACCAGGGCCTCAGGAGTCAGCCAGTCCAGCACAGGAATGTGAGATCCTGGAATAATAGGCATAATAATATCCATAATAGGCAGCACGGCCGCAAGGAGACATGCTATTAGTAGAGCTGCAGCCTTCACATTTAGCCAGCGGGTCAGGTAAAAAAATAAACGTGACATTGTTCCAGGACGGTAGGAAACACAATCAAAAACTGAGGGACGAGGGGGGTTGGAGGGATATTTAAAGTCTGTTCAATTGTGTTTCCTGTAGAAGGAGGAGCCAATCATCTATTAGGTTGCCGTCCTGGAAGATGATTGGAGAAAGAGTTATGGGTTAAATTAATCTTTCGATATGTGAAATGAAAGTATAATACAATTACTAATTCCATTAAACAAAGTCCACGTAAATTGAACTGTGACCTTTTTGGAAAGCTTGGCAGACTTAAAACTTATACATTTTGTTGAGGAAAAAATGCTTATATGAGCCCCTCTCTATCTAATGCTTACCTAGAGCTAATCAATTTAGGAAGCTTAAGTCACAGACCTCACATACTTCATGACAGACAATTAAGTGACAGTCACCAAAAGTTACTGGGAAACGTAATAAAAGTTAGAGATGTGTCCATTGTACAGAATGCATTTAATATATGGCAACCAGCCAGATGGAATTCACCTTACACAGCCTTCATCACTTCTGACAGCATGTCTGGGAGTGGTACAAAACTGCACAAAGTCCTGCAAGAATATTATTGTAGGAAATCTTGGCAATTATAAAATCCCTCATTTACGTTTAAAGTTAATTGTTTGGCTGGATGTAAAGCAGATAAGCAGACAGGATAAAGAAAAAAGTCTAGTAGCATAACAAATGGTGTAATAAGCTTTACTTTTCTTGGCATGTGTAATTCTGTATGCAAATCAATTTGTATGACTTTCGCTCCCACTGTGAGTATGACCTATGTATTCTAAAAAAAACTCACTGAAATACTCTTTTTGATGAGGTAGATATGTTTTAGAATGTTAGAATGGACTCCCAGTAGCCACTAGTAACTCACCATTTTTGAAAACTGAAACATATGCCAATAAAGCTAAAATTATTTACACATACATATGTACCATCGCATGCATGAATACAATCCGCAAGAAACTGTAATATGCACAGCAACGTTAATGCACAAATGTCTAATTTATTTTTCAACATAAACCTCGGTTGATGTAGCCCTGGAGACATATGGTTTTCTACACTATGCTCCAGAATTTATTATGAATATAACCAAGTATTTGAATCCTATAGAACACAGAGTTGTTGCTCTTTTAATCTAAAACTAACTAACTTTAATAAAACCCAGAATCTCTCTTGTTTATAAATCCATAATAAAGATACAGTACAAGAAACAAAGCATTACTGGTGCAAGTAGCAGAGATTGAAAGGTAACCTTTACAGGTCAATCAGATACACAATTTGATTAGTATTAAAGTAGAACTAAAGTTGCAATTTCAAAAACTGTTAGCAGGTAGGATTCTATGGCAGAAGATACTCTGCATGTCTCTTTTGCCATAAAATCTCTATGCCTGCCTGCTAGAAATTCTTCTCTAATTGTAAACTGCTGTGCATGTGGCAGATGCTGAGAGTAAGAGACAGGAGCCAGGATGATTATATATGCCCAGCCAATAGAAAAGGCTGAAGGCTTTTATCCCAGAAAACCAGGAAAAGATGGCAGCAGTGGTGAAGGAGTTATGAGGAGGAGCATATACGGTATGTTGAGGGGACCACTTTAGGAGGTAAGTGTGAAATGATGTGCAAATATGCTGTTCATACTAAGTTACATACTATGAAAGATGGTCCTGGGGGAACACAGAAATTGAAATTCTAATTCAAGTAATAGTTAAAATCTAATTGGTTGGGATGATTGAAACTTTGCTGATTACAAATATGTATGCCTAGCAGAGCATGCATGTAGTATGCCCCCTTCCTAGCTAAAATACTGGGGGGAAAAAAAAAATATATATATATACACACACTATATTGCCAAAAGTATTGGAACACCCCCCCAAATCATTGGATTCAGGTGTTCCAATAACCTCCATGGCCACCTAGGCATGCGGACTGCTTCTACAAACATTTGTGAAAGAATGGGTCGCTCTCAGGAGCTCAGTAAATTCAAGTGTGGTACCGGTATAGGTTGCCACCTGTGCAATAAGTCCATCCATGAAATTTCCTTGCTACTTAATATTCCGCGGTCAACTGTTACGCGGTCAACGGTGCACAAAGCAAGGTCCATAAAAACATGGTCGAGTGAGTTTGGTGTGGAGTCCTGACCTCAACACGATAGAACACCTTTGGGATGAATTAGAGCGGACACTGCGAGCCAGGCCTTCTCGTCCAACATCAGTACCTGACCTCACAAATGCGCTTCTGGAAGAATGGTCAAACATTCCCATAGACACACTCCTAAACCTTGTGGACAGCCTTCCCAGAAGAGTCGACGTTGTTATAGCTGCACAGGGTGGGCCAACTCAATATTGAACCCTACGGCCCAAGACTGGGATGCCATTAAAGTTCATGTGCATGTAAAGGCAGGCGTCTTATACTATATTGCCAAATGTATTATATTTTAAATCATTATTAAAAAGTAGAGATGCACCGATACCCAAGATTCCACGCTTCCTGGGATCCTCAGGCAGCATGCTGGAGATTGGCACAGCCCTGGAGAGCCCCACACGCAGCCCTGGTGAGAACGCAAATAGCCCTGGTAAGACCATATAGCTCTGGTGAGACTGCACACAGCCCTGGAGAGAATCTGCACAGCCCTGGTGAGACCGTGGACAGCTCTGGTGAGACCGCGCAAAGCCCTGGTGAGAACGAGCACAGCCCTGGTGAGACCGCGCACAGCCCTGGTGAGACGGCGCACAGCCCTGATGAGACCGTGCACAGCCCTGGTGAGCAACAGATTATGCAGCTTCATATTATTCTGCATTGCTGTATAATGGATTACTGGGATTTGTAGTCATCTCTAGCTGATGGTATTCTGCATTGCTGTATAATGTTTTGGGGGAATTTGTAGTTTCTCTACAGCTTGGAGTCAGTGGCAGAACTACCATGCTGGCAGCGGTTGAAGCTGTGACTGGGCCCTGGTGCTCCACCACTGTCCTAAAATCATTAGTCTGCATTGTTTTAGAAAAACTGTCACATGGCACTAAAAAAGGTATTGGTATCGACAAATACTTGAGGAAAAGTATCGGTACTTGTACTGGTCTGGAAAAAATTGTATCGGTGCATCCCTAAACAAAAAAGATCTAGTCACCTTTCCTCCGGCTTCAGTATTGCAGGGGCTGATGTTAATCTCTGACTAGGTTCAGGGCATGCTCAGTAATCCAAATCTTCACAGTGCTTGGAGCATCTTCTCATCAAAATTTGGAGAACTTTACATACCCCAGATCACACCGGAAGGAAAATTATGTCACCCTCACTTAGGCACTGAAGAAGCAAGGGGAAAGGTGAATATTCCATCTAACTTTTTTTTAAACTATTTTCCAGCAGTTTAGCAAGGGGAAAGGGGACAAACAGGAGACTTTGTATTTTAGGTACAGATCCAGGTAACACAGAAAAAATGTGACGCCTGGGTTTTCAAGGTATAGAGATTCAGAACAAGAAATCAGCTTAAAAACTGTAGGCTTATTCAACTCAATGGTTGAACGAGTACTATGTGGACTATACCACAGCAAATCCAATCTGTCTGGCAGATGTGGCTTTTAAAACATGTGTACTGTGTTTTAAATGTAATCCAATAAATTATTACAGCCAACACAAGGGAAATTTGAGTAAAGGATGATTTGCCCAAATCTAATTTTTTTTTTGTACTTAAATGTAGTATAGTTTTTTTTCCATAAAATTAGAACTCTACATTCCAAAGCAATGCGTTCTAGAAGGAAAAGCAAGTGTTTCTTGATGTTTGCGGCACATTACACACTAAGCTTTTTAAACTGTTCATTCAAAACGAGGAACATACATTTGGCTAGATACTTTTAGAAGGTGACCCAAAGTTGTAAAATGCATTTGGATCTAACAATTATTCTGTTCTTTTGCACTATTCTAATTTTAGTGCCCATCTTTCCATCATCACATAGTGGAATGAAATGTAAAAATACGATTATCATATTTAAATTTTGTCCCACACAAACAACAAAGCAACCATAAATTGAGCTTATGCCAGAAGTTTTCATTTAAAACCAGAAACACTACTATGATCTGAAGCAGGGGTGCCCATAAGGTGGATCACGATCTACCAGTCAATCGCAAAGCTAATTCTGGTAGATCACGATTGGAAGTTATATTTGGCTGCTCCGTTTATCTTGGAGCTCAGCTGCTGCTGGCCGGGTGCAGTTCTCAGACTTGGCGCTCTGTCCCGGCTAAGCTCCTGACATTTTAAGGCAGCTGTGGTTCACAGAGTACAACATGCAGCTGCTCCACTATGAGGAAGCCTGAGAGCCGGGCCCTGGGGCCACAAACATCGGACACAGTCCCGGGCCGGATGAGTGATGTTCTTTCGCAGAGGGAGGGGGCATTGTGTACCGCAGGCTATATATATATGTGTGTATATGATCTGCACTCAGGATCAGACCAAACCCAATAAGCTGCTGTGCTTAAAGTGTGTCATACCCTAACAAGTGAATATAAAAAGTGCACTGCACTATGAGGGTTAAAACTTTCATTATAAACCACTATATAAAATTTGCAAACCACTGTATACAAATTAGTGCATTAATCCATCCACTATAGAGTTAAACTCTCATTCCAACACTATATACAGAAAATTCATAATCCATTCATATCTACAAAGTAATGTACTTTTAAATATGTATATGCAAAGTTCATAAATAGATAATCCTTCTTAGAGTTCAATACATCCAGTGCTCTTTAGTGATATGTGAAATAACTACAGGACAGTGCCCTCACGGACCAGACCATTCCCCCACCGACAGACTATGCCCTACCGACAGGACTGTGCCGTCACTCTATAAATTCGATTTCAGAACGCGTCGGCGGCCATATTGGGCGCCGGCGGGTTCTGCGCATGCCTGCCGCCATTTTGGGTGCCACCATCTTGGTGTATACCAAAATATACCCAAGATGGCGGCTCGCATGTGCAAAAAACGCACTGGTGGCCGATACGGTCGCAGCTTGTTCTGCAGTCTCTTTGAGCGGTTTCGGAGGCTCGTTGCCTCCGAATCAGCATTGAAATGTGTGTCCATTGATAAAACGAATGAAAATGTTTTTCATTTGTTTCAACCGAAACTATCAGGAAGCTGGCCTCGTGAGGTATGGTTACCTTACCTTAGTATGTGCAGCCTGTAACCCCCGGGGCCTCTCCAGCGAGTACGCAGCCTTCCTCCGGTACCCAGCCGGATCCGTCTGGCCAATCAGGAAGGCGGGCGCCGTGTAATGACGCGACGCCCTGCTTTCTGATTGGCCGGGAAGCTGGCTTCATGCTCCTTCGTCATCTCATGACGAGGGAGCATGGAGCCGGCCTCATGGCCAATCAGAAAGCAGGCCGTCGCGTCGTTACACGGCGCCTGGCTTCCTGATTGGGCGGCCAGACGGCTCCGGCTGGGTACTGGAGGAAGGCCGCGCTCTCGCTGGAGATGCCTTAGGGGTGACAGGATGCACATAATAAGGTAAGAGGGTACTTTCTTGTTAATCGGGAAGCCGGTGGCGAGTCTTTACACGCTGCCCGGCTAATCAGGAAGCCAGGTGGCGAGTAATTACACGCCACCTGGCTTCCTGAATGGGACTTCCGTTACTCGACAATTGGTATCGGCGAGTACCGAAAAAAAATTATCGGTACTCGTACTCGGTACCAAAATACCGGTATCGGTGCATCTCTACTTAATACTGACCCCTGAACTCTTCAAACTTTCCTTTTTTAATGGTGCTTTGCTTGGTTATCTCTTTAAAAACCAGTGCTGCATCCTGGTAATCTTTGATCTCATTCAGGTAGATCTCCACCTCTCAAGGTTGCCTATTACTTCTTTAGAAGATGAAAAGCCTTAGAGAGTATCTCACCAAAATTAAACTTCTATTGCAGCGGGTGCCTAAGGAAGCCTGCAGACTCCTGGGAAAAGCAGTGCACTATATTTCCAAGGGCATTCTGTACATTAACAATATATGGAATGCCTCCAGGATGCCATATTGCATACTTTTTTTTGACAGTTTTATAAATGTACAGCAGAAGCAGTTTGAAATTTAAAAAAAAGGGTAATTATTAATAATGTTAAATTACAAAAGGGCCTGTTAGTCATTATATGTTTATAGGCTTCTCATCATCTCCAAGTATTTAGATCAACTTCTTGTATCCTGTTTCTCATGGTTATGACTCTGACTGGTGTCTATATCCAATCTCCTCTTCCTTGTTCTTAAGTACACTTGCCTACCACCTGTCTTGACTTTCGGCCTGAATACTTCATCTGATTCTGTCTGTAATTTCAACTGTCACCTGCCAATCAATCTTTATGACTTCATTCTATGAAATGTACTACAGAAAACTCTCCAACTGCCAACC
This sequence comes from Nanorana parkeri, assembly GCF_000935625.1. Lineage (NCBI taxonomy): Eukaryota > Metazoa > Chordata > Amphibia > Anura > Dicroglossidae > Nanorana > Nanorana parkeri. The sequence continues at coordinate 681,864 of NW_017306368.1, read as the reverse complement.
AGAGCTTTAGGAAACACAGGGCACCACTAGAACCCATGCCTCTGAGAGAGCCTCCAGTCATGTTGGCATAGGTTCTAGGGTCAGATACCTAATCATGCTCTTTCCTGGGTATCAACTACTGTTCTGCTATCAAGTTTATCTACCTTAGGTGCCATTCCTTCCTGTGAGGTCGAACACATGACAAGCACTGAAGTGAGCATGGAGCAGCATTTTCAATTGGACAGGTATGTATTACAACCTTACTAATAGTCTTTATCCATCCCAGCAAGACTCTGATAACATAGCTTTAAGTAAATATGAGCATATAGGTCTACTTAACCATCTGGTCCTTATTTAGGAAGTGATGTAAAGAATAAAAACAAAATATTAGAGGTGCGCCAAAATGAAAATTTGAAACCGAAACCGAGAAATAAAAAAAGGTCAGGCTGAAACCTTGACCCAAAAAAAAAAGTCAAACCTTTATACATTTTTTTTTAAATATTTGTATTCATTTTTTTGATAAACTTTTAAATGTTATTTGGTTTATTTATTTTTTTGTCTATTTTTATTAAATATTTTTTTTTTAACTTTACTGTTGGGGGCTGACTAGACAGACCCCTGAAATTTCCCTTTTAACAGAGAAATAGAGATTGAGTCCTCAATCTCTTTTTCTGCAGTCCCTGTTATAAATAAACAGGAAGACGCTATACTAAGTGTTCCTGTTCAATCATGACTTGTGGACATAGTATGTGTACTATGTCCACAATTTTGAATGAACAGGAATTTTTCATTTAGATCCAGCCTCCTGTGAAATCACGGCTGCGCTGTGTCACAGGGGATACAGAGGAGCGACCAGTGGGGAGGAGAGAAACCAGGCATGCACCGCACTTTCGGAAGTGCCATTTTCGGACAATATGTTTTGGCGGCTGAAATTTCAGTGCATCCCTACACATCCCCTGAGAACAACCTTCAGAACTTAATGTGTGGTTGATTTGTGAAAACTGTGAATATGCACAAACAAAGAAAGAAAAAGTACTCAGGTCTGTTTTAACACAACATTTTAATCAAGCAAGTTTAGGGATGAGTAATTTTATAATTAGAATATAAAAAGAGCACCTGACTCCCTCTACCTATTCACTGCTCTTTAGATGTTAGTCAGAGAAGACAATCCAGACAGTGAATGCACCGGTGCAATTATATGGTAAGTGCACAATTTTCTTTTCTTTGCATCTTATGCCAGCTTCAAAAAAATAAATAAATGCCTGTTCCTGGTAATCCTCAACTTACTTACTCCTCCAACATGATATAAACTGTTGTTGTACAAGACAGAGTGTACTGTATACCAAGATAATCAGTACCTCTATCCATTACATGCAGAGAAACTGCCTCCTAATAGATGAGCACTCTCTGCAAGATGTTTTAAACTCCCTCAACCAAAATACATAAGGTTAAGATGTACTACTTCTATCAAGGGAACCTTGCCTGTAAGAAACATGGAGGCCGCCATGTTGACTTCTCATTTGTAAATGATAGTTCACTGGCTTTCATGCTAACTTTCTTGCTTTAATACTTTAAGTCAAAGACCGAGAATAAGCTACAGATAACAATTTCTGAGGATTTATATAACAGCACTCTCAAATTATCAACTCATGGGGTGCTCTAAAAATATACCATGGATGCCTGCAGGAAACTTGAAGTGCCTGCTATACACATCAGACGCCATGTTTCGATCACTCAAGAGACTGCAGGCTTCCTTTAACTAGCCTTGAAGTAAGGGGGGAAAAACAAAAAATAATATTATATTTAATATTAAAGGAGAACTATGAGATGAGTGATTTCCACTCACCTCATAGTTCTAAGCCAACCTGTGACAATGAGACTGTCACAGGTCGGCTCAGTAGATCGGGAGGTGAGGGAACACATACCGGGTTCCCTCACCTCTCGATCCTGTCACGGCTCTCTGCCGTGACAGGGGGAGGGGCTGGATTCCCCTCTTCCCGCTCCGATCTGCCAGCGCTGACTGGCGGAACGGACGGGGGAGGGGGAGGGTACAGCTGGCTCTGCCTCTAGATAGGCAGAGCCAGCTGTCACTCACGCAGCTGGGCGGATCCCGTCATCTACGTCGGGATCCGCTCCAGGTGCGGCGTCTCAGTATACCACGAGCTGTAGCTCGCGGTATACTGAGCTTAGGGTAACGGGAGGACGCTAGTTTGTGTCCTCCCGTTACCCTAAGGAGAACTATGGGGAAAAACACTGACCCCATAGTTCTCCTTTAAATGTAAATATCAAATGTAATATGTAATAATATAAAAAGATTATCACAAGAAATTATTCACTGTTTTGAATGTAGGATTATCTGTTCTGGATAGGAATTTATCCTACTTAAGCTGTAAAGTTTGTAATATCATATTCCATTAAATTTTAACACAAAGAGTTAACATAATGCAAACTAGCACAGCCCTGTGCAGCAGGAGGGGGAAAAATACTGAGGTACTGGTACTGTGTCCATTAGAATAAATAAAAATTTCCTACAGCAATAGTACTAATTTTTCTATTTCAAGGGCATGTCACATTTGCTTATCTTGTTCATACTTTAAATTGGCTTTCCGTCTTTAGCCAATTCATTACAATCAGGGTTTGGCTGCAATCAGTGTCTAGCACAACTGTCATCATCACTTGGGAATGTCAAGGATCACTATCACGGTGATCAGATCTCACAGGGCTTCCATCTTAGAGATTGATGTTGCTATAATGAATGGTGCAGCTGCCAGAAAGCTGCATATTACTGTGCTGCAACATGCTGTAAGTAAATCCCCCCTTTGAGGGGTTTCTTCTCAGTACACATTGCCAAATTTGTTATGTTCTATGTATATAAACTTATGACATTATATTGTAAACACTGAAAACATAATGTATAATAGACACTTTTTACCATTAACCCTTAACTTTTTTTTTTTTTATAAAACTAGGAAAAGTGTGCCTGTTGCTACACATGACACATTCGTTTTGGAGCTGGGGTAAAAGGAGAAATTCTCCAGCATTTGTGGTCAGTAGGAAGTAAAAAATCCCCCGGCGTCAGCATTTTGTTTCAATGCTTTTGGGTCAGTGGTAAGGAGGAGGAAAAAAATGCTTCAACATAAGTAGTCAGAGAAAGGATGAAATTCCCCAGAATTGGTAGTCAGTGAAACAAAGATCATTCAGGAACAGTGGTAAATAGGAGATAAAAATGCTTTAGCATCGGTAATCATTTGGAAAAACTGTGCCGCAGTTAGACTTCTGGAAATGGTGTTTCCGGGAATTTTTCAGGACAGCTACCTAAGAGATAATTAACTCTGTCTTCAATAGGAAATGCAAACCAAAAAGCAGTTAAAAGGTCCCTCCTACCCATTCATCCTCATTTGCAATAAATATAACAACCATCACCAACATGCAAGAGGGGAAACCTGATATCACTATCACCTCAATACGAAGAAACCCTGAGTGGAAATAGAGCCACTGTCCTGGAAGATTACTGGAAATATAATTACCAGTAAGTCTTACCATGATTTTCCCATAATCATCTTCCAGGACAGCCACCTGAGAGGATAAGCAAGGAACTACGGCCTATAATACTTTGCTTCCATAGGCCAGGTCCTGATTGGGTAACAGTTCTACAGCTTTAAAGATTTCTTCTCATGAAGCTCCTTACCCTCTCTACCCATAATGCTACCATTAACCTTGTAGAATTAGCTTTATTTCAGCAGGTGGTCAATGCCTCATTTTGACGTATGCATCTGCTTCCGTAATCCATCTGGCATTGGAACCTTTCAAGGCATGACATCCTATACTCAGGCCATGTAACAGCAGATGGCTAGATCTTCTAAAGTAAATTCCAAATATCTCAAAAGGAATCTTTTTAGATCTAGAAAACTGGACTGCTCGTGTGAAGGGACATATGGTTCAGCTTAAGTGCACTCTATCTTCTAAAGTAATAAAATAAGGATCTTTACAGAATAGTGCCTGCAAGTTTCCAACCCTCCTGGCCAGAGTAATGCTGAGCATGAAAACCATAACAGTAACTTAGCGTTAGATACTTTAGAGAACAGGCACTGATAGGCTCAAAAGGCACTTTAGTGAATTCAGTACCAGAGATAAATTACAGGAAGCAGTAGTTTCAACAGTTATCTGGCTTTCAGTAATCTCTCAGCCAGGGGGTCCTCTGCGAGTGTAGTTTCCAGAAACATCAAGAGGGCTGCAATCTTTACCTTAAAGGTCACAATCCCTTTTCAATCCCAGCTTGAAAGAAATGTAGGATCGTCTGTACTAAACATAAATATCTAACTAGGTGAGCTTTCTACACAACGAAAAAATATATATTGCTGGCCGTCATTTTAGGGCTAAGAATAAGGGTATCTATAACTTTTTCAGAACATCCCTGGTTTTCAAGAAGTCTTCTTTCAGCCTCCAAGTCGTCAGGCAGAAGAGCTGGGGATTTAGGTGTAACACTGGATCCTGAGACAAGAGATCCAGTCAAACCTGTAGAACCCATGGTGAGGAAATAGACATGAGAGTTGAGAACCAACTTCCTTTTGGCCACCATTGAGCCATCAGGAATGATCAGTGCTCTGAGGAGGAAACAATTTTGAGAATCCTCTCTTCTGTAGGGAAGATCCTTTGCAGTACTGGGTCTATTCTATTACAATGTTTAGACGGTCTGAAGCACTCGTTGAAGGTCCAAAGTCAACACCCTGCCGTGTGATGAGAACAGAATATTGTATATATAAGAGATAATCGATACCTTCTGAATGCGTAAGAAGGCCAACGCCTCTACCAGTATCTTTGTAAACATTCAAGGAAACACCAAAAGACTAAAGAGAAGGGCTCTGAATTGCCACTGCTTTAGGCCCATCTTGGTTTAAATGGCAAACCTTAGGTATTTTGGATTGGCTTGAGGAATTGGAACATGAAGGTAAGCATCCTGCAGATTCTGTGAGACCATAAATCCCCCCTGAAAAAGCAGATTCCCTATTGAACAAATGCTTTCCACTCTGAACCTTTTTTGTAAAGAATGGACTTGTTCAACACTTTCAGGTTTATAATCATTCTGTACTTTCCAGAGGGTTTCTGAACAAGAAAAACAAGGGAGTAAAACTGTTGGTTGCAGAATGACCTGCTCCTCCTTCAGATGTGATATATCTTTCAGGGCTTCTGCTCTCCATTGGTCCCCCAATGGGCTGGTAATTAAAAAAAAAAACTGATGGAGCAAAGGACCCTCACCTATGATTTGAAGAACAAAAGGGCTGTTTGTTATGTCTTTCTATTGTTCATAAAACAAGTCCTACCCCTAACCCTGGTTACTTGCTCTCTTTGGGAGGTTCACTGGAAGTAAATAAGATACCACCTTTCCCCTGTTTTTATGAAAGGACCATTTCTTCTTGGTAGCTTGGCCCTTGTTGGGATTTCTTTGACACTTTTTTGTTGGTTATGAAATTGTTTTTTTTTTTGTTTTGAAACATTTGTCATTTAGGAGAAAAATTATTTCCTTTTTAAAAAGTATGTTATGCTGTATTGTGCAACATGTAGCCAGTGCTGTAGTTACTCTACAGCAAGTAAACGCTATGGACCACTGCAATGCAACAGTAAGATATGCAAATTGGGTGTGTATTGTGCTCAAAGCTTAAACCTTAACTAATGTCTTTTGTGACTGCACTTGGCCAACACATTTTTTCTGATTTTGGGTTATTTGTCTGGTAAGACATTAGTTACATTATAGGAGTGCATAAGAGAAAACATTTACAAAGAGAAACATGTACTGCAGTTGTATTTTACGGGGTTATTCACAAAAGGATGAAGAGTTTGGAGAAGGCAGGAGAAGTAAACAATCCAGACCAAAATAGCTGATTTGAATAAATTGTCCAATTCAACTCATTTTCCAGTTCAGCTATTTTGTCCTAGATTGTTCCTTTATCCTGCCTTCTCCAAACTCTTCACCCTTTTGTGAATAACCCTGTTACTAGTATTTTAGATGTACTGCAGTAATACTTCAACTGCATTGCAGCAATAGTGCAGTTGTATTTTACTAGTATTTTATATGTACTGCAGTAATACTACAGCTGTAATGCAGTAATACTTCAGCTGTACTGCAGTTGTACTGCAATACTGTAGTTTTTTCATATCCAAAAAAATGATTATTTTTTTTTACTTGTAACAAAAACTGCAGTTTACTTCAAAAGAACTGCAGTATTTTTTGTAAGGGTGGAAGAACAAAATCCAGATCTTGCCTGTGTAGTGGCCCCCTTTACTTATGCACCTTCCCCTTCCTCTTTCATATTGTGGGTGCAGGGAGGTCAGTACCGTCAGTAGCATGGTCGAGCTTTGAACACAAGCCCCACTCTAGGTTTCAGACAGCTCTAACCCTTCTCTTGCCAAGAAATAATGCTGCAAACTGGTCTCACCATACATCCTGTCCCCCCAGAAATGCATCAAGGGTGTACCAGAAGTGCATAATTTTCCACTACTGGAAGTGACACTGTAAGCCATCTTGGTCCAACCCTTCTAACACACATGCATTACCTTCAGAGATGCCAACCAGAGAGAACCAAACCTGCTGTAAGGGCGGGAGAGACATTTTATCTTGTTCCACAGCAACCACCCATATGCCAGGGGGATTATGCGCAACACAACTAGCAGGGCTGCCGGAATCAAGCCCAACACTTCACGAGGGGCTCAGCAGAAAGTGAACCCTCAGGTAAGAAGAGAGGACACAGTTCAGAGACTGGTACCTGGCTACATGACAGGGTGGTAGGGTCAATGATCACAATCACCAGAATATGGAAAGGAAAAGAAAAAGTCACGATGTGCGTACCTGGAAAACACAATAGGGGGAATTTATCAAAGCAGTTTTAGCCTCTTATATCATTTCTTTTATGTGCAAATTTGTTTAGCCACACCTTTTAACATGTGCATTTGATCAGAGCGTGCACTATTTTTCCGATTGCGCTTGCTTTGCAAAAGTTTGCAACTGTTTACATCTGCACTTGTCCTACGTCTGAAACTGAAGCATCACCTAACAATCACTACTTAAGAAGTCCCCATAACAACTTCATCAAGAAGCGACAGTTAAGCTTTTTGCCTGGAGTTACGGGAGTTTATTTAATTACATTTATGAACAACATTACACTAGCAACATAAATCTGGCGCAAATATATCCAATGCGACCATATGAGGGTTCAAACATTCGCAATTGCTATGATAAACCCCCCCAAGGAAACTGAGGATGTGGTGATGGGAAGAGGCTTTTTAAGTGCTTTTTGGTTTGTGTTTCCCATTGAAGGTGGAGCCAATCATCTCTGGGGTAACTGTAGCAGAAGATAAACATTGGGAAAAAATGTTTTAGTGTCAGTTAGAGGAAAATATGCCTAGTACTGGTGGTCAGTGGGGAAAAATGTCTCAGTGTCAGTGACAAGCAGGAGGGAGAATGCCCCCATCACTGGTGTCAGTGAGAGAAAGAATGGCACGCCTTTGGTGTCAGTGGCAGGAAGAATGCTCTGGCATTGGTATCAGTAGTTACTCACCTAAGGAGACCTTCCATGTCCTACGCAGTTGCCTGTGAGTATTCTGCATGACATCAACATCAGAAATATGCAAGCTCTGTCAGGCAGGAGATCACTGCTCCCAGAATGGTTTATAAAGAACCTCAGGTGAAGGATGGACAACTCTGATGACATTTGTTAAACAGCTGCCCTTTTGTGAAAGAATAAAATAGGATGCAAGGTACATTTTCCTCCGATTACAAACTGGGCCATAGATACCCAGATTAATTTTTTCCCAGTTCTTTGTGGTAAAATTAGGTACCTCGACTTATATTCGGGTCGGCTTATACTCGAGTATATAATTTCTTATGTTTTAAAACTTCAATTTACACTTAAATAGTTCTATGGCTTTTTCATGAATGACTGAAAGACTATTATCTTACTGAACATTGACTCAATGAGAAGACTTCTAAAGAGAAAGTCTAATGGGTTCATTTATCCTAACCACAAAGAGCTGGATCTGCATTAAAGCACCTCAACCTTGGTCGCTTTTAAGCTGTCCCATGAATGAGATTCAATTCCTGAAATGCAACATTTCATTCCTATCTTAAATGCACTAATTTATGTTAAATTAGAAGTTCCAACTCTTACAGCCCTGGTAATATAAAACCTTGTGTGCTGTAATCAGAGCCACTTGTAGGGCTTTCTGAAAGCAAGAGACCTAAATTCCCTTAGATCTCAATAGCACCTCCGGCTTATGCATAATACACGCAAAAGTTGCTATTATACTACCTACAGCACCTGAATGATGGAAAAGCAGCCAAAAGCTGATTCAACAGTTCTGACATAGGAAGTCTGTCGTTTTGTTAATGAAGAGTATACAATCTGGGTGCCTTTTAAATCATTCCATATTACTCTTATCTTACACTTTACATATATTTGTTGCAATACTACACAAGGAGTGTTCCATTTGATGTACAAACGTTCATAGAAACAAAACAAAAAAATATATAACAGCTGTGTGTCTTTAACTACTTCAGGACCAGCATGTTACACCCCCTACCTGCCCAGGCCATTGCTGTGATATTTTGGCTGACAAATAATTTTATAGAATTTTGAAGACAGATAAAACTTTCTTTTGGTGGTATTTAATAACCACTAGGTTTTATATTAAGTTTATTATTTTTGCATTTTATGGTATTATATAAATAATCTTTCTTCATAAATTTAGGCCACAATGTATTCTGATGCATTTCTTTGGTAAAAAAAAACAAACAAAAACAAATCTGTGTATGATAGTTAATCTGTGTATAAGTGTCAAACTATGGTATACACATTTGAAATGTATCAACTTTGGTGTTCTGACTGCCTGTTGCATTTTTTGATGCCCTAAAATGACAGGACACTAAAACATCCCCAAAATTACCCATTTCTGGAAAGTAGACACCCAAGGTAGATAGCAAGAGGCACAGTGAGTATTTTTTTGTTTTTTTTGCCACAATTCTTTGGAATGTTAAAAAAAAGTATTTTATTTTTGTTGAAATGTGTTTGTTTTTTTTGCAGAAAGTTGCCAGTTTAATAAAATACTTCTCACACACAACGTGGACATACCTATACACATTCTTACACCCCTCCAGAGTATGGGGAAACCACATATATGAGAATTTTTTGTAGCTAAACTGCATTGAGGGTAGGGCTGCAGCTAACAATTATTTTCATAATCGATTAGTTGCCCGATTATTTCATTTCAGCTAGTCGATTGGTTGCATTAAAAATCTCTCTCTCCCTCCCACCCTTCCTCTCCCAACCAAGAGCTTTACATTTAAATTATGCATCAGATTTCCTGATTACCTATCACATTTTTGGAGGCCAAGACAGTATAAACACCTACAAAATGACCAGCACTGGTAGTAATTAGGCACTGGTTTTGGCTGGCACTGGTAATGGCTGTTCAGCCACTGGTACTGTATGACACTGGCATTGGCTGGCACTGGATTGCGCTGGTCTTGGATGACCCTGGTACTGACAGCACAGCGACTAGTACTGGATGAGACTTGTGCTGGCTATGCAAGTGCTGGCTATGCAAGCACTGGCTCTGGCTGACACTGATACTGACTGTACAGCCATTGGCAGTGGATGGCACTGGAAGACACTTGCACTGGCTGACACTGGTACAGGATAATACAAGTTCTGACTGGCAATGGTTCGGGATGACACTGGTACTGGTAGTGGCTGGTACTGGTAATGAATGACACAGGTACTGGCTGGAGATCAGGAAGCTCTCCCTTTCCTTTCATACATTGATCAGTGTGTGAGAGGAAAGAGAGATCCATTGTTTACATTCTGTAAAACAGCAAAATTAGCGATCTGCAGATCACAGAAAAAGTACAGAGCCAATGAAAGTGGCTCTGTACCTTTTCTGGGCCGGTGGTGGCATAAGGGGGAAGAGCCGCGGGAGAGGCAGGAGAGAATCAGCGGTGCCAATGAAGCCAGTGGTAGAGGAAGCAGAGCCGCATAAGCCGTTGCCTACTCTATAGCGCCGGCTCCTGTCACAGGCGGAGTGATACCAAATGCACTCCGCCTGTGAGGAATCGATAGTGAAAGTACGTTGCTCATTCTGGCCACTGATTGCTTGGCAAATTGATCTTGGCACCCCTGATTTCCCTGATCACCCTATTTTTGTACATGAATGCACGTAGGCTTTTCGACATGAATAAGTGTGGCTTGTTGTACATTACAAAAAAAAAAATAAGACCTACCCAGAAAATAAGACCTAGATTGTTTTTTTGAGCCAAAAAAAATATAAGACAGTGTCTTATTTTTGGGGAAACACGGTATTATGCCAGTGATCATTAGCACCTGCTATATTTGCTTAACCAGTTGAGATTGGGGCAGCGGATGGTGTCCGGACACAGCAGCTCCTGCGTTTTCCAATGACCAGATCTAGACACACCTCCGAGCAGGCCCGCTGTGACAGCGCTCCTCCACCTTGCCTTCTCCTATGTATAGGATGTGAGGTCACTCGGTGTCCTCACATCCTATACACTGTGTATAGAACAAGATGACTTAAGGGACCTTAGACTGCTGCAGCGGAGGGGGAGAGAGGCTCCAGGGACCGGTCTAAAGAGCAAGCCGTCTCAGAGGATTAGTATAACTTTGTTATTTTGCTCCATAGACCAAAATGTAGTTCTTCTTTAAAGTGTAATAGTATCAAACGTTTTACATTCTGAGCTGTATACTTGCAGCAAAACTAAACATGCATTGCTAATTTGTAGAACTAAAGGTATTAAATCAAATGTAATATCAACATGGGATTTCCCCTTCATTAGTTACTTAATTCATCTCTACAGGGATGCATGAGAACATTACAGAGAAATTACAAGAAATACAGCTCAGTGTTCTTTCTTCTATCTTTACAAGAAGCTTTGAACAGATATGTAGGGATTTAGACAGCTAGAAACCAATTGATGGACAGAGCATAAAAGAAAAGACCTTTAGTTTCTGGGAACAGCAGACTCCATCTTGCAAAATGCTACTCGCTCCACAGATCAAAACTAGTCATCCTATTACATGTACTAATTAGGGCATTCAAAAATGACAGCAGAAAGAAAAATACAAGAGGGTTGAAGTAACACACAAAGGTTGCTGGAAAACAATAGGTAAAATACTATAACAGCTTCAGCAACTGATGGAAACCCAGACCTCTCAACTGAAACTGCCAGTTGAAAAGTCAGGTGGGATTCAGAAATCACTGTGCAGATAGCACTTCAAAGATGGCTGACAATAAAGAGGGCCACAAGTTATCTAGTAGCAAATAAATGTTGGAGATGTTTTAAATAGGGTTTTAAAAAAGGGGTAAAGCTATATTTTCATCAACATATTAAATAATAAACAATCATGTGATATATCAATGCTTTGAACAATGTCTTTCTTTGAGCTGCTTTTACAGTTGATCCAAAACTATCAAGACATCTGCATATAGCTACAAAGCACAAGAACACACAGCAAAAAAAAACTTCTAATAGAACTTAATCAAACCCCCCCGTTTGCATCACAGGGGCCATAAGTACTTTTCACCTCATCTTTCTAAAGGTGCATGTTGCACCTTTTCCATCTGACCATAGAATATCTGCAGATAATTGTAAGGTGTGTGGCAGCTTAATGCTGCCCATACACCTTGCGATCATCGGACAAAACTTTTCGTCCGATGATCGAACCGTTGTGCGATTTTCGTACGGCGGCCCCATCCTGCCCCGATTATCACAAGGTTCAATCAGCTGCAGTTAAAAAAACACCTGGACGAATTGCGGTAATCGACCGCACGTATTTTCGTTTGCGCATGAGCAGTGTTAATCATACGAATTTTGACGTACGGAAATGCCAACAACCTTGTGAAAATGGTACGATCGACCGAATTTCCTAACCTGCTGGAGAGTCAATAGTCGATCGATTGTACAGTATTTGCGGTTGTACACTGCTCATCAACCTTACGAATATCAAACGAAAACGCGATCGCATAAGAAAATTGGCTGATAATCGTCAGGTGTATGGGCACCTTTAAGCTGTACGGTCGCACAACTTTCGTCTTACGAGCACGCTAGAAAACGTAGCACAATCGCAAGACAAAAGCCGCACAGGCCAAGGTGCGCAAGCGCACACTGCCCGCTCACCATAGCAATCATCTTTAAGCCCTCCGCTCAGCGGGGAGGACTTGCGATGATCGCAAATACGATCTGCCTGTCCAGGATGGGCAGGTCGTACGAACTTTTAATCACCTTACAACAGAGGCATAACTAGAACCTTCAGGGCCCCAGTGCAAGAAACCATGAAGGCCTCCTCCCCCAACCGCCATGGCACCATATGGTTAACAGGAAGGCTGCCAAGGTCCCCAGCAAGCGCAGGACCGCAGGCAGCCGCTTGTTTAAAATTGTAGTGCCGTTGTTCTGTCGAGAACGCCGACCCAGTATCTGCGTTTACGTACAGATTGGATTAACGAGGAAACCGGCATTTATTTACAAAGTATTCGTTTGTAATGGTTAATTGTGACTGTTAATAATGTACCATGCATGGCAGTAAATGATGGGTGGCAGTAAATGATGAGTGGAATATTATTAACAGTCACAATTAACTATTTAAATGAAATACTTTGTGAATAAATCCCGGTTTCCTCGATAATATTGGTCTGTGCGCAAGCGCAGATGCTGAGGTCGGCAGATTCGACTACGTTGGCGTTCCCGTCAGAACACAGGTATCTGAGTTTAGTGTTGGGTCATTTTCACGAGTATGAGTACTCGTGAAAATGCCAAGTTTTGGCACTGGTGTATCCCTACCTAAAAATATAATGCATTGCTGGGACTTGTAGTCCTACATATTCGGAGCTATTCTGCATTGCTGTATAATGATTGTACAGCAATGCAGAATACCACCAGCTATGCGGGACTACAAGTCCCAGCAATACATTATAATAAAAGTCAGCACTACAGAATATCACCAGCATCCCCCCCCCACACTTCTCCGCGCTTGGCTGTGCGGCAGGGAAGGAGCGGCACTATTTTGGGGGGGCCCTCTTCTTCCTCGCTGGGACCCCCCAAGTGGCGGAACGCCAGGGCCCGATCACAATTGCGACCCTGGTAGTTCCGCCAGTGCCTTACAACCATCGCACAACGAAAGTAGTGCGATGGTTGTAAGATGTATGGCCACTTTTACTCTTGCTTTGATTTTGCTATGATCTTGAGTACGTCGGAGACTGTGTCCTCAAGAAATCTCTCTCAGACACACCTGTTTTTATTCCAATTATTTATCATAGCCTGTAAACTGTCAGAAGAAATCTGCAGTCAAACACTAAAAAAGCAATGTGGCAAACAAAAACAAAATTCTAAAAATACCACAACCTGCAACTACTACAGATCTAGAAAACTGGTACATTAAAGAAGTATTTTACATAAAGTAAAAAAGTACATGTTTTTTGAAAATGTAGTGTACTTATTGAAAGTGCCAGCACCATTTTTGTGTATATAGATTTTTGTATCTAGTTTATATTTTTATGGAATATGCTCAAACCTTTCTTTGTTTCATTACTGTTTTTGCTAAGTTTTGTGAGGTTTTATTTTAGCACTATTGACACATCACGTGTTACTTTTCAGTCCACACGAGCTTAAGAGCCTTCTTTTATTCTTTATGCGTCTAGATATTTAACCCTTTGTTAGGACAAACAGTGTTCAAATCTAGTTTACAACTGTTGATGAGATCTGCACCCTGACCCCGTGCATTACAGAGGGAAATTTAAAATGTCACTAAACTCAGAAGTTAAATCTTAAAAATGCATTCAAGTACCTTAACTATTAACAAAAGTGTAGCTTATTTGTGTATAACTCAGCTGTAGATCCTCAAATCAACTCTGAATTGGTGGGTGGCTACTTTTGATCCTCGTGGTCCTTGTGTGTGTTGTAAAGTAGCCACCGCTCCAAGCTTGCTCCCGTGATAGATTACAATCTCAATGCAAATTAGTAACTAAACGTGAGATTGTAGTACATCACAGGAGTGAGCTTGGAGTGGTGGCTACTTTACAACACACACAAGGACCATGGGGAATCAAAGTAGCCACCCTCCTAAAGCAAGGATAGCGTCCGCATGAATTCAGAGCTGATTTGAGGATCTACAGCTATATACACAAATAAGATACATTTTTGTTATTAATTAAGGTACTTGAATGCATTTTTAAGATTTAACTCCTGAGTTTAGTATCATTTAAACTTGTACTATTCTATTGCAAAAAACATACCTGCTTCAACTGTTCCACAAACTGTAATAAAGTGTAACAAGCTTGACTGTATCTTATCCAAGTTACCGCTACTAAAATTCTCTGTTTTTATGCAATGCATCTCTTAGTCCACTATTAAACACCATATTACATACTTACCAAGTTTGGTTCCGTTCAGAGTGACCTCAGAACAGTATGGCATAATAAAAATATTATTTAAATATTATTACTCAAAGTAGAAAAAAAGACAGCTATACAAACTACAGAACTGCATTTTACCAGTTTTTATATTATGCAATGGCAAAGAAAAAGAGCAGCAATCTTTAGACTTTTATAATGCGAAACTAAATTGACTAAAACCAGTCACGCTACAGATTAAGGGACCATTGTGACTGACAAGCATTGCACTGTGCTTGCCAGGAAAACACACTCACTGATTACCCATGCTGCTTTCATACTGGACTGGCACAGATTTTCATCCGGCTGGCTGTCATTTGCACAAGGCTGGAGGTTACAGTAATTTAGAGATTAAAGAATAATCCTGTCGGAAACAATGTTTTAAACTGAGCCACTCTATCAGGTATTTTGCTTTGATCAGTTTGGTTTACATAGCTTTAATGAAATAAAAGAGAAATCTGATTACATGCTGCATGACAGAATTTCTTAAAAGAATGATATTGTATGTTGTTATGATTCCTAAACAGAAAACAACTGTGAAGAGAAAACCAATACACCAATGTAAACGTGTGAAAAGAAAAGCAAATGTTAAAGGCATAGTCCAGTTTTTGGAAGAAAATAATAAATGCACACATTATTAAACGACAAATGTGCATTTATTATTTTGTTTGCATTTCAGTTATCAAAGCATTGCAACTGCAATCGCTGGATTGCAGGTGCAATGCTCTGTGCTCCTGCAGACTCTTCCTGCCATCCTGTCTGTACCAAGGTATCAGCTAAATGACAGTAGAAAGTATAAATGGACTACAAATGCAGTGAGATCACTGCACTTGTATTCCATTGAGAAACACGACTACCTCTCTTGCGGTGGCAGATGGGACTTGACGTCGCTCCATTCACAGATCCTATCAAAAGATTCTGTGAATAAATGTCACGGTTGTGGGCACGCATGGTTATTCTGAATTCTAATTCTGACAGAAGACATAGATCCTGTCACCACAGTACACACTGTATGTTGAACACATAATAGTAGCACTTACAGTATCTCCCTATTGTATATCAATCTGTTCTTTTAGTAATTCTGTTTAGAAATCTGAGCTACTTTCTTCAGGGATTGTCAGAAGCTCTCTCCCTTCCATAGCAGCCTCTCATGCTATATTGTCAGCTCTCACAGCCCATAACTTGGATGACTTTTCAGCAAGCCCATAATACCTTTTGGGCCAATTCTTTATTATTATTCTAGCTCACGCTGCACTTAAGCCTTGATGAAGAGGGAGAGCCTAGACCCCCAAAATGTGGTGGCTGTTTCACCTTGTTATAATCTAAAGTGAAGCAAATATAGATCTTGGCATCCACAACCATTAATGTGGCACTCTCATCAAAGTTTTTTCTTTCAAAGAGATATGTCAGCATTAGACAGACCTCTATCTAGGGAATGAACACACAGGCTAACATTGATCAGAAATGGCTGAAAGTCCCACAGTTTAACTTTTCTTGATTAGATAAAAAGTGTGCAATGCAGAGCCCCAAGTAATGACCAGCATATGGTGAAGGCTGAAGGCTAAATATTAAAGGTAGACTCAAGTGAAGGAGTTATAAATCTACAGCTAAGCTTATTTCACTGTGGTAATGAATAGCACTTGAGCCAAGGTCAGTAACTGAGGACATAGCAAAGATTTACAATGCAAAGATTTTTATGTAATTGTGTGTGCCACTAGGCAAAATGGCTTGCTGGAGGGAGGAGAGGAAGGAATCCACTAATTTAACTGTCTCCAAAACAAGCTTTTAAGGCATGCCAAATGTCAAGGTTGCCAGTGTGCTTATTTCAGATCTCTACCAAACTGTCAAGCCCTCAAATGGCTGGTGTCACAGGACATACAGTAATGTGCAAAAGTAGGTGTGAAAAATATTCTGTAAAGTAAGAATGCTTTCAGAAATAAAAGTGTTAATAGTTTATTATTATCAAATAACAAAATGTAAAGTAAAAGAACAGAAGAGAAATCCAAATCAAATCAATATTTGGTGTGACCTCCCCTTTGCCTCTCCCCTAGGTACACTTGCACAACGTTTTTGAAGGAACTCGCCATGTAGGTTGTTCCAAACATTTTGGAGAACTAACCACAGATTTTTTGTGGATATAGGTTACCGCAAATCCTTCTGTATCTTCATGTAATCCCAGACATCGATGATTCAGATCAGGGATCTGTGGGGGCCAAAACATCACTTCCAGGACTCCTTGTTCTTCAATACTCTGAAGATAGTTCTTAATTACATTGGCTGTATGTTTAGAGTTGTTGTCCTGCTGCAGAATACATTTGGGGCCAATCACATGCCTCTCTGATGGTATGGCATGATGGATAAGTATCTGCTTGTATTTCTCAGCATTGAGGACACCATTGATCCTGAACAAATCCAACTCCATTTACAGAAATGCAGACTTGCAAGGAACCTCCACCATGCTCCACTGTTGCCTGCAGACACTCATTATTGTACTGCTTTCCAGCCCTTCGACAGACAGACTGCCTGTATATTTACTTTCCATTTTGTTAATTGATTTAAATAAACTATTAACACTTTTATTTCTGAAAGCATTCTCACTTTACAGCATTTTTTCACACCTGCCTAAAACGTTTGTACGGTACTGTACAGTACAGCAGCCCAACTGCAATCCAAATAGAGGCTAAGGGCAAGTAAACACTGAAATACTAGAGTACTATTAGAGCAGTTGCAGAAGACCAACGAGTGAAAACAAAAGAGAAGTTGATTTAAGATGGCCATACACCGAGCAAAGAACTGTCTGAAATTCGAGTCATGGGTGGCCCTGTCAGCACCTCTCCGCTTGACAAAAGTTAATTTTTCTATCAACTTTTTGTCAAGGGAGCCAGTCCAAAACTTTAAAGCCAAACAGTGCCTGCATCCTATAATCCAGATATTCAGCAGCCAATCAAGCAGGGGCAATAGCTGGCATCAGGAGGTTTATTCATCCAGGCTTTGTGTGGAAGGAGGAATCCATTACATTTTTTTTGTTCAGTCCCCAAACTTAATGAGAACCATTTATTAGTGTATAGTCAGCTTTAGAGATGTTAGCGGCAGCAGGACTTAAGTTTCATTGAAGATGTTAAAACAACCCATCATGACTGTGAAGATGTCAACAAAGAAATGCTTGAGAAGCCTTACATATAAATTAGCAAAATAAAGAGAAAAGAGGTCAGAGGAATTACTTGATTATAAAAACAGTGTTCAAATATGAGAATAATAACCCCGCCACCTTGCTTTTTCACCTTGCTCTTCGGAGAAGCCTATACTTCTTAAACCCAAAAACTGTACTCTTATTTTCTCGATCAGCTTATCCCCACATAATTATTAGCTTTTGTATCTCTTGCCCCTCCCTTTTAGATTGTAAGCTTGCAGGAGCATCCTAATCCTCTTGTATTATATTGTATTGTAACTGTACTGTCTCCCTTTATTTTGTTAAGTTCAGAGCAAATTGTTGGTGCTATATAAATCCTGTATAATATTAATAAATGAGGAAGCCTCATTCTTCTACTTTACCAGCAGAAGCTGGTCTTCTTACTTTTGAAATTTTAAAGGAGATTGGATACCTTTGTGGGTAAACAGAAAACCCCCCTTAAAGTTCCTGCCTCTAAACCTGTAATAGATAAAGGAAAAACAAACTATGTGCAAGTTTTTTCATTCGCAGCTTGCTTATAGTTTATTTCTTCTGAAGAAATGGATACATGCAATCCTACTGAATTCTAATTATTGAGCGCTAAATGTTTTGTTAATGTTACAGGAAAAGCAATAGTATTTCTACACTGCATCTTTTTAAATGAAGAACATTCTAAACCATTGAAAATATTCAATCATGCTACAACAATATGACATTTATTTTCAATATCAACAGAAAACATGTTCAGTGTAAGGAAATTAAACCTTACCAAACTCCCAAAATAAGAGCCAGCTCCTCAGCACACAAGTCAGGCATCTGAAACTGATCAGGATCCACTAACTTGATGTTATTAAGAACTGTGTCATCTTGAAGCTCATGGTTCTGTCAGGGAAAAGTTCAATATTAGAAAAAAGATTGCAGAGACAGTGACCTGATAACATCACACAGTATTTCATTCAGTGATAACTTAACCTACATTTGGTTCTCTCCCCTGTATAGAAATTACAAGTACCTCTGAGAATATTTAGTTAAAATGGAGGATGTTTCCCATACCAAGTAAACGGAATCCAAGCCACATAGATTTACTTCCTATTGAGCACAACTCAGTTCTCTGCACCTACTCCTAACTCATGCAGATTTAAATGCCCCCACCTTAACAAACACTGTATCTGCTCTCTCAACATAACAGAAAAGGAACAGTTTTGACTGTCCCAGCTACCAATATCTATTTAAACCACTTCCAGTCTGCAATCTGTAATAATTGTAATGTATTAATATTCCCATGCACGATGCCTCTTCCTAAAGGACCATACATTTACATTGCTCATTTAACAGCCTATTGTATGCACGTATCCTTAACCACTTGCTGTCCGGGGCAATTTCTTACTATTTGCGCACACATGATAAAATATCAATTTTTGGCTACAAAACAGCTTCAGACCCCCAAACAATGATGTATGCTCCGAAAGCAGAGGCCCTGTAGAATAAAAAAAAATGGTAGTTGCAATTTTTTACGTCGCACGTTTTTTGCGCAAATGTTTATCAAACCAGTATTTTTAGGAAAAAATAAACTAAATTAAAATTTAATGCACAGAAACAACATAATATAATACCCAATTGTTTTGTAAAACATGAAAGACGGGGTCACGCCGGGTAAATAGATACCAAACATGTCAAGCCTTAAAATTGCGTTTGTCCGTGAAGCCGCAAAAAAAAGTAAATACCCAAAATTTCCCATAGGGAACATTTTAAACGCTTTTACCGCTCATCAGTTTAGTGCTAACAGTGATTGACAGTGCTAGAATTATTGCTCTCACTCCAACGTTCACGGCCATATGTAACATGTGTAGCGCAATTGTAGTTTTTGCACGTAGGCGTGCCGACACGTGTTTGCGTGTGTATGTCCAGTCTTTAAACACTTTAACAGCTGCTCTTGAACATTTAACGAATTCTGCTGCTTTGCTGATACTCGCTCCATGGCTCCGAGCGCCAACAATCACCCCACGTTCAAAAGGTTGTTAAATTGTGTTGTTTACCCATATCTTCAGAAAAAAAATCACTTCTACTGTCGTGGTAAACAACCTGCTTCATTATTTGTAATGGTCTGGCCCTCTAGCAACTTGAGCGCGAAATTATAGCTAATTACAGTAATACCTTGGTTTAAGAGCATAATTAGTTCCGGAAGCATGCATGTAATCCAAAGTGCTTGTATATCAAAGCGAATTTCCCCATAGGAAATAATGGAAATTCAGATGATTGGTTCCACAACCCAAACATATACATATAAAAATTATTACCATACTGTACTGTAATATAATACTGTACAAAATACTGTATAAAAGAAAAATAAACCAATTACAGGTACCTTTGTGGATGGTGTGAGGAAGATGAGAGAGAGGAGAATTATTGTGTAGGACGCCTTTCACTATCACTAGCAGAATTACTGCTATCTTTTGGCTCAATGGAATCTTTTTCATTTCGTGAAACCTTGACAAGGAATCTTTCCAATGACACTTGCTTTTGCCTCCTTTTGAGGATTTTGCTGAAATGTGACATTCATTTGACATTTCATCGACAACTGGTGACTCCTGTTCATAAGCAGGCCCCTCTAATCCATGTCCAAAAACGCAATCAGGCCACAGCTTTCTCCAAGCAGAATTTAGGGTTCTCTTGGTGACCCCATCCCAGGCTTTATCGATGATCTTGAGGCAGTTCACGATGTGAAAATGATTTTTCCAAAACTCTCAAAGGGTAAGGTTTGTTCCTTCGGTCACCTCAAAGCATCGCTGAAATAGTGCTTTGGTGTAAAGCTTTTTCAAGTTGGAAATGACTTGTTGATCCATTGGCTGGAGGATTGGAGTGGTGTTGGGAGGAAGGAACTTAACCCTAATGAACTCAAATTCTTCCAGTAAATCGTCCTCAAGGCCTGGAGGATGAGCAGGAGCATTATCCATAACCAGCAATGCTTTGAGTGGCAGATTCTTTTCTAAAAGGTATTTCTTCACTGCAGGACCGAAGACCTCGTTGATCCACTCAACGAACAAGATGCGAGTGACCCAAGCCTTGCTGTTGGACCTCCACATAACATTTAACTGGCTCTTCTGCACCTTACATTTCTTGAAGGCTCGTGGATTCTCGGAATGATACACGAGCAGGGGCTTGACTTTGAATTCCCCACTTGCATTAGCACAAAACAAGAGGGTAAGACGGTCTTTCATGGGCTTGTGACCGGGCATTGCATTCTCTTCTTCTGTAATGTAGGTCCTCTTTGGCATCTTTTTCCAAAAAAGCCCCGTCTCATCGCAGTTAAAAACTTGGTCCACCAGGTAACCCTCGGAAACCATGAGCTTCTGGAACTCGGTAGCGAATGCCTCAGCTGCCTTAGTGTCTGAACTCGCAGCCTCTCCGTGCCTCACAACACTATGGATGCCACTTCTCCTCTTAAAATTATGAAACCATCCCCTGCTTGCCTTGAAGAGTTCTTCATTTTCTGTAGACATACTTGCACCTGGCAGTTTACTTATGAGGTCGGTATGCAACGCCTTTGCCTTCTCACAGATAATGTTCTCACTCACAGTATCACCTGCTAGTTGCTCCTCATTTATCCAAACCAGAAGCAACTTTTCCACATCTTCCAGAACAGGTGGCCGTTGCTTTCATATTCTTGTGACTCCTTTTGCTGCATCTACCCCCCTTTTTTCTTCTTTCTTTTTTAATATTGTGCAAACGGTCGACGTAGACTTCTTGTAAAATCTTGCAATTTCGGTCACTCGCATACCGTGTTTCCCCAAAAATAAGACACTGTCTTATATTCTTTTAGCCCCCAAAAACCACACTAGGTCTTATTTTCAGGGATGTGTTATTTTTTTTTTTTTTAAAGTGCACCAAAATGTACAACAATCTAAAGTTATCTGGTATCACTCCACCTGTCACAGTAACTGGCACTATAGAGGAAGTATCGCCTTGTGATAATTCGTATAAATGCCTTTCCCCTAAAGAAGCATTTAAATAAAATTGTTCGAATGAGACAAAAAGTCCTGCTCAAGTGATTTACAGTCAAAGTAGTCTGTTGGGCAGAAATGCCAGTGCCATGTCACTGTTCATTATATAGTTGTTTCCACTCTGGGAAAAAACTTTCAATAGTCTTTCTGGCACTGTGATGAGGAAAGCATGGATGACTCATTTATGTTTTGGGGTTGTGTTGATACATCTGGCAAATGGGTGCCTTGAATCTGTGCAGGGTACAATGAAATCTCAAGACTATCAAGGAATTCTGGGGCAAAATGTATTGCTCAGACAGATTAAAAAAAGACAGATAAAAGTACTAATCATATCAAACATCTGCACAGAGCTAAAATATGCAGTCTGAACACTTCAAACCTGAGACAGCTGGAGCACTTTGCTCAAGAAGAGTGGGTCAAACTATTTGTTGGTAGAGGCAGAAGCCTCACTGAGAGGTACAAAAATCACTAAATTGCAGTGATTGCTTCTAAATGTTGTGAAACACAATATTAACTAAGGGTCCCATCATTTTTGCCCTTGTCATTTTCATTTGTTTTATCAATTTAAAAAATTTGTTAGATCAAAAACAAAGTCTGACTTTCATTAAATTTGGAACAATGAGAAATGCAAATTACTCTGGTCAGTTTTCAGTTATTTCAAAAATTTGTTGTTTTTTTTGTTTTTTTTTAATGGAAGGGTACCAACAAATTTGTCCATGTCTGTACCTGGTGATGTCCTGCAATCCTTACTTTGTCCAGTATAATCAATAGGATCTACTAGAAAACAGCTCAATAAAATGAGGTGCAGCGTCAGTTAATATAATGACCTGCTAGACTGTAAGATAGTTCTATACTAAACATGTACTTATAACTAGGAAAGCATGGTTAATGATCCCCTATTATGTCGTCACAGTACTTACGCTTAAGCTCTGGTCGATGCATTTAATAAGAAAATGCAGATCTCATTGAAAATGGTATAAAAAAATCATATTTTGTTTTATGAAATTCTATGTAATGTGTAAAGCAGCTATTCAATAATTTATAGTATTAATATCTTCTCTTACGCTCTTGAATTGCACATGCATATAAATTTATGTCTTCTGGGCATATTCATTTTTAAACTCCCTGGTAGTGTCTGACGTCTCAGCTTTTCTCATACTATTATTTTTTAACAGAAACAGGAAAAGCCATAAACTGGCTGATTGCTTCCTAAACATGTTCTTATTGCTGAATATGTTAATTTCAATAAATGCATTATTTAATTTATACTTCTATAGGATCATCCTGTTAGAAGCTAAATAAAACATATGTAACAACAACCATAGTTTACACTGATAAAATGTGAAATCTGTTAGCTAGGGGTCGCTGCATTACTAAATCATCATTCCTCACCGTACTGCCATAACTAATAAGCCAATGTTCTTTCTACCATTAATGATCAGGTTATGAAAACAGAAATAATCATGTTGCAGTGTAAAAAACAGGCATTCTGAAAATTAAGTGTGGAGATGAAATGGTTAAAAGATGGAGGTATGACTGAGATCACTTTTTCCTTACCCTGGGCAAGTTCTCCATGGGGGTTGGTGCGGGCGTCAGTCCGTTACGTAAGATGGAATCCCCTTCCCTTTGCACATCTAGAACAAGTTGAGCCAAGTCATTTTCCTGAAATCGTGTCCGTTTCCCCAAAGCACCTGCAGGAAATGAAGACACGATTTATAATAATTTACTAGCTGTCAAAAACAGTCCCAGCTTCTGTCCGTTTTGCTGAATAGGAAAAATAAAATGTCACCAATAAGTTGTTTAACCCTTTTAGGATGAACACCAGAGTGTAAGGTGACTGCAAACACAGCCATTGCAGGTGACAAGTGGCGAGCTCTGTGACTAAGTCACACTGCAGCAATGTAATGATTCTACAGCACTTACACCTAATAATTCTGTGGGGACTCTCCCACACAGCACAATGAGAGATGCTAGCCAACATAATCCTTTGTTCAAAGGTCTCATATTAAACAAATAATCAGACACATATTTTGGAGGTTTATCTATCAAAGAGCAGCTGTTCATTTCAAAATAATGATCATATTGCTGCTGAATTTGTTCCTATGCACAGAATGGTTTTATTTCTGTGCAGATTTTACAATAAAGATGCTTAATACAGCTAAAAATAGTTTGGTTAGCAGAAGAAACCTATGGAATACACAGTATTTCTGCAAATGTATATTATGAATTTCCTCTGGGTACAGCATTTTATTCTGACACACATCAGTGTATATACAGTACATATAACAGCAACAAAGAACTTACATATGACCTATACATGCAAATTAGCAATCATAAAACTGCTCCACAATAGTATGTTCAATGGTAAAAAAAAATGTTAGATATGTTTGATACATCAATTCAATAGGATTTTATAGATTTCCTCTGACTCCACCAATGTTATATCAAATAAAGCTCTACAAAGATCAATTTCAATGTGAAAAATTGAGTAATCATTTCAGTTGGTTGCTTTACAGGCACAGCGTTCCTTGTCTTGCTGAATAAATCTGTTTCAGTGTGAATTTGTATGTACTCCAGAACACAAAGAAAAAAAATACGTACAGCAAAAGAAAAAAATTATAATAATATATATAGATATATATAGATAGATCTATCTATATACATATATTTATATATATATAGATAGATCTATCTATATATAATATTTATTATTAATATAGTTTGCCTAATATGTTTACAAAACAAAATATTAATGTCATGGTCAAATGACTATGCATGTACCGTTCTGGTCAACCAGGGACAGAGAAAAGTAAATAGTGTCAGTTTGGCAAACTGGGCAAATCTGATCTTTTCTGGAGAATAACAATAGTTTAGTGCTCATGAGTACATGTACACAGATATGTACAATCTGTGAAGAAACATCCAAATAGCAAATCCAAGCGATTAGGATTCAAGAACATGATAATTAACAGCAAGGTGAAAATGGTAATCTAGGCATGTCAAATGTCAAATGGTAGAAGGCACAAGTCAGGGAATTGAATAGAATATACTGTTTTGCGATATAAGTACTAGCAAAGAAGGAATTTTTTTGCCTAAACTGAGAATTGACCAGTATAGAGGCACACATTTCTTAACTTTGGATAATCTGTTTGCATCAGATTTGTTTGTCCAGGTATATATTTAAGATGCTTTCATTAAGAATGTGAAATACCTGCTAACACAGAAAAAAAAATATTTGCCACAAAGGATCTGAATCACCTAAAGCAATTTTGATTATTTTTATCATGCTGCCTACAGCTAAAAGGTCAGAGTACCAACCTGATCTACAGACAAATTAAATGCATTGGTTTACACACGAGATCAGTGAACAGACAGAATACATTTGGAACAGAACAATGTAAAATATAAGTAAAGATGAGGCACAGGCTCCTTGTAGGTGACACCGAATCCAGGTCTAGGAGGAATTTTCTGTGCAACGGGCATCTACCCAAGCTGGTGGCAGGGGGCACAATGGAAGAATGCTGGGACCATTCTGTGCTCATGAAGAGGTGTGGACAAGTGAGCAAGCTAGTGTGCGCAATAGAGAGAGCGCATATGGTTGGTTAGGGATGTGGAAGCAAAGCACATACTTTACGTAAGCTGAGCAAGACCCCTGCTATGAAGGCTTGAAAACATATTCCAGAGACCAGCAAGATCAAATGAGGTGAGTAAGGAATTGTCCGGCAAGGTCTACTTGAGAGCTCACAGCTATGCGCTGTAACATAAGGAAACAGTGCAGTGCCAATATGACTTTCAAGGAAACCTGTGCTTAAGACACAACTGAAGCTCGGAAGAACTAGAATACCCTATTGGATTTTCCATACTGAGTTAATTGGGGGAGGGGGGCTGTTAATTTTGCTAAGATTACATATAAATGATTATTGTTGGCCCAAAAAATGTCTACCAGCTGTTAGGCTGCCTATTATATTTCTAGTCTGTCAAAAACTTCGGAGTTTGGATCCATGTGGATGTCTTATATTGTCAAATTTCCTCCTCGTCTCCTTGACATTTGGCAGTATTGGGGACTGCATAATATAAAGTATGTTCCAGGCGTATTTTCCTTAATCGTGGACTGTCCACAACCACTATTAAAGTGAACCTAAACATAAAGAGTGAAGAACTGCAATCAAATAGAGAACATCTAGAAATAGTATTTGTAACTAGCAATACCCTAAAATTGATACCCTTTGTCTTGAATTTCTCCTGAAAAATAGCAGTGCACTTTACGTGCCTATGCACTTCTGTGCATAAAGCCTCTGTCTTATAGCTGTATGACTGCTTGTCTTATGAGACTGGAATGAAATCTGGTGATGTCACTGCTGACATGTTCAGGGTTACCCTGAGAAAGGTAAGCTGTATCTGAGGACCTGCTGCAGTGGAAGGATGTCTCTGCATCTGCTTTATTGATTCTATGGATCTATGGATCTGTGCTTTCTCCATCTCTTTTGCTGCTTCTTGATCATTCCGCCACTAGTTATCATATGACTAGTTATTATGGAGGCAACTCTTACATGGGGAAGCAAAGCCCTTCTCCTCTTTCAACATGGCGACCTCAAAAAAAAGACATACAAAAACGGGTTCTATTGAGGCACTTGAAGTAAAATTTCTACATCAACATGAATGAACAAGCAGGAGTCATATTATCTGACATTACATGTTAGTAGCCAAGGAGGACATGGAAAGCACTGTGAAGGTCCAATAGTTAGAATAGCTAGAAGTTAGAAAGTTAACTTACCCAGAATTGTGCAGGGTCCCTGATTTATAGTTCTTGAAGGTAAATGAATATACAAAGACTGACTCCATTCTCAAAGATTTAGTGGAGGTCAGAGAGCTGCATGGATATGTGTACTCTTATGTGATGGATGCAAATGAGGACAAATAAGAAGGAAAAGCACAAGAGTTTGTAATTACTTGTTTGGGTGTGTTTCTGAAATTTTACAGACCCATATCTTGACTCAACAGATTTGTTTTGGGGGTATGTAGGTGAAAGGAAGAAAATTAAACCATCTGTGCTCAACAGACAGAGAGCACACACAGTGATATGCCCGTCTGCTAACACAGTACCTAATTTTTTTACTATATAAGTGATGTGTACCAATGGCTACCTGGTTTGTAATCACTGTCAAATGGTCTCTGGTAATAAACCTGTCAACAAATCTAAAGCCTAGGTATTTACGGCTGATTTTAGCTGTCTGTCATCTCCTTCTGTCTCCTAATTTCACAAACATACTACACAATTTTACACAACAAGCTTTGATCTTCTATTGCAGGTGAAGGTTCTGCACTGACTGACACAGATTAAAAGCAAAGAAAACGTATAAATCATGGCATTTCATAACAACCAAAATTAAACTTTCAACTAATAGGCGTATACAGTTTAATTTACATTACACATCATTGCTCTTTCAGTATAATCTGATGATTTTATCATTACTGAATGTTATTTTACCTAGATGACTGTTTTGTTTTGTTTACATTGGACAGGTTCTTTTTTGCTAGTAGGCCTCATTAGCACTGCAGTCATGCATTTTTGGTGCTGTTAGATCCATGTGAAATTGTGCAAACAAATGCATTATTAAAATATCTGCTGTTAAAACCAAAACCACTTAAACTGTATGAAGAAAATGCAGAAATTAGAACACATTTTCTATAACGGTGCAACCGCAGACTACTGTGCCATTGACTATAATTTTCTGTAACAGAACAATCTCCGACTACCATGGTGCAGCCAGACTGCAACAAACACTGTCACGGTCAGGATGGCCTGTTTCATCTGAAAATCATTGTATATTGCTATTTGCAACACTGGTTGCAACTGGTGCAGAAAACACACGTCTAACTAATTTTGGGGTACAAAATTACTGGCTGGTATGATTTTGTGTGACCATTTGCTGTTTTACCTCCCATGATAAAGCTAGCATGAACATAATCACTCACTCACAATCACTGGATACAAAATTACTGTAAATCTCTTCAATTAATGCACAGGATGTTTAGGATAAAAGTTTTTTATTGTTACAAAACAACTACAGGAGCAGCCGCACTATTTGCAGAAAAAAACAGCATGAATTTATGAGTCACTACTGTCAGGAATCACTGAATATGAAAAACATATCATATAGGTGATTGCAACCTGCCATTACAATTCCTTTCCACATTTTTCATTCTTTAATAAAGTCTATACATCTTAATCTGTCTATAGCAAAACTGCAAGCTCAGCTGATGCCACAGTTAATTACTGTCAAACAAAACACATATATGCAGGGAAACGTAAACAGGCTACATCATAGGGCTCACGTGACAGAGTACATGACTCGCTTTCTAGGAGAATGTGTGCTTACCAGAGAGAGAGTAATGCATTTTTGTGCAAATCAGCAAAACAGCTATAATGACCTTGATGATAGCAGAATATTATCAATATTTCAAAGTCAAATACATTATATAAAAATTATAACTAACTGAAGGTAATGCTAGGTGCTTAAAGGAGAAGTGCGGGCAGAGTAAAATATACTCTCCCTGCTGCTTAGAGCTGGTGGAACACTGCAACTGTCACCTCTTTTACATGGAACACTTTTAAATGGTCCTTACCTAGCTCAGAATATTGTGGCAATGTGTAAATAAACGTATATGCAATTACTGCAATTAACTGGAAAAAGATATGTGTATAACCCATATTGGTACAGCTGTACCGTATCCTAAGGTAAATCCAGCCCTGCTGAAAACTAAACTTTTAATTAAAATATTCAAACAGTTATGCATATGAATGTAGTTTAAAACACAGCACAAACTATGCACTAGAAAAAATGTATATGGCAGAGTGTCTTTATGTTAGTGCACCTGCAAGCTGAAGTAACACTTTTTTCCCCGGCCCTCTGCATGATGTACAAATCTACGTTGATTGAATTTATTCACTTGATCCAGTCCTTTCTTACATAGTTGCTAGGTGACCTGTATATTGCAAGACAGTCCTGATGGTTAATATGTTTAAAATGCAGTAATGTGCATTATGCTGCTTTGGTTACTTTTCTAAAAAGTTGATAACACTTACATGTTACTAATGCATGGTACTATTTTTTTGGTTATATAAAGAGGGAGTCATTCTCTGTAGTTTGTTTTCTCTTTCTACATAAACATGACACAAACACCTAAAGTTTTTTTTGATGCAAGCTCAAAATCACAATGGGTATATAGATGCTGGACAGAAGCACACAAGACAAACAGAGATTGTTCTACCACCTCCAAGCTCGCTCCCATGGCGGACTACAATCACAATACAAATAAGTAAACTAAAATTTAGATTATAGTCCATCCTCGGAGCGAGCTTGGAGTGGAGGGATCATGGAGAACAAAAGTAGCCACCCTCAAGAAGGAAGAACAGCAGGGATGCACCGATACCGATACTAGTATCGGTATCTGTGCCAATACCGAGTATTTGGGCGAGTACTCGTACTCACCCAAATGCTCCGATGCTTACCTCCGATACCGGATGTCCCTCTGACCGGCAGTTCGGCGGGAGCATGGAGTCGGGTTCCTTTCCAATCAGGAAGCCAGGCGGTGGGTTATGATTGGCTAGGAAGCCGGCTTCACGTGTTGCTAAGCAGCCTGGCTTCCTAACCAATCAGTACGTAATGACCTGCCTCCCCAAAAAAAGAAAAGAAAATACTGGTACTCGTACTCACTACTAAAAAAATGGCATCAGTGCATCCCTAAAGAATAGTGTAAGCACAAATTCAAATTTGATTTGAGGATC
Source organism: Nanorana parkeri (assembly GCF_000935625.1). NCBI lineage: Eukaryota > Metazoa > Chordata > Amphibia > Anura > Dicroglossidae > Nanorana > Nanorana parkeri. Next base: position 652,478 of record NW_017306368.1, on the reverse strand, counting down.
TACAGCTTAGTGATACACAAATAAGCTACATTTTTATGAATAGTTACGGTACTTGAATGAATTTTTAGATTTAACTTAGATTAAAGTAACAAATTTATAATTCTACAGTAATTTTCAGAAAATAAAACATGTGAAATGTTATTATTTCAACCCTGTAGAGAACACTCTAACAAAACACAAGCCATCAATGGATAACAATGAATGACGTACAACCTAAGGATAGAAAAGCGGAGACGGTGACATGTGTCAGCGTCACAAATTCCTTCTGAAGAGGATTAGAACACATGATAAACATGTCTAAGGGAAAACCATAGCAATGGCAACTATTTCTCAACTGAGGCTTTCAGGATTAGCATTTGTTCCAATACTAAGCATGACAAATTGTTTGATCTGACCTGAGACTGTCAATTTTAATGTTTGATGCAGACATCTCCTCTATCAATTGTGTTTAATCAATTATAGTGATTTTAACATCAACTGCCTTAAAGACTTCAGCTGTGAATTACAGATAACACTTCCATTGTGCTCTGCTGAAATTAAATGATGCATTTGCCGAAAAGCAATACTGTAGACCTGACAAACAGACATCCAATTTAGTTTTAGCACCCCATCAGAAACATTTTAGAAGTTCAACTTTATTATGTGTAATAACTAAGCTTACACTAATTAGAAATGTATGTCAGATCCATATAAAACTTAATTAATTCCAACCTTAGTGTAAAAGTGCTATTGGCAATTACAGCATATGTTTTATTAGTAATAATATAATCGTATATTTAAAGGCCAAGTCCAAATAAGAAAATCAATCTTGACTTTACAACCACGCAAAAGGTCTGAAACACTTAATGGTAGGGATGTCCCGATGCCACTTTTTCAGGCCCAATTCTGCCCTCACTCACTGTGCCGGAGAGAGCAGGGTCGAGTCAGCGGCAGCGCTGGTCCAGTGGGAGGAGCTCCAGGTGGGGTCCTAATTTAGCTGGCTTAGAGGTGCCGAGCAGTGGGGGTATTGTTCAGAATATCATTATCCCCTCAAAGGAGATCAATTAAGGTAAACTAGGCTTTGAACAAATTAACAATTATGCACAATATAATTCAAAAAAACAAGTCAAACTAACCTTAAAGGAGAATTATGAGGCGAGTGATTTTCACTCAGCCTCATAATCTGAGCCGACCTGTGACCGACCTGCGACGACTGTCACAGGTCGGCTCAGTAGATCGGGAAGTGAGCGAACACATACCGGCGCTCGCTCAATTCTCGATCTATCCGTGCAGAGAGCCGTGATTGTTACTCACAGCTCGCGGCAGGGATTCCCCCCCGTCCGATCCTCCAGAGCTGACTGGCGGAACAGACGGGGAGGGACGGGTACAGCTGGCTCTGCCTCTAGATAGGCAGAGCCAGCTGTCACTCACTCAGCTGGGTGGATAGAGACAGAATTGTCGGGATCCGTTCTGGCTGCGGCGTCTCAGTATGAGCTTTGGGTAATGGGAGGACGCTAGTTTGTGTCCTCCCGTTACCTAAGGAGAACTATGGGGAAAAGCCCTAACCCCATAGTTCTCCTTTAACTTAACTTTAATGTCCATGTACAGCAGTGTTTATTCTAAAAGAAAACTCCAAACAGTTGTGACATCTACCAAAATAAATGTAATTTATAAAATTGTGTCGTCCAACTATTATGTATGAAATACCACTGGCATGTCCTTAATTTAGAGAAATGCTTTAACAGTAAACTGCTTGTGACCATTGAGAACCAACAAAGAATCTGCAAGAGATCTTTGGAATGGCTTTACAATGTTATCACGAGTAAGATGCATATTAATCATAGTCAGCGTCAATACTGAGGGTCCACTTCAACTTGTTAGCTTCTGTTTATTTTATTATGTAATGTCTATATCCAAAATACCTATTGTTTAAAGAAGATTTAACTGTTGTCATTTTTTTTTTAATTATGATAATAATAGTGATACATTGAATGCAGTATTCCATACTTAAAAACAAAATATACTGTTGTTTTGATAATGCTGGAAATTTAGCTCATTGCACCTATCTCATAGAAATGACAAGAGCTGCACATTCTTCTAACATTACAAACCACATACTAAAATAAAGTAAATATTGACATCATTTTTGGCTCTCGGGCCACATTTTATTCAGACTGCTCCTAAAATGATACAGGGGAGAAACTACTAAATGTTTTAACAGGGGTCAAACAAAACCTCAGCCAGAAAAAAGACCGCATTAGTGAGGGACACTTACCATCACTAATTATTTAGATGAGGTTTATAATTCTTAAAGAGAACAAGCCAACAACAGGTATTTTTAAAAATTGGAATACCCACTTTACCGGACTAATTATAATAGTGCAACCAAACATAATATGCATATTAGGTCCTTAAATGGTTACACAGATACGGTAACTTTTGCCATTGTTTTATCTCTAGTATCTCAGTGGCAGATGTAACAACTTCTTTTTACAATGAGTCAACCCATGATGGATGGCAGGAACCTGAAGCTACTCCTACTGGTCTAGCAAAGTAAAAGTGTCAGCAAACGTCCAGTGACATTTTACTGAATACATTATTTGCATATATTAATGTGTGGTGTCTTTTGGATCTGGATAATGCACGACTCTGTAGTGGAGGGAAATTAATATACTGAGAAAGTGATTACGTCTGTTAGAAAATGTTCAATGAAAGTCTATCAGAGTGGATTACTACTGGCTACCGGGGTAATATCAGTTGTTATGGGAGGTTACAATAAAACACCATAGCAACAATTTCTGTCAATGAACTGCGAGGTGCAACGTTTTATCGGTACAGACTTGTTTATTATAATGCAGTGTGACACCAGTTATACTTTTAAATGTCTATTCCTGACTGGTTCTCTTTTATATAGGTTAAACGTTTAAGGTTAACCTGTGTACAATTTCTCACTATTTAAATGCAGCCAGACATGAATAGCAGGAACGTGGAAGTGCCCGCTTGTACTTTCAAACAGCTGACAGAGAACCCCCTAATTCATAAAACCTGGGAAGCTCTACTATGAATATACTCTGGCACTTTACCCAGCACCTCACTAATTATCAGTACCTAGCACCCTGGAAGCTATGTACAGATACCTGTTATGTATGTCTGTCAGTTTAGTAGTGAGAAATTGTACACAAATTTACGTGAAAGGTTATATCCAGAATATCTGTTTCATGGCCCGAAGAAGCAGTAATAACCTTACTGATGGTAACACACCAATATATATATATATATATATTCTAAAATGTACAATACACCTCTATCTGACATTTTCACAAACAGCAATGTAGCTATAGGAAAATGTAATCTGTTGCTTTAAAAATGTAAATCCCTTGATGCAAATATGTGTGCCTAATACAATGCTTTATAAAATAAAAAAGATTAGTTTGATGAATGTGGTAATTTGTTGTCATGTTATGGATTACGCAGGTCAAATAAGACAGAAACTCAATGGTGATCCCTTGTGTTCTTTGTACTTAAATAATAATTGGCAATAATGGCTATATATGCAGATTGTAAAAGATTTATCACACACTGTGCTATTGCAATGGGGAATTTAAAGCTTGTGTACTGCTACTTAGGTGTTGGATCATAAAATGCATGTGGTAAATCTAGTTCAGTTCTAGCCATTGTCCAAATTACTGACACTTTAACCCCTTAATAGCCAAGGCCTTTTTTTAGTTGTTTTGCACCCGTGTTATAATCCACGTTTCAGGGCTGAAAATTACTTCAAACCCCCAAACATTATATATTTTCTGAAAGTCAAGACCTGTAGAATAAAATGGTGGCAGTTGCAAATTTGTATTTTGCACCATATTAGCGCAACTTATCAAACCCCCACATTTTTTGAAAAATGCAATCACATTAAATTTACTGCGCCAAAACACAAAAAAATACCCATTTTAATATAATATAAAAGATGAGGTTACAACGAGTAAATAGATACCCAACATGCCAGGTTAAAAATTGTGTGCATCTGTGAAGCGGCGACAAAATTCAGTACTACAAAAAGTGCACAGACAATGCTTTAAAAGTTTAGAGATAAGCATAAATATTGGCCCTAGAATTATTGCTCTCACTCTGGCATGCATGGCGATACCCAACGTGTGTAGCGCAATCATCATTTTCGTACATAGGTGCACCCAACCCGTGTTTATGCGAAGATGCGCATGCTGGTGGGGGACTTTAAATTATATATATTATTGCCATGTGATAGCATATTGGCAGTGACAGATACTCTTTAAGGTGATACTGGGGGTCCAAAAGACCTCTAGTGTCACCTTCCCACTTTCAATAAGCTATTGAAGTGCAGATTGCTGGGCTTCAGGAGCCGAGCAATGACTGCTGTGGGACCAGAAGTAATGTAATCTGCATCGCTCCCGCTCTCATAGAGAGGGGAGGAGATCGGTGAATGGACATGAAAGCCGCCGGGAGTCTGTTTAAACGGGTCTGCTACCAGTGATGAACTATGTACGTCACTGGTCGCAAAGGGGTTCCGCCAAAAAAATATAAAACATGTTTTATTACTCTAACATGCAACTTAACATGATAAAATTAGAATCAAATTGTATGGCTCATTGTGCATTAGGAATCATACATATTACATACATACTAGGGATGTCGCGGACCCGATATTAGTATCGGTATCGGGGCCGATACAGGGTATTTTCAGGAGTACTTGTACTCCTGAAAATGCCCCGATGCATAGAGCCAATACCGGCCCTTTAAATTTTTTTCAAAGAGCTTTGGCCATTGACCCGCATAGCCCCTCCCCCGGAATACCTCTCCACCAAATGCAGTCTCCCTCTCCGCTCTGAACTCTCTGGACGGAAGTGTGACAGCGTGGCGTGCGTTAAGTGTTATGTCCCCTCCTTTTCAACTTGATGAAACTGTTTCCTTTTGGTGATATATCACAATGTGTGAGATGTCCGTGCTCCTTATTTGTTTTATTGGACACTTGTAACAATAGCCAGCCTCCTATTGGATATTTTAAATTGCAATAGCCAATAGCAGGCTGGCTATTGTACCCGCCCATTGCCTGCGGTCAATCAGCAGAGAGGACCTGATGGAGAACTTTGTCTTCAGTTCCGTCCTTTGCTGATTGCGCCTGCCCACTGCCTGCTGTCAATCGCCAGCCTGCTATTGGCTATTGCAATTTAAAATATTCAATAGCAGGCTGGCTATTGCTCCCAGCCACTGAATGATGTATTTAAATTCAGTGAATCCAGTGAAGTGGGAAGGTGACACTAGAGGTCTAAAAGATAACCTGTCACCTCCAATGCCCTGGTGAGAAACTGCCCTAAAATCATTAGTCTGTATTATTTTAGAAAAAATTTCACATGTCCCTTTAAGAAAAATTATCGGTAATTGGTATTGGCAAGTACATGAGGGACAGTACTTGGTCTTGAAAAAGTGGTCTCCGGACATCCCTACTACATACATTATAAAGCGATCTGCTTAGCAAAATGAAGCAGAGATCTGCTTCATCAGCTTCTCTCCAGCATCTGAAGCTGGAGAGTGACACAAGAATATACATCACTTCTGCATTCTGACAGCGGAGAGGGGACCGGAGGGAGAACGTGTACCGATCTCCATCTTATCCCCTGTCCGAGAAGCACTATGCTGGTCCCGGGCTCGCACCGGGCACAGCGGAGCACGGGGCCAGCAGGACGGGGGGCGCACATACCGGGACCTCATACAAGCGTTCCGCCGGCTCTATAGCCGGCAGATCGCTTGTATGTTAACAGGCATTGCTGCCTGTTTTAAAATTGTAGGACTTTACTGCTCCCGAGCGGAACGCGCGAGGGGGCGTGGCTGAGCGGATGTCTAAAGACGCCCGCTCAGATCTAGAGAGCTCCCGGCCAAACTAATATATGCTTCAAATAATTTTCAAACAATTTTACTATACAATCTGTAAATTTGCATCTTACCTGTTAAAATTATCTTTAGCTTGGCAATGTCTTTAGCTTGATTGAGAAATTGTTTTGCCTTCTTGTATTCATAGTAATAGAGAGACAAATATCCACACTCCAGATGGAGTTGCAAAAATAAATCTTGGGCTCCTTTTTCTGAGAGCAAGTTTCCAATTTTCTGAACTGTAACAAAAAGTTCAATTTGCTTTTAAAGCTTTACAAAAATATTGTACCATATAATACATTAAAGGGCAATATAAAATATGAAGATATAGTTAGCTAAAGCAAATTGTGATCTCACATACAATTACAAAGCGGTGATGTCACCCCCACAACATATTACGTATATTACAACTGCAGTCAAACCTTGCTTTTCTTTAATATGTAATTTAAATAAATACATGCACAGAAATACATTTTCCCATTAGATCAATAAACAAATTCTACTACCAATATATATGGGTACGACAGCATATGAACTGCAAAAGTTACATTAAGAATTCAGTCTTATGGGTAATGCTTAAACATTTACAAGTTAGTTCTTCCATCACCACCAACAAACTATAAATGTGTCTCTGAAAAATGAAAAGGTTGTATAATAAACACTTGTACTCTATAAACAGGATTGCTACAGCTGCAATGACATCATTAGCAGTGTCTAAAAAACTTTGCTGCATAACAACCCAGAAAGTGATTTGTTTTTAACAGAAAACATTCTAACATCCTGGTATCTACCTTGCAGCTCTTTGGCACTTATTGTGCGGCCTTTGGGGTCCCTGCAGACACTAGTCTGAGTTTTCTTTAGACTGGCTGGCTTGGTTTATTCCTTTCACAGCATATTCTTTTATTTCTGTTTTCACTTTTTTTCCCCATGATATTTTCGGAAACATGCTTAGAGAAAAATCAAATGTAGCACAAGTCATTTTTAAGGAGGCTGTAGGGAGGACAAAATGTGGAAGCACTGATAAGGGGTGTAACAGCAGTTATCTCCAGCAGTCTAAGAGCTTGTTCACACCAAATGCAGACCAGATCTGCATGAGTTTTCTGCGTTCCGGGCCTATTTTGGGCTTTCAGTGCATTCCAAAGCGTTTGCATGTGTTTTTGATGCGTTTGCATGTGTTCCAGAGCCAGAAAAATAGGGCTTGCTGCAGTTTTTTTTACATGCTCTGGAACTGAACGCTGCGGTGTGAACTAGAGTCCAAAATACTATTGGAATACATTGGATGCAATTTTGATCCGTTCTGTAACTGCTCTGCGCTTGGTGTGAACTAGACCTAATGTAACATGCTTCTAGTTTATGACTGTGCACTGAAGCACGGACCCAGTCTCCAACCACTTCTACAGCGTGATTCAGTCTCTGACCATCTACTGTAGCATGTCTGCAGTCTCTGGTCCTGTCTTGAAGCATGCTATAGTCTTTGATCATCCGCTGTTGAACATCTGCAGCCTCTAAAAGCTTTCTACAGAATTGCATTCACTGAATATTATGTGTGGCCCTTTGGTGATATTAGAGGCCGCGCTTGAGGCCCTCTATATCAAGTAAATTGACTATCGCTGTATTAAACCAAATATGGCTTTTATTAGTTATGGAACATTGATGTTAGACATAGTCAGTAATAATCAAGAACTAACACATCATATAGCTCATTAAAGCTGGCCTTGCAAGTTTCCAGTTTAAAACACAAAAGTATTTCCCCTGCATTTCCTGTGGCAGCTTGCACACCTTGGCTTCACAAACTTCCCCTGCCAATCAAGGTCAGTGTTCACCTTTCAGTAATGGTAACTCACTCAGGAACTTCTCTGTTAAGGTGACCATACACTTACAATTATCTGCAGATTTTCTGTGGTCAGATGGAAAAAGTGCAACAGATTGGCCCAGGTGGAGATTACTCCATCCACACAGTTTAGCGTAGATGGAGGAATCTGTTGCACCTTTTCCATCTGACCACAGAAACTCTGCAGATAATTGTAAGGTGTATGGCCAGCTTAAGATTCCTTTGGGAGGAGATCAGTCAAGTTCACTGATCTTTTTTTGCAGACATTGATGCTGCTATCCCCCACCAATACCTCCATCCTGAGTGCAGTGGTGGTGGTCCAGATCCTATTTTAAGTCCAGGACCACTGCCTTTATTTTGAAGATGTAGAGTGTGAAGAGATCAATGGAATCCAAGGTTCAGTAACTTCTACCTGCATCAGTGTGAGCTCAAGCTTCCATTGCTGCGGTTAAGGTGCAGAAGGCAGTTTGGAGAACTCAATTTCACCAAAGCATAACTCAATTTCAGCAAAGAATAACCCTGCCTTCAGTTTGCCAATGGTCTGAGCCAGTTTGGATGCAGACTGGAGACTCTCTATTTTAGGTACACACAGAGGAGACACCAGAAATAAAAAAGCCACAAAAAGATCTCTGATGATTTTATAAACAGAACATACAATATCTTTAATAATTGTGCATGAATGCACCAATACCAGTACTTGTACTCGTATAAATCTAATTTTGTGAAAAATGAGATATAGAAATTGAAGTATACATATTTCTGTCAGAAAAGGTCTCCCTTAACACCCTGCTCTACAAAATCTGCAAGGTAAGTAACACAGAGCTCCAAGAGACTGATTACCAGCAATCAAAGAATTTTGCCAGAGACAGTTGTCGTTTTTGCAGGATTAATGTCTGAGGTGCAAATGAAGGTAACAAAGCCGTGAGATTATGTCCCTGCCTATTAAATCAGAACTTGACCAAAAAACATATACCTTATATGCCAGCGTATAAGACGGGTTTTTAGACCCAAAAACACTGCACGAAAATCGGGGGTCGTCTTATATGACGGGTATACTTCGGTATACTGTATGTAGCTTCGGCTACATACAGTATACCGCGCTGAGCCAATCACGGCAGGCTTTGTATTAATGAATACAAAGCCTGTATTAATGAATGCAAAGCCTGCCATGATTGACTCAGCTCTGAGCCAATCACGGCAGGCTTTGTATTAATGAATACAAAGCCTGCCGTGATTGGCTCAGCGCGGTATACTGTATGTAGCTGAAGGACGGAAGATGGAGGACGCTGCGGGGATCGTGGACAAGGTAAGAGACTGTAATCCAGAGTGTGGCTCGGGGGTTACCACTTATGGTACTGAAAATTAACCCCGAGCCACACTCGGGAATACCGCCATGGAGGTTAGTAAGTGCATTTAAACATTATTTTGGGCTATATTTTAACACAAAAAGTAGGGGGTCGTCTTATACGCCGAGTTGTCTTATACGCCGGCAAATACGGTAAGTTAGGAACAAAAACAGAAACATAAGCATCACATGTCGATTCAGTTTTGGAACTCACTTCACATGGAGCACTATCTGACATCTTTGACTGTCCTGAAGAAGTTTCTTCATCATTTAAGCAGTAATAACCTGCAGGCATCACATGTTTGAGCACCAGGCATGCCTCTAAAATCAATTCTGTCTAACTCTTTAACATCTGCTAATGTTGTACAGTGATAGTTTTTGCTTTCTCCCCTTTCTATTGCTTTTTAGTGCAGGCTAACTTTTTTTGTTTATAAATTCAGTTATCCTCATCCTCTGTCACTGGAGGCCAACTTAAATGAGAAATCAAGTCTGTCTGGCATACAAAAAGAGATAAGCAATATGTAATGGAGAAAACAAACATTACTATGGTATAGCAATAGCAGATGGTGAGGAGTTAAACAGCATTTATGTTAGCAAGTCACCTGGTGCTCACTTCTACAGGAACCTATTTGGAAGAATAAGATCTTCCACGAATTTCTTGCTTTTCTGTGAGCTGTGAAATTAAATATTGCTCCACTTCAAATGGCAAAATGATGTTTAAATGTCAAGAACCTTTACTAGGATGAATACATCTCTGCCTCTACATGGTGATTAGGGAGAGGCAAAATATCTGCCTATATCTCTTATAACGATAATGTGGGTTTCAGACACTCAGAGATTAAAAGCATACATCTTTTTTAGCTGACATTGCTGGTCTCTCTTAAAATGCTAGTTCCTTGGCTCTCATGGTCTTTGGTTTTAATACTTTCTAACTTCACTGGCTGCATGCTTGTTTTGGGTCAGTGACTAAGTACTAAAGCTAAGTACTAAATCAATAGCCCGCTATATACTGAGCTTTGGGTCACGGGGGGAGGTTACTGTATGTCCTCCCGTGACCCTAAAAAGAACTATGGGGAAAAACACTTAAACCATAGTTATCTTTTAATCCCTGACTGGGATGTCCAAAAGCAGTGCCACAATGGGGAAGATGAATAACAGAACAGAAAATCAGACTAACCATTTTAAAGAAAAATGCTATAGGGCAGTCAAACTCCCGCTTGCCCAAAACTGGCATTAGCTGATGCTGCTACAACTACCTTGTAAAACTTGGTAAATGTATGAGCTGTTGACCAAGTGACCAACTTACAAACCTGAGAAATTTAGATCTGATGGCAAAAAGCCCAGGATGCACTTCACACCATGCAAAATAAGTCTTCCTTATGATTTATCAGGGTATAAGACATAACCTTGTGATCCTTGGGCATGGTACAGATGACTGCATTTGACAACCCTGCGTCTTTTAGAGCTTACCGAAAGGGACTGTAAAAAAGAGTGGTAAATGTGTCCTTAAGACAGCAGGTCTTCTGAGAGCGGTAGATGCCAAAGAGCATCCACCACCATCTGCCAATGAAAGGAACCCTTGACTTTAGGAGTATCCCTGACTGACCTAGTTAGCAGTGGCATCACACTCCTTCTCTGGGAGCAAGGTTGAGGTGAATTGTTCGTCATACCTCCCTGGAGATGCAGACCCTGAATCCGACCCCTCGTTTGTCACTAATGCTGCACTGAATGCAAAAAGGAAGTGGCAGATGCTTTTTAACCGGTTGTGTCGGGGCACCAGTATATGGGGAGAAAAAAGGCCACCATCATGGCAGCCAAGGAATCTAGGAATGTGGATGGCCCCTAGGCAACCTGAGGACGGGCGTACTATCGCAGGCAACGACTTACAGGTATTGCAAAATGTATTTCCTTGTATTGCTGTACAACATTTCAGACCAAACAAGATGTTCCTTGTCCTGACGACCCCCCATGAAAGTCTGATGCCCACCCGCCACCAAACTCGGACAATAGAAGGTAGGGCCCCTGACAAGGGTACTTAACAGTCCCAAGGGAATGCAGTCCTTATCACAGCAGCTGGCGACCACCCAGCGGAAGTCGATGAATAATGCTGCTGTTCAGTCACCCAGGCGTGAACAGCAGTTACACTCAACAGCAGGCAAAGCAGCGTCCCTGGCTGTGCAAGCGGCAATGCACTAACACCCACAGAGAGTTAAAACAGAGAACGAATACTGCAGGGCTGCCCCTTCCTCCTCCTAGTATTTTCTGTTTTTCTCTGGGCAGTTGCCATTAAGTAAGTAGGCTCTGGCTACTGTGCACTCGTCAGCTACGGCTCCCACAGCCTCGAGAGCAATGGCGCTGTTGCCCAGTAAAAAAGTGCCTTGCCACAGTGAACCTGTTCATTTGGGAGGTCCATGGTCTGTTGTCTTAAAGGGCCAGTGCCATTTTACTGTCAACTAAAGAGGTAGATTTCCCCAGAATCACTGTGACCCCAAACCCCAGTCCCAGCAGCAACCCCACACTAAGAGGAATCGTGGAACTTCATGCACCCCCATACATCAACCCCAGTGCAATAATTTATAGAGCACAGGGGAGGGGTATGGGACAGAGAAGGTGGGAGGTGGACGGAAAGAAGCAATACTCATTTCACCTTCAGGAATGAACTTGGCAAGAGCCACGGCTATCCGCCATAGTGATTGAAGACCAGCACTAGCCAGGATCAAGGTGCTGCAGGCTTGTAAGGGGGCCAATGTGACAGACCATCAGGCTAGACAGTGATATGTGCCCCCCTAGGGCAAAAACCCCTTAGGCTGCCCATAAGGAAATAGGACCATTGCAGGCGAACCTGTACACAGCAGGGAACTGCATGTGCTCAATGACTGCAACTGGTGAGACTGCCAGAATCTAAATGATTCAGCCTGTCACCCTGCCAGAGACTTGCTTGAAAGAAAAACAACAGAATTTAGGAATAGCAAGGGGGCAAATGTATGTCCTGACTCCTAGATACTAGGCTAATAACTTTGTGTCCACAGCTGTAGAGGGGGTTTTGGCCACCAGCAGCAGCTGCCCTGCACCCAGCGTCCTATTCCTGCACGTGATGATATTCCCAGGAGGTGATTAACTAAAGCAGAGCTGTGTCCTCCACTGAATGAAAGAGAAATAACTTTTCAAAGTGTTTCCCACTTGCTGACTTGGAAATATAGTGAGTGGCAGTCACTTTTATTACTTTTGACTGAAGCAGACTGGCTAGTTCTCTTGTGATATAAACTTACAAAACTAAAGTAAAACAAGGATTAGAGAAATGTGTTCCATTATGTTGATGTCATCACCACACAAAGCCAAAGAGAATTTCAACAAACTACAAATCTTTCAAGTGAGGTCCAGCAGCAGTCCTAAAATCTGAAAAGAAAATTGGAACAAAAAAATTTCTGCAAAATTGCAAGTGCCTAATTATAAACAAGGGATAAGGGGGGTTAACTATACTAACAAATGTTAAATATTTAAGCAGTGGCATTAGAACAAGCATTTTGTATGATGTTGTCAGAGTCTCTTTCCATTCATCTAATTGTTCAAAGGGGCCTCCGGGTCTTTTTTTTTT
>NW_017306368.1:634371-639761 GCF_000935625.1 Nanorana parkeri | reverse complement strand
GGGTTTTTTTTTTTTTTTTTTTAATCATTTTTTGGTAGTAGGCCTCAGTGATGATTGTTTTCAGGTCAGAAACTAAGGACACGTCTGCAATTTTACAGTTAACTCTGAGATTCAAATGTCAACATTTTTCCTAACTTTGGGGACAGCTATTCTCACTCCCTGTTGTGTATCTGTGGCAGGAAGTGTGGAGTCTCCTGAAGAGCAAAAGATAGGAATAAAAACCTAACCTTGTTTAACCTCCTTGGCGGTAATCCCTACTGTGGCTCGGTGTTAATTTTCAGTACCATAAGCGGTTACCCCCGAGCCACACTCGGGATTACAGCGTGTTACCTTGACACGCTGTGTCTTCGGGGTTCCGTCCCTTGCGAGCGTCCGCGTCCCATGGGGGCGGAACTGGCGGGAATTTTAAAAGTAAAAATAACGAGACAAAAAACTGGGGAAAAAACTGAAAAAATTGAACAAAAAAAGGAAATAATCAGACCACCAGGGAGGTTAATAATTTCCTCACGCTATCCAAAAATGGCTATAGTTCTACTTAACTTTATTAGCACCTTTGTGAGGCATTAGCAACCCACTATGTTGGATGTTTTGCCAGTTCTCCCTCTCACAGCTGTCAGCCCAGAGGTTTACTAATGTGGGGCAAACTTGACTTTTACAGTCAGGGCCGCTGCAAGGATTTTTGCCTACACAGGCGAAGGTGCATTTTTGCATTGTTACACCCTATAAACGGGTGTAACATGAGACATATTTCAAATTTTGACTCATCGGTCCAGAGCACCTGGTGTCATTTTTCTGCACCCCAGTTCCTATGTTTTCGTGCATCACTTAGCCTTCTTTCCACGTCAGTGGTATGGATGTTTAGCCGCAAGACTCCAGAAAAATGGCAGCAGATGCTATGGACTGACGAGTCAAAATTTGAAATATTTGGCTGCGGCAGGAGGCAGTTTGTTTGCAGGAGAGCAGTACAATAATGAGTGTCTGCAGTAGCAGTGAAGCATGGTGGAGGTTCCTTGCAAGTCTGGGACTGCATTTCTGCCAATGGAGTTGGAGATTTGCTCAGGATCAATGGTGTCCTCAATGCTGAGAAATACAAGCAGATATTTATGCATCATGCCACCCATCAGGAAGGTGTGCGAATGGCCCCAAATTTATTCTGCAGCAGGACAATGACCCCAAACATACAGCCAATGCCATTAAGAACTATCTTTAGTATAGAAGAACAAGGAGTCCTGGAAGTGATGGTTTGGCCCCACAGAGCCCTGATCTCAACATCATCGAGTCTGTATGGGATTACATGAAGAGACAGAAGGATTTAAGGCAACCTACATCCACAGAAGATCTGTGGTTAGTTCTCCGAGATGTTCTGAGCAACCTACCTATAGAGTTCCTTCAAAAACTGTGTCCAAGTGTACCTAGAAGAACTGATGCTGGTTGAAGGCAAAGGGTGGTCACGCCAAATATTGATTTGATTTGGATTCCTCTTCTGTTTAATTTCCATTTTGTTAATTGATAAAAAATAAACTAGTAACATTTTTATTTCTAAAAGCATTCTTACTGTACAGCATTTTTTCACACCTGCCTAAAAGTTTTGCATAGTACTGTATATTGAGGGCATGAGGACACAACAGAACGATAGAAGAGAGGGGGTTCAATCTTAGACTAAGAAAGGTTTTTTTTTTTAATTATGCGCATAGTAAAAAATGTGTGATTTCCTTCCACAGGCAGTGGTATCTGCTGATAGTGTTAATAAAGTCAAGAAACTTCTAGAATAGTTTCTTCTTTCACTACATATACAAAAATATGGGAAGTGTTAGAGCCATGTATATACAGACACACAAACATATGCACACATAGGTTGAACTGGATGGACCTTTGTCTTTATGCAACCTCACCTATTATGTTATGTAATACAGACTAATGATTTTAGGACAGTGATGGAGCTTTAGGGCCGGGTCCCAGCTGCAAACGCTGTGCCCCTGGTAGTTCTGCCACTGACTTTTAGCTGCAGAGGGAATACAAATCTCAGCAATACATTATATATAAATGCAGAATACCACCAGCTATAGAGGACTATAAATCTCAACAATACATTGTACAGCAATGCAGAATGGCACCAGCTATAGAGGACTACAAATGTCAGCAATACATTATACAGCAATGCAGAATACCAGCAGCTATAAAGGACTACAAATCTCAGCAATACATTATACAGCAATGCAGAATAATACCATCAGATAGAGAGGACTACAAATCCCAGTAATACATTACATAGCAATGTAGAATACAATAAGCTATAGAGGACTACAAATCCCACCAATATATTACACTGCAATGGAGAATAATATGAAGCTACATACTCTGTGCTGCTCTGGAGTGTCCGTATGATGTATCCAGAGGGTCTGTCCGGGGTCTCAGAAGGGTGTCAGGAGGGCTGTGCAGAGACCTGGAAGGGCTGTGCAGTGGTGTGGAGCAATTGGAATAGTGTGTGCAATTGCACCTCACTGGAAAGCAGGGTATTGCGTGTTAGCATGCATTGCAGTGCAGGGGTGATTGCACTGCATGCATGAGAAATTCATCATTTGTGTGGGCAGTGAGATATGCAAATTGTGTTTCATAGAGTATAAATCTTTAATAGTTAGTTTATATGTGTTTTATGTAGTTGCATATTTCTGTACAGTATACATATATGAATGATATGCAACAATGCAGAGTCCATAAAACACACACACATCAGCAGCTTAATTATAAATAATTAAAATCTTTATAAATAATAGGGATGCACCGATATTTCAGAAACATTCAAAACATATCGGCCAAAAATAGTACTTTCAGCTGCAAAAAAAGAGATAGACTGTGTCCTCAATCACTTTTTATGTTTTTAAAAGTTTTTAAATGTTTAGACCCCTGATATTTCCCCAGAGCCCCTCGGCAGTAACGTTAAAAAATAAAAATATTTTATAAAAAATAATAATAAATTAAAATAAAATATGAAAGAAATAATTTTAAAAAGTTCAGAAACAAATAAAAATAAAATATTTAACAAAATGTAAAAACGTTTGAAAAAATATTAATTTCGCTTTTCGGTCTGACAATTTTTTTTATTTTTGGGTTCGGTCAGAAAAGTCAATTTCAGTGCACCTCTAATAAATGACATAATTAAAATAACAAGAACATGCATAAATTAACGTTAGTCCCATACAGGGGCATTTGTCCTGAATTCAAACAGTTTCTATGCCTGCCAAGTGGCATGTCTGAAATAGGGTTTAGTCTATATGGTGCTGAATAGTGACAAGAACCATGGTACCTTTTTCTAAGAACCACTAGATATAATTACATGCTGCTGTCTTGTGTAGCAATAATGAGAATAAATCTTGACTATGTTTAATAAGAATACCATAAGCGTGTATATAATAATACACACACCCTGCCCCCTGCAGTTACAGCTGATTCAGGAGGAAGTGCTCTGACACTTCACTAACAATTATCCTAAAGTCTACAGAGCGCCCAGGGGGAATTACTGTGAGGCCCTTCACACACAGCACGACAGGGCAAACAGCTGTGGCTTCATCGACTCCAAACTCAGCGCGGCACAGAAGGGGCGGGACGGACATTACACCGACCGGACCACTGCATCTATTGATCTCAGGCTGTTTCTCTGCATGGACATTGCTAACATTTTTCTGCCCCACCCCCATGGCGCCCTTAGGCATGCCTTACACTAGCGCTGGCCCTGTTTACAGTGGAAATCGAAATGGAGGCTTCCTTATTTTCATTGGATGCCCCTTCATGCTGTTATGCTTCTCTCTTGCACATACCGCCCATATAATGCAGATGTGTAATCACCTGTTCCAGCACTATAAACATGAATATATGTATGGGGTTCAAAACCCATGTGTGATCGCTTTTATGTGTTAACACGTTTCCTCCACCCCCTGAGCTCGCCACCTACCAAAATACCTGTCTTTGGCACCCTTCACAAGTTCTTCAGTGTGTGGCCCAGACCAGTCACTCATGCCATTTATTCTTAAGGATGGAGTCATACTCCTCTGGATGGCTGGCTGCCGTGAGTAAGGAACATCCAACGGAATAAAGAGCCCAAGCGGCACACATGCCAATTAGGAGCTGGATGTGTTCAGAACTTTTCTGCATTGGCTGTACAACACTGGAAAACAAAAGCACTGAGACAAGGTTGTATAACCTGTCCGATTACTAATCCTCCTGATTAGCCTTGGTTGGAGGTAGATTCGGGTTGCCCATAGACATGAGTATGCTGTATCAGGAAACTGACACCTAAGGATTATATACAGTGTAGTGTATATGACTATAAGCTCCTTGGGAAAAAGTCCGGACATCAGAGAGTCAATCAGTGCCTCTTCTGAAACATGCTCCCTACTTCTCCCAACTGGTAGAGACTACATGACCAGTATCACTAAATCAGTAATTTAAACAGCTTCCAAAGACACAGATTCCCATTCTCTTTTCAATAGCTAAGACTTTCAAGCTTATAATTATCATTTCCTTACACAAGACTAAAATAACTCAGATTTAATTTTAATTATAAGTCAGCTTTAAAGACTTCAATAAAACCTTTCAGACCTACTGCAGAATTATTGCAGACAGTCTGTAGTACCTTACAGCTGCTACTTACATTTTCTCTTTGCAACATGCAAGAATCCGACTGCCTGCTCAGTAGGAAACTTCATACACAAGGTTCACTGAGCCTAATTTACGAAACCTGTGACAGAAATATGGGAACTTGCATTGCTGACTTCTTTCAAAGGTGCAGGCTCCAGGTCTGTTTTCAGACTCTGAGTTCAATGCCTTAACAGACAATATTTTGTTTTGCTCACAACAGGGCTTGGAGAACAAAGTGCCTGGAAGCTAAGTGGCGTTAAAAAAATTGGATTTGAACTGTTTGGGATATATTAAGTGCTTGATTTTTGGTATACTTGTTGTCTCTGCTTCCTTCCTTCCTTTTTAGACCCTTTTTTAGTATTTAAAAACTCTTTTTCCTTTTCTGTCAGTTTTTAAACTGTTCCCTTTTTTTTTCTCCTCAGGTTGCAGTGCTCTTGTTAGGGGGAGGGGTTAATTGAGCTCAGGTGTCTCTCATTGAGCAGGTGTATTATAAACTAGTGCATCACTCATTTTGAGCTTGCTCACAACAGGGCTTGGAGAACAAAGTGCCTGGAAGCTAAGTGGCGTTTAAAAAATTGAAGTTTACCCAGGTGGGATATATTAAGTGCTTGATTTTTGGTATACTTGTTGTCTCTGCTTCCTTCCTTCCTTTTTAGACCCTTTTTTAGTATTTAAAAACTCTTTTTCCTTTTCTGTCAGTTTTTAAACTGTTCCCTTTTTTTTTCTCCTCAGGTTGCAGTGCTCTTGTTAGGGGG
>NW_017306368.1:628778-629328 GCF_000935625.1 Nanorana parkeri | reverse complement strand
GAAACTTTTGGACGATTTCTTAAGGGACCGTAATATACAGGGGTACAGGTACTCCTAGAATGAGATCCTAATAGGTTGGACTTGATGGACTAATGTCTTTATTCAACCTCAAATACTATGTAACTATGTAACTATGTAATATCCTGGAACCGGCAAGCAGCTGAGACTTCTCTAGTTGGATTCTTGTTTCAAGACAGTGACCATCATAGTAATAACACTAGGATCAGGAGCCTGCACCTTTAAAAACAAGTCAGCAATGGCTTCTCACTTACTTCTGTTTTCAAATGTTCAGAAAAGTTCAGTCCGAACAATATTGTTAATTTAAAACTTAAAGGATATCTAAACCACAAAAATATATATATATATTGTGGCTTACCAGTTCTTAGATGAGGTGGCTGCATTTGCTTTCTTTTTTGGGCTACAAACATTTTATGCAAGGGCAAAAACAAAAAATGTTTATCTCTCTAGAAATGCACAAATGTCCTTGTCACTTCCCTTAGGCTGAACTGAATGCACAATATTATCTTCCTTCTGTAAACAGCTGATTCTA
>NW_017306368.1:627832-628602 GCF_000935625.1 Nanorana parkeri | reverse complement strand
CCTGTTTCTAAAACCCCCCCCCCCCCCCCCTTGGGTGAAAACAACTGCATGGCTCCCTCCACAGTTACAGTGGAGAAGTGAGTGTAGCCACCTAGGGACAGTAATTGTGTTACTCGCAAGATTACCAGTTATAAGCACTACAATGCTCAACAGGAGGATTCATTCATTTCAGTGGACCCTGTTCACACCTGAGCGTTCTGTCACTTGTAGCAAAATTAGTAAAGTTAAAGCGCTGTGCACGGATCCTGATGATTAAGTAAAAACAACTAGGGGTGCTGCCCCACTTCAGCCGGGAGAAACTGTAAAACTGGAATACAAAAAACAGGAATACAAAAAACTCTTTTGGAGCAGAGTCAAGCGATTTGGCCCCTATAGACTTCACTCGGAACACCTGAAAAACGCTCAAAAAAAACACACGTAACATGTTTTTTTAAGCATTTTGTGTCTAGTAACTAGCTTTGAATTGGCAACAAAAAAAAATGCTTAAACCTGAAATGCTTGCAAAGACGCCTGTCCCAAAAAAACCACCCAAAGACCCTCAGCTAAAATGTGAATGGGGCCTAAGGACTAATAAGCTGCAATATATCACATTTTTATTTTTGGGTTTAGATAAGCTTTTAAGTGCCTCTGTTCTCAGAAAATTCACATTAAACCATTTACATATTCTAAACAAGCAGTGAAAGAGGAGCATGTTGGCTTATGTACCCTTTGTTAATAGGCAGCAGAATCTGCTCCATTTTCTCAGTTTAGAAGGATGGCGCAGGCATTAT
>NW_017306368.1:597063-627770 GCF_000935625.1 Nanorana parkeri | reverse complement strand
ATCTGCTGGTTGTTTACATTTGAGGGCTGGCAGCCTGTCAAGATCCATTCTTTATTAAAGTGTATCTAAAACTTGTATTTTAAGTTCTGGGTAGAATAAGGAAAGGTTACAACCCTTGTAATTATTTTTTTTGGTATGCGGGCTCTGTCCCTCTTTTTCGGTTCTGAGAACAATCTTTTATCAGATAGGAAGTGATGGAAGATCTGCAACAGGAAAACAAACAATAAAAAGCTGACATATACTTAAAGTGACATTTACCTCTTGCTGAACAGGGTGCTTACACCCCCTTCCTGTCCAGGCCATTTTTCAGTGTTCAGCACTGCGGTACTTTGACTGACATTTATTCCGTCATGCAACGCTGTACTGAAATTAATTTTATAAAATGTTTTGGGGAGACACACAGCTTTCTTTTGGTGGCATTTAATCACCACTTTTTTTTTTTACTATATAATGGAAAAAGTACAGAAAATTTCGAACAAAAAAATATTTTCCCTACGTTATGTTATAAAACAATTATTACAAAAATGTTTGTCAAAATATAAAAGACGGGGTCACGTCGGGTAAATAGACACTAAACATGTCAAGCTTTAAAATTGCGTGTGCCCACGAACTCGCAAAAACTACCATACCCAAAATTGGCCATAGGCGAAGCTTTAAAAGCTTTTACCGCTCATCAGTTTAGTGTTATCAGTGATTGGTGGCCCTAAAATTATTGCTCTCACTACGACGTTTGCGGCAACATGTAACATGTGCGGCGTAATAAATGTAATCGTCATTTCCGCGCGTAGGCGCACTAAACGCATGTTTGCATGTGTATGTGGGGGGCGGGGGACTTAAAAAAAATGTTGCTGTTTTTTATTACCTTTATGTGTGACTTTTAATTTTTTAAAACATTTTTTTACTAATTCTTTTAAACCTTTTCTTTTTTCACTCAGCTACATTGCTATCACATAGGGCAGTGCTCCCCAACCTTTTTATCGCCGCGGACCGGTCAACGTTTCATAATTTTACCGTGGCCCGCTGAGGGGGGGACGTTGATTGTTTATATTTTAGATTGTTTTGATTTAATAATTGTAATTTAATTGTATTTAAAAATGCCTTCAAAATAAAATACAGTTACACCAAAAAATGAAAGCGTTGGAATTCTTCACCTATTCCACCACCGAAAAACTGGGCGAGATTACGTTAAAATGTGTGACCACGTCACTGGTCACACATTCTAACGTAGTCTCAAACTTTGATAGATCACATGCCTACCTATAATCATTTAATCAAACTGTGATAGAACAGAGGCCTGTCTGTAATCATTTAATTAGAGAAATAGATTATAATAGGGAACATTACAATGTAATATTCCCCATTATAATCCACTTTTCTAATTACATAAAATAGCAGTACATAACAGATTGTAATGTAAACTGAACGCTTGTATGTAAACAGCCATCGCTGGCTGTTTACATTCCAGGCTGATTTCCCGCTCGTGCGCGCCGCCGGGCGGCGGGCGCTAGCTGGGGGAGATGCGACATTTAAAAATGCCCACCCGCATTCAAGAAGCCGCTGTCCGGCCGTTTAATAACAATGGCCGGACAGCAGGTGGTTAAAGTATATTTTTCCCCCCTCCCCCCCAATGTTAGTGTAAGGACTTACCTTAAATGATGTCTCTTAACCCGATCTTCTTCTTCTTTCCTGTCATTTTCATCTGTCCCTCCATCGCTGCTGCGGTCTCCAATCCAGCGCCGACTCCTCTGACCTTGCTGGCACTTCCTGTCCCACTGTGTCTGCATGCAGGTGCACGCTGCACGCTGTCCATAGACTTACCTTGTGTCTCTCCTCGTCTCCCAACCGTAAATCTAAACTGCACATTCGCCCACCCCAAGATCCTTTGCGGCCGCCCGAGATTTTTTTAGATGTTCGGACGGGAGCGTGCGGCGAAGAAACAGGTATTAACCTCTTTTTTAATGTTTTTGCATACATTTACTGCTTGCTGGCAGTAGGTGTATGCAAAAAACCCAGAGGGTTTAATAACCCTTCAACTTATGAAAAGCATTTTCACTTATGTGTTACCGTTAGAAAGATTTTCCCTCATTTCCTGTCCTGCGGACTACCTTTTTACCAAGCAGAAAGTGACAAATATCTCTCCAACAGAGCCTCTGACTGTAAAACCTGAGAGGGCATATAACCCTTCTCCATTCTATACAAAACTAAAAAAAAAAGTGTTAGTATAGATAATAAAAATATATCAATAACAATGTTGGGAACTTTGAAAATGTAATTTCTCCTCAATGCTTATAGATACAGACATAATGATTGTTTTAAGTTGCTTTTACTATTGTTCAGGATATACACAGTAAATACTAAATTGTTCATTATCTGGACACAGGTTCACTTTTAGTATAGTTTACACAGATTCTACTTCGCATTACCAGTATTAATATATTCCCCCCCATCCAATGATCAGTTCCCCAGGTCAATGATTAGTTAACTGGATACCCTTGCCAAAAATATTCTCTGGACTGAATTATATTACATTATAGGGAGGGTAATAGACACGGACTTAGACACTATAACATTACAGGAGGACCTGGATAAAATAGGGGAGTGGGCATTAATGTGGCAGATGAGGTTTAATGTCGATAAATGCAAAGTAATGCACTTTGGAATTAAAAATAAACAAATGGGTTATACAATTATGGGTATGCCGCTGGGGAAGTCAGAAATGGAGAAGGATTTGGGGGTCATTGTAGACCACAAACTGAAAGGTAGTTTGCAGTGCCAGGCTGCTGTAAACAAAGCTAGCAGGGTCTTGTCCTGTATTAAAAAGGGGATGTATTGCAGGGACAAGTCTATAATTTTGCCACTTTATAGATCATTGGTTCGACCTCATCTGGAGTACGCGGTCCAGTTCTGGTCACCAGTACTAAGAAAAGATGTCCTTGAGTTGGAAAAAGTCCAGCGAAGGGCAACCAAACTAATTAGGGGTATGGAGGACCAGAGCTACGAGACGAGGCTACTAAATTTAAACATGTTCACATTAGAGGTGAGGAGATTAAGGGGGGATATGATTTCCATGTACAAAATGTTTAATGGTGGTAGCAACATTAGCGATAAACTGTTTAAAATTAACTCCGTTACAAAAACTAGAGGCCATCACCTAAAATTGGTGGAAAAAAAATTCCAGCACAAGGGGCGAAGGGGGTTCTTCACAGTAAGATCAGTTAGGGTCTGGAACTCACTGCCACAGGCGGTGATTTCAGCAAATAATGTGGAATTGTTCAAGAAACTTTTGGACGATTTCTTAAGGGACCGTAATATACAGGGGTACAGGTACTCCTAGAATGAGATCCTAATAGGTTGGACTTGATGGACTAATGTCTTTATTCAACCTCAAATACTATGTAACTATGTAACATGCGGTCACCCAAACATATGGGACTGTGAATTACAAAGTCAATGAGAAATTTATCACAGGTACTTTTCTCTATCAAACCAGCTCTCAAACCTTAACACTATGCTCCATACATCACTGCCAGAGAATCCATTCTTGATTTTCAGAGCAAAAAGGTCTCTGATGGTTTGTGAATGATGTAATGTTTAACAGATAGGCAGCAGCATTCAAATCACAGCTGTGAAGGATGTTTTGCCCTTTCTCTAACTCTGTATTACAGTGCATTCTGAAACATATCCATCTATTTCCCTGATTCTGAACACACAGTCCCGCTTCCAAGCTTTGAGAAAGAGAACAGAGTCCAAGCATTTTCAATGTACTGATATGTATTTCTGCCTTGCCAATGCCTCCTTATCAAAAAACCTTGTGTACAGGAGTTGCCAGAAAATGCTGGAAGGCAGCTTATCGACATATGCCAATAGATGGAAATATCTATAAAACATAATTTTTTAAAGGTTAAATTACACCTGTCACAAGAGAAAAATGGAGTGCCATTACTAGTATCCTGAAAAAAACTAAATTCTTTTCTGTATCTATCTTCAATGCTTTTGCGTCACAGACCTAGAAAAATCATGCAGCAAACCAAAGTCGGGGACTTAAAGTATAAAGACCAGAGACAGACAGGTGACTTTCATTTCAGTACAGCGCTGCATGACGGAATAAATGTCAGTCAAAGTACCGCAGCGCTGAATACTGAGAAATGGCCTGGATGGGAAGGGGGTTTAACACCGCGGATGTCAACTGGTTAAGGAGATAAGCAACGGGCGTCTCCATATGATTCCTGAGCTATTCCAAACATTATGTGTTTAAAGTTGTCAAATAAAAACCACAATATCATTTTAGTAAAAACAGCAACAGCAATGATTTTCAGTTCACAATATGTACAGTGGCCTGCATATTTCTACCAAGAAAAAGGCAGGTCACCACTAGGGCACATAGTGTTTCCTATGTGCCCCATTCTCACCATTCTCCCAAATGTGTAATGTGCAGTGCGGATAAATTCAGACATGCTGCATTCTTCCGCAGTGAACTAGATGGCACCACAGATCACTGCATCGCAGTCCACCACACTGCTGTCCAGTTTGTATACTCCAAAATAATGTTAAAAAAGTAAACAGTGTGGTGCACTAAAATAGAGCCCTACAGAAACATTATAGCTACCGATCAGTTAGGCATGAGTTTTTAGCTTCTAAGAACAGCTACAGAAACATGCATACAAGTGTATATTTTCGAATACATTTGTATGCAATGCTAAATTACAACTAGCGCTCAGAATTAGAGTGGATATTCTGCTTGGTGACGGTGGCGGTGATGTGGAGTTTACTTGTCCTACAAATGTTTATTATTGTTGCCGACTGCCAACTGAAACCGAGCCAAGCACTTCTTCCAGATTACAACACCATTAATTACTGTATGTCAGAAAACCTCTCTGTAAATGTAAATCTTAACTCAACGATACTTAGTTTTCGAAAGCACTGTGTATAAAAAACAATAGTTTTTTTTAAATACTTGTTTTCATCTTTTATTCATCTCAGTGCTGCTGATTTCCTGCAGCCAAATTGTACATGCTATGTATGCACTTGCTCCAGCAACTGCACATGACTTCTCAAGGTGAAATTCCTGATAATGACAACAGCAGACAATGCCTGGGTAATGTGTGTTGAAACAGCAACTTGTAGTCTCAATCGGAAACCCGTGTGACAAAATAACAATGCAGGAGACGAACTGGTAGACAAGGACAGAGAGTAGTTACCCTATAATTGGAAGTTCTTGATCAAGGACCTTCAAGGCAGGACTGCCAGGTGTCATTTTAATGTAAGCTCCAGATTCTCCATATTTTAAAATACTGAAAATTACTTTTGAAATTACTTTAACATGTTAAAGCTTGTACGAGATTTTAGTGATTGGATTTACATCTGTGGACACCCTACTGACCACACCCCCTTTTAATAACATCCAAAAACACCTCAGATGTGCAGAAGCTCATCTGCACAGTTATCAACATTTGAAAATATTTAAGAGAGACACTTTAAGGGCCCTTTCACACCACATCCAGATCATCTCCAGACCAGACCAGCTTGTGACACCAGCGCATTCCGTTCCAGACCAGACAAGAAAAATACTGCATGTCTCATTTTATCTGGGCTGGAATGCACTGGAACTGTGGGCAAGTTCACACCATTTTCCTGACCAGATCTGGCCGGAAAATGGTGTGAACCTGCCCTGAAGGCATCAAGAAGAAAAACGTAGCCCACAAAATGCACAGTTGGCTAAGCACCTTGAGGCAAGACCAATAAAGAGGGAGTTGCTTTATGGTGTCTGGCTTGTAGTGTGGGTGATGTAGTAATGCACAACAACTATCCAAAACTAAAATCTTATTGATTACCTTAGATTACTGCACTTCACAAGTTTTCATTGCTCATTGTACACTATTTTATTGCAGAAAAAAGCCCTTCATGTTCTAGGACAACAAAAGGAAAATGATTGTGTACTGATATAAGTCACATGCAAATGAACTAAAAGGCTTGTCAAATAAGGCAAACAGTAATAAGCAAAGTACAGTAAGCCACAACAACAAGAATAACCACAACTTCCCTCCCCCCAGCACTCGTGTTTAATGTTTGCCGAATGTATGCTCCTGGGCCAAGTTCTCTCTCTAAAAGGTGCCTCTAAGTGCTGGGCCTCCAGTGCATCCCTGTGCCTTTAAGCAGGAGTGGGGCACTTGGAGGCAAACCTGCATTCAATGTATCTACTGGTAAATATGCTTCAATGTGGAGGCTCTCAAAAATTAGTTAGGACCACACTACACAAAGTAGTCTTGAATGTTTTGCAAAAGTTGTGCAACTAAACCCTCTGTTTTGAATGCATATTGTTAGACAGTGTAATTTGTTTTGTTGCAGACTAGCTGGTAAGTGTGCCGAGAAACGTCTGTGTTTTATACAATTGCTTTTACACCTGCATGGAAAGAAATGTAAGCTTTTTCCAATGCATATAAGTGTATATTTTCAAATACATTTGTATGCAATACTAAATTATAACTAGTGCTCAGAATTAGAGTGGATATTCTGCTTGGTGATGGTGGTGGTGTGGAGTTTACTTGTCAAGCAAATGTACCCTTGTTTTCATTTTAGGTTGATTTAACATGCCATTGGGGTCCTTGGAGAACATACAAAGAGGGATACAAGAACTTCCATTAGTGGATTCTTATGAGGGTAGATCCCTGCCTGGTTAATAGAGCATAAGGGGGAACAGCATGATTAGACCTTTTGTGATGGTCTAACATCCAACTTGAGCAGCATTTCGCTGAGTGTCCACGTGGTGGTAATAAAATGGTGGAGGAGCAAAGACTGAATCATATCTGTATGAATTTTCACATGATCATTTGGATGGTTTCACTAATATGAACTCTTATGGACTGTTCTTGATTTCACATTTTATATGGGAATCGTATTGCTTATTAATTCCTTGCTGTGTATTTGTTTAATTATTTTTGTTTAATTTGTTTAAGTGCAATTCATACTCACTTAGTACATAGTTTGTTCAACATAAACTATGGTGTTTATTGACATATTATACATGCTTAGTTTAACAGCCTCCTGGCCGGCCATGGTGAACATACGGCCGGTTTGGAGCTTCCTAGATCTGAGCGGGCATATTTAAACGTCCCATGAGCCACTCCCACTTGCACCTGAGCGGGAACCTGCCTGTTTACAAACAAGCGATCCGCTGGCTATAGAGCTGGCGGATCGCTTGTATAAGGTGCCGTTCCTTGAGCCCCCCTCCCTCCTGCTGTGCACAAAAAAAATTTCAAGTCCCCACCCATACATATATGCAGGCAAACAAGCTTCAGGTGCGCCTACGTGCGAAAACAACTATTGCGCTCATTACTCCGCACATGTTACATATCGCCGCAAACGTCGCAGTGAGAGCAATAATTCTAGGGCCATCAATCACTGATAACACTAAACTGATGAGCGGTAAAAGCTTTTAAAGCATCGTCTATTGTCAATTTCGGGTATGGTAGTTTTTTGCGATTTCGCGGGTGAGCGTGATTTTAAAGCTTGACATGTTTGGTGTCTAATTACCCGACGTGACCCCCGTGCATGTAAAACTACTAATGAAATATCAATAGGTATAGACTTCTAAACCAGCTTTCACCTTTAACAACACAACAAAAGGCAAAAGCCCAAGGGAAGTGGCATAATTTGAGCTACAGTGAAATGGTCTGGTTTGAACAATACTTTCCATAACACTATTCAAACCCACTATTCAAAAAATGTGCAGTAACTTTGCAAAAATGTTGGCAACAATGTACTGTTAAACAATGGAAAATTTTATGAAAGTTGTCCTTGGAGTGATAATTCTTAAAGTAGTACTAAGTGGCAGGTATTTTTTTTACCTTAATGCATTCTCTGCATTAAGTTAAAAAGCATCAAATACTTAGCTCTGGTCACTTGTTACCTCCGCCTGCTCGGGGAAGATCTCGCTGTTCCCCGAACTTTCTGGTTGTGGGGGAGGGTATTGAGAGCAGAGGACTCATAGGCAGTGGTAGAGGAAGTAGGGTGTGGCTTGCCGCAGGCTTTGTGTGTCTATGGACGCACACAGTCAGGTGCGGTTACAGCTCAGGAGCGCACACGCATGGGTGTCTCCTCAGAACCCAGCTAGCTGAGACACCCGCAACAAGAGGGGGAGGGGAGCGGTTTTGGGGAACAACTGAAGGACCTTCAAGAAAAGCAGCTTAAAGAAAAGAAACTGCAAAATCATGTGTAGGCTTTCTGTTCATGAAAAGTAACACATAGCAATAAATCAGAATTCACCTTTCTGAAATTAGATTTTCACAAGATGAATAATGTCTGCTTGTTATGGGTTACTACACTTAAAAATTAGCACTTAACGTGGCCTGTCACCAAACGGTCACTTATAAATAAAGTCCAGCCCGTAAAAGAAGAGGCTATATACCTTTCTGACGGCGCAGGTGTTGAAATGCTGCCAATTTGGTGATCCCCCGGCACTGCAGGTATTCAACACTTTCAGTTGTGTGTTAAATACCTTCTACCTGGCTGTACGATGTGGTTTCTCTCTGCAGTGTACTCAACACACCCTGGAAGCGTTGAATACAAGCAGCAGGGTAGAAGCAAACTGGCAGTGCTTCAATACACGCGCTGCTGGAAAGGTATGTACAGTATATAACCTCCTCTTTTACAAGCTGGGCTTTATTTATAAGTTACCCTGTTGGGACAGGATCACTTTAAAAAAGAATAGGTCCTTATTTAAAAGGGTCAATGGAGGGGGCGTGGCCTAGACATGGCAGTGTGAGGACGTGTGACTCCGGAGCTCTGCACGGCCTCCTCTTCTAACCTCTACAGCTGACTTTTTTGCTCACCCTCCCCGCATGTCCAGCAGCCACAGACCCCGGAGCGCATCACCGTCGGCGTCAACCCGCAGCATACGGCTTGTACTTTCAGGTATTGCATATACCATACACGCACTCAATGGCGGTTGTCCATAGTGAGGCTCCAGGTCTACATTTTTCAACATGGTTATTACTACAGGGAGCTTCGCGGAAGGCGGGGTGGTTTATCTATGGTTATTCTAGCTCTTGGTACAAGCGGATTTATTGTATATCAGGTTTCTTTGTACTGATGCTTGTATTTTGTGTATTCTGTACGTGTCAAGTTAATAAACGAATTTAAAAAAAAAAAAAAAGGGCCAATGGAATGTTGTATAAAGATGTGTAAATATTGTGATAAGGAGGTTTGAAACTCTCAGATGTCTCAGACTATCACTTGTGTCCCCTGCGTTTTTTGACAGGCCAGAAAGGGCGTAAATTATTTTAACACCTTCTGTAAACAGGCCAAGTAGGTATCCCATTAGATAAATGTTTCCTATAAAGGGAATGTATGAAAATACTAGCAAATACCCCAAAATATTGTCATTGACACATGAATAAAATATCTATTACAATGGACGCATAAGAGATCTTCCTGATGCACCTGAAACAGGTTCAGGTTTAGCCTAGGCAAAGAATGTAGGCTGCCTACACAATAGCTTCCAAATTCAGCTCAACACATGTGGACAGAAGAAAGTGGTATGTATTTGTGCTGAGCTATATTCTAAGGCTACCTTGTCACAACTTGTATGAATCCTCTAAGCTAAAATAAACCATATTCCAGTATGTCATGAAGATCTGTTTAGCCTGTGCTTGAACAAATCTGTCGGCAGCATGTCAAAGGTGCATTGAGAAGCACCTGTATACACAAACCCTCAAGCACCAATTGACAGATCAAGGTTACAATTTTATAGTATGCATTTGTATACAACTAACCAGGGTTGTGTCTATTTTATCAATATTACTACAGAAGTCGAACCAAACTGCTTGAATTAATTTAGCCAAAATGTATAAAAGTTATAAAACTTAGAAGACCTGATGGCAGTCTTGCAAATCTCGGAAACAGTTGCCTGAATGAAATGAATGGCAATGCACCTCCCACACCAGAATGCGCTGTGACGGAGCTCCATCAATACGTGCATCACCTGTAGAGGTGCCAGAAGCGAAAATGTAAATGAACAGGAATCACCAGCACTCAGTGAAAAATATTCAAAGAATAAAGTCCATTTAATCGGACAAATCATCATACATGCTGCAATATAACCGACGTTTCGGGGCCCACAGAGACCCTTCATCAGGGCAACAATGAAACACACAGGTGTTTTACACAGTGTTGTCCTGATGAAGGGTCCCTGTGGGGCCCCAAAACGTTGGTTATAATTATTGCAGCATGTATGATGATATGTCCGATTAAGTGGACTTTATCGTTTGAATATTTACCACTGAGTGCTGGTGATTCCTCTTCATTTGCTGTTTGATGTGCACGGCACCATCCGTGAGTATCACTGCGGGCACCATCAATGTAATTCGGGCCGGAGGCGCTGTGAGGAGTGCAGGGGGACATATTGTACTTTAAGAAGCCAAAATGTGACATCACTCCGGTCCAGGCACCTCTACAGGACACGCAAGGGAGCTGTAAGCAATGCACTTATGGATGGAGCTCCCTTGCGGCCATACCCCCAGCCCACCCCATTTAGAATGGCTGTGCGGCGCGAGAACCGACAGTGCGGCGCTAGAGGGAGGCAGAGGAGCCTCTCACCTAGAAAAGTAGAAGGCATGCGGCGACCCACTGAATATGGGGTTGCGACCCACTTTTGGGTCACGACCTACCAGTTTAGAACAAGGGTTCTAGACAGTATCTTATGATAAAAAGTGGGGAAGCCACATCAGGTGACCTGGTTTTTGGGGATGATTTTATAAAACACAATTTATTATATGTATATAAGGGTTTCCCTATATGTTACTTCTGCTACCTTGACTTCTGCTTTAAGATCAGACAACTAATAATTGAGGCAACTATGGTCATTATATATTTTCCAGCCCCATGTGAAGTAGATTCCAAGTAAAATAAATTCCATCTTAAATTTCTAAACCGTTGCTGGGGCATGAAAATTTGCTGCTAAATGTGTGCTAGAATACATTCAACTCAAACTAAAAAACATATTGCCATTTAATACTCTCCTGCTTCCACAATGGATTGATCAAGCAGACAGGATTCTGCAAGTACTCTGTTGAGACGAGAAGTGAACAAGAAAAATAATCAATGTATGGGATGAGCACATTCTCAGATCAATGCCAAATATTTCACCATCTAGAAAGTGGGATGAAATATTAAAGGTAGACTATTGTAAAGAAAAAAATACAGACAAGAAATCTTGCCAAGACAAAGAAAATATCACAATAAATCTAAGACACTTTCCCGAACATAATTATCTCAAGGAAAAGAAAAGACCAGAAAAAAAGGGATAAAGGTAATTCAAGTGTAATCTGCAGTCAAGGCATCACCAAATATTGCTTTAGTGAGGCAGACAGAGCATTTTATGATAAATGCTCTCCACATTCTTTGTGCAGACAAAACTATGTATTCTTTGCCATTCCCTTACTTATCTTTGTTGCTATGTATTCTCCATCTTCCCTCACAATATCACATCTAGTTTGCTATATAAAAAGGTCTTCCTTTCCTTTGTTCCATTATCTGCACTATAAGGTACCCACAGAGATGACATTCTCCTGATTCAGATCTCTTACATTTAGACTGGGGAAAAAATTGTATGTCTATGGGAAGTCTGCAGCATCTGCAGACACCCTGTGGCAAACTTATCCTGGAGGATTATCAAAGACAATTGCTACTGATCCACTAAGCTAAGGCTTTTACCAGGCATGTTTGCTCATCATGTTTTAAAATCAAATAATCATTCAGTGGTCTGTGGCCAGTTTAAGAACATTTCTGCACTATTAAAGAAGCTCCCAAAATGATTTGTCATAGCTTTACTACTAACTATTTTTGCATTTTAGAGTGATAAACACATTTTCAAGACGAGTTAAATGCTAAATGTCTTAAAAGAAAAGTAATGTGCCACTTTTTAATGGAAATGAAATAAAAGCTGGATTTCTCTTGCACCCTGCTAGACAATGCTGAAGGGGTGGGAGGGACTGAGTAGGACTTTAAGATACTTTCCGTAAACTCTTGCAGACAGAGCAATGTGCTATTGTAATACATGTATATTTTTTCAGAAGCGCACTTTGTGACTTTTTAGGGACAACACACATCAGGTTTTCTTGTGGGGGCATCTCTCAAACAAATGCTATTGTTAAGTCAAACAGTGATTACACAAGCCAAGTTTTTGCTGTCCTGTAATACAATGGAAAATAGATGCTATTGTGGTATATGTGGGCAATGTAAACTATTTGGCAAGAAAGTACATGTTTAGTTGTTTTCCATTGTATTACAGGAGCACATGCTTACACGCTGGACCCAAGCTTGTCAACAATAACCCATCATTTTGACATAGCTGACCATAGATGACACTCATGGTACTGTGTCGCCATCTAGTGTTTGCAAAGAGAATTGCACCCTTCATAGAAGCTGATGCAGTATTTTTTTTCTTAATGCCAAATTTACTGTTCAATTTGAAAATAGTGGACCAGCTATAACGGAAGCTAAGTGACTTTTAGTGTATCCTATTACATATAGCCTATTGCATGTGCAAAGAAAGGATAGGTAACTTGTGCATATGTGTGTATGTCTGCACATTTGTCTCAGTCTATATGCTTTGCTTTCCTGTAACTGTACGTCTCCATTCACACATAGGCATTTTTACACACACACATAAATGGGCAAAACATAAAAAGCAATGCATTCCTATGGGGCTCATTCACACCTGTGCGTTCGTATGCAAGCAAAAACGTGCAACGTGGGAAAAAGTACATGCAATTTTTTGGGGGCAGATGTCAGTGTTTTCTGTCTCCAACTGACTGTGGTGCATCTGTAAACGCGTGCAAATGGCGCGTTTATTAACATTTCTGTGTTTAAACGTACGCACAAAATAATTTTATGCATGAAATCATTTTTGCGTTCGGAAAACATGCTGAATTTCAAATGCCTATATGTGAATGGAAACGTTGTAGGTTTTTTTTTTTTTTTAGAAAAGCTTTTTGTTTAGAAAAACCTCTTAATACTATTACTGGGCCAGTTCCCTTTGTTTTAGTACAAGAATTAGACAAACAAGTTATCTGTAACGGTTAAAATCAAAACAATCTCTTTAGCATAAATTTAAAGTGACATTAAAAAGGCAAAACATTTTTTCCCTCCCCCCAATGTTAATGTCAGCACTTACCTTAAATGATGTCTCTTAATCCGATCATCTTCTTTCCTGATGTTTTCATCTGTCCCTCCAGCACTTCCGATCCCGTGGTGTCTGCATGCGGGTGCACGCGTCCATAGACTTACTTTGCGTCTCTGCTCGTTTCCCGGCCGAAAATCCAAACTGCACATGCACCCGCCCCAAGATGCTTTGTGGCCGCCCGAGCAGTTACGGATTCTCGGACGGGAGCACGCGGCAAAGACGGGATAAGTTTAAATTGCTGTTAAAGCGTTTTTTTGTTTTTAAAACTTTTTGCATATTTCTACTTCTTGCTAGCAGTAGATATATGCAAAAAAAAACAGAGTGTTTAGAAACCCTTCAAGATTGAATGTTTGTTCACCAGCCTCAGATTTATTACCATTCAGTATTTTACAGATGGCTTACAGATGCCAAAAATGTGTGTGAAAGCCCTAAAAAATACGGAATTATTGGTACAGGCACTGTTACTTTCTGCAGCTGAAAAAAAAAATCTAAAAGCAGTTCAAGAGCACTCTTGCCTTTACCTGATTTCTCATTGGATGTGTGAAAAAAAATGTTGCAAGGGGGAGGCTACAAATTGAAGCCGGTAAACCTCTTGAAGGAGCTGTAACACAAAAGTGCTGGCTAAAATTATAACCCAATGATGACTGAACAGTCTCTGCCACCCCTAGCTTCTACAACCAAGAAGCTAGGGGTCTATTCCTGAATTTCCTTTTTCCTTTGTTGATTATTTTTGGCTGATCTAGATAAGACAGTATCTTGTTAAAAAATGGAACAGTTTACCTTCAATCAGGACTCCACAATATTTAGAAACATCTGCGCTCCAAGACTTCAGCCATATTTCCCTTCTGGTAGAATTGAGTAGGGCTGTAGATTCCAGCAGAGGCTTTGACTCATTTAACTGTAGCCCGCTAGATATGACACAGCCTTGTCGACTACCTCAAGGAAATCCACAACCTCCTTCTCAAGGGCTCCAAATCTTAAGTACGGACACAAACGCTCAAAGAACACATTCAGGTTACGCAGGTAACAGCCAAAGCTGGTGCCATGGAGGAGGTCCCTGTATCCCAGGCTTTTCTAGGGAAGGCCTGCAGAAGCTACCCAGCTCTCTTTGACAAGGTTTGGAAACCGTGGATCTCCTCCTCCTACATTATAGCTGTCTCCTTTTCATATTAGGATTAATCAGAACCTGTATTAAAAGCTCCCGATGTCTTATTATTTCCACTTTTATCCTCTCCTGTATACCTGTTACCATTACCATTGTAAGACTCTTCTGTATCATGTCTATGGCTTCAGGACACCGACTCTATACCCTTCTAGACTGCTACCACATAATTCCTTAGTTTTCAGTGGCTATGTCGACCTTCCTCTTTTCTTGTTGTGAGATCCCTTTTATTGTTAAAATGATGCAAAATCAATCAAATAATTATTTTTAAAAAGACCCATCTTCATCCTTTTACTTTACTTTGGGTATAGGCTGGGCAAATAAAGCTGGTTGAGAGAAAGACTGGGAGGTTATAGGATAACTCCGCATTTTTAAAATGAAATCTTTAAAAAAATGAACATAGCATATATAATTATTGCACAAGCCATTTTGTAATTGAATAATATTAAAATTACCTTTCCATTTAAAACTGCAGTCGCTGTAATGTTCTACATCTGTTACAAAAATTCAGTGCAATATGGCAGCTACTTAATTACTACTAAAGGGATGCAGACACTGCACTTTTTTCTTTTACAACACAGGAAGTCCAGCAGCTGGTTATAATGAACCGAGGCCCCCCATTCAGGAATCAGCTTGGAAAGGACATACTGCAACAAACAGCTTCTTCTTCAGAACAGAAACAGGTAGGGATATGCAACAAAGTTTGTTAAAATCCTTGCAATTGTACATTGATCACGCAAAGGGGATTGATTTTTTTTTCTCCGCAAAAGTAGAATTACTTTTTAAAGGCTTGGTAGGTAAGAAATAAGTTATTTATAGTGGAGAGGTGTGCCACAGCCGGGATGGATCCCGACAATACTTTCGAGATCCACCCTGATGGCTGATTGACAGCTGGCTCTGCCTCTCTAGAAGCAGAGCCTGCTGTGCCTGCCCCCTCCCTAGTCCATTCCTTCAGTCAGCGCTAGAGAAACAGAGAGGGGAGGGGGGGAATCCCTTGGGGGAGTGGTGACTGACAGTCACCGTTCTCTGCAGGGAGAGGATCGGCAAGTCAGCAATCGGAAGTATGTGTTCGCTGAGTTCCTGATCAATAGAGCCAACCTATGACAGGTCAGCTAGAAAATATGTTGTCTGCACACCATTCTGTTTTAGAATGTCCTCTTAATTTCTATTCCTTTAGCATGGCATATGGATGCATCCATATGTCATGCTAAAGGAATCTGAATAAAGATGACATTCCGAAGTAGAATGGTGTGCAGACCACATATCTTCTAGATTGTAAACTGTGTCGCTATCCACCAGTTGTTCCAGCACCCATTGGATTCCGGGGTATAACGTCTACTCTCCTCACTATCCTTCTGTTTAATCCTGGGTTGATTTTTCTCTTGCATCCACACATGCAGAGAGGTTGGATACCTTCCCATGTACCTTAAACTTCTTAATAGCATTTGCAACTGTAATCGCAGGAACATCAAGCTGCTCGAAGATGGTCTTATAGACTTTACCTTTGACATGCTAGACTATAACATATTTCTGTTCTCCTCAGACAACTCTCTTCTTTGCTTTTTTTGGTCTATGTTCAGCGTGGTGCACACAATAATACCAAACGTTCAAGACATAATTTCCTTTATTTCCTGGTAAGCCTGAAAATAACAAACTTCCTGTCCATTGGCTGGCTACGCTCACTCCTTCATTGTATCTATAGAGCGAGTAAAGGTTGCCACCTAGGCCGGACTACAAATAAGTCTGCCTTTGTTCATCTTCATCACATGGAGGAACGAAAGATTAGAAGTTTACAAAAGAAAGAAAAAAATGTTTTTTTCAGCTAACATCAAAGGAAGTGACAAAGGCTCTGACTAAGCTAAGCATAAAATTGCCTTATTTTTCCCAACGTGGCTATTGCAAAAAAAATCATGGTAATTATTAAGCCTGGGGAAGGGAGAGGGGGGTTAAAGAGTAAGGCTCCACTCACACATAGCGGTTGGAAAATCAGTGCGGTTTTCCGCGCGGCGCGATAACCCACACTAACGCACAAATTCCACACCTTTGCAGCTACTACTATAGCCAGAATGCGCTGAATCCGCCCAGAATATCAATGCGCGGTTTCATGCCACGTGGACGTCGCGCAGGTGTGAACAAGGTATATTGGGATATATTCGTTTTTATATTTTGTGTGGTTCTGCGTGTACGAATACGAGCGGAAAACCGCTAATGTGTTAATAAGGCCTCAGTGGTTACATTTCTAGAGCAACAAAAATCCAGTGTTGATCATAGAGATCTTTCAACATGATTGATACTGTCACTTTTTTCAGTTGAGAAAGATTCTTTAATATGTGTGTTAACCGAAGTTAAACATTCCTATAGTCAGTAAAAACTATCACAGCAGACTTTGAAACATATTTATCATGATGAGGGCAGACAGATAATTGCCTGAATATGGCCAAACAAAATATATTAAAAACTTGAGAATATAATATAAACAGAAATATGTTAGTTAGTTATTTAAACTTTGGTTCACAGCATGTAATCATAAATGGCCTACCTTCATTTATACTGGCTTGGGCCATAGCAAATAGTTCACATGATCTCTCCTCTAATAATTGCTGGTGAATGAAAATACACCTTATAGTCCACCAGGGCAGCATCTGAAAGACAAACCGTTTAAAAGTATTTATACAAGGTGACTGCATAAACTATTTGAGTGTACAATGTGCAAACGTCTCAAATATGAAAACAAGAAGAGATGCAAGAGAAATCATACAAGTAATGTCCATAGCAACTATGGACAGGCTATATGACCACAGCAACCATGTTTAGGTAGGATATGTCTGCCACATTCCAAAGCATTTCAGATTTAAAGGTAACAGTATTTTTAGTGAATATATAATTTATTATTGCATTGTTTACCGATTCCCGGCCATCTGTTGTAATTAAACGGCCGGCCAGGAGCTTCTTGAGGCTTCTAAAAATGACATGTTAGCCCCGCCCACCCGTGCATGCTACACGGCGCACAGAAGCAGGAAACTGTCAACATTTAAAAAACAGGCAATGATACCCGTTTACATACAAGCAGTGTGAGGTGCCGGTCAGTGCGCCACCCCCTCAACAGCGCTGGTCTCGAGCTCCGATGCTCACGGTTCGGGACCGGCACGGCAGTTCTGTGACAGGGGAACAGAGGGAGCTCAGCACACAATCTCCCTCCGATCTCCTCTCTGGTGTCAGAATGTAGGAAGTGATGTATATTACATCACTTCCGCATTCTGCTGTCACTCTCTGGCTACAGAAGCTGGAGAGAAGCTGATGAAGCAGATCTGTGCTTCATCGGCTGCTTTAGGGGTTCCTAGGTGGCATTAGGGGTCTTAAAGACCCCTGATGCCTCCATAAAGAGGACCTGTCATATCATTTTTGCTATTACATAGGGGGATCCTTAGCCCCCTATGTGATAACAATAAAGTTAAGTGAAAAAAGTAAAAAACTAAATTAAAGTCACACATAAAAAAGAATTGTGCAAACATGTGTCGGGTGCGCATACACGTAAAAAAACGACGATTGCACCCATTACGCCGCACATGTTACATATCACCGTGAACATCAGAGCACGAACAACAAATTATAGACCCATTATTCAATGATAACACTAAACCGATGAGTGGTAAAAAAATTTAAAGCATCGCATATGGCCAATTTTGGGTATGGTAGTTTATTGCGATTTCGGGGTGCGCTCAATTTTAAGGCTTGACATGTTTGGTGTCTATTCAACCAACGTGAGCCTTAAGTTTCTGCTTACTGGGTAAGAGGGTACTCGTTCCATCCATTTCCATTAATCCTCTTAATGAATGTGTCCAAGCCTTTGCCAACAGGCATCCTCCAGTGAAAGGAATGCGTTCTAGAGGATTCTTACAAGCTGGTACAACAGACCAGTACTTAAGCCAGAGAATTCAGCGGATCTGCACAGACAAAAAACCCAGTC
The DNA here is from genome assembly GCF_000935625.1 of Nanorana parkeri. NCBI lineage: Eukaryota > Metazoa > Chordata > Amphibia > Anura > Dicroglossidae > Nanorana > Nanorana parkeri. Next base: position 609,461 of record NW_017306368.1, on the reverse strand, counting down.
TGGACAACTGACAAAGAGTGTCAGTAAAGCCATCCGCGCAAAAGCGCACGGTTCTTAAAGGCTGAGCTGAGCCATTCAAATCACTTTTTGTGAGTTCTGGGCATCAAGGATTCATCCCTTGCTCACAGGGGAATGTTGGAGAGAGTGGTGCCACAGATTTACATAGAATTTCAAGGTATTTCCAGACCAACTAGTAGATTTATACCCATCAAAATTACTGTTACTTTGAATTCCCCTTTGAAAAGTAATTACCTTTGTTAAGCGAAACAAAAAGTGGGCTTATTTCCTATGACAGCGTTAAGTACAATTAATTTTTGTACACTACAACCAGATTGATCAGTTCAAGTGAGTAGAGCAAGACAGCACGTTCACTGGTTGTATGACACAGGTTGAAGGTGAAGGTTTTCTTACAGAAAAAAACAAAAAATAAAATAATAAGGGTCTTTATTTGGAACATACACTAATGTCTGCAGCTGCATGAGTCCATTGCACAAATATGTCAGACTTGAATGCTATTAAAACTTATAAAAGTAATATCAAAGTGTATGTAAAGCCAAAAGGTTTTCTTTTGTTTTTTTTTTATAGAGTAGGAAATGGTTTAAACCTCTATCAGGTTTTTTTGTGCCGTCTTTGTCCCTGCCACAGAGATTCTGCCTCACTCTTGGCCCTCTGACCTTTGTTTCCAAAGCAGAAAGTAACAGGACATCCAACATTTTTGAGTTGTCACACAAAACAGGAGGAGGAAGGAAATCTTTCAGTGGGGACAGCTGTTAGTGACAATTGTCTAAAAGGGATTTCCACTCACTTTGAAATAATTTCCTCTTATATCCCGCTGTGTTTCTGAAACAGGAAAAGTAAGGTAATTTTCACAAAGGGGTGGCAAAAACCTGGCAAGCGCCCCTTTCTACTATCCAAAACTAAAAATAAAACAAAGTTTGGCCTTTCAAAAAAATTTAATGTTCTACTGTTGTTGTTTTTTTCATTCTCTGCCCAGTTTAAAGTAGTATTAAACTCTCAAATAATGAATCCAGATCAAACAAATATATCTGGCCTAGCAAAGTATTTACCAAGCACTTACAGTCATCATGTTTCTCAACAGCTGGTTCCCAGTCTCTCAGCTCAGCTTCCCTGAACTTTCTGTCCAGTACAAAATCACAAGAGACAGCACAATCTCCAGCAACAGTTCATCTAGCTGGTAGAAGGTAGAGGGAAGTAGCTTGACTTGCTGTGTCTACGTGTTTGTGGAGACACACAGCTTACTATCACACACAAAGGTGGCTCCATAGAACTCTGCTTGAGAAAGAGAGGTCATATAAGGGAGCCTGGATAGAGGCGATCCACAAAGTTTTTTGAAATACTGCATATTCAGGATCTGGAGGTTTTCTACCTATCAGGTCCTATTCCAAGTGTGTTGCCTCTATTTACTGGCCCATGCATATATATATTCTTCTATGATAATCATGTTTAGATATACCTTATTTGAATAGTAATGTAGAATTGTTCTAGAGCTTGTAGCAATTTAGAGGAAACCTAACTATGTCTATATTAACAATTATGTACTTTGATCTAAACTCAAGGAAATATGTATTATGATGAAATATAATTTTAAAGAAATAAAGCTCAGTGTACTGCAATATGTTGGAGTTAGGATAGTCTTCAAGGATACACTCTTGAACAATTATATATTTTGAGCAAAAATAGGAACAATTATGCTAAATACACCTTAAGATGAAATATGTACTGTAAAATAGTAGTGATCTTTTGTATGGATTTTAGGAATGCAACAAGTTATTTACAATGTTAATGTGCCCATTAGATCTGTTTATCTATGAATTGATATTTATTATTTCTGTATTGACGGGAACTTTCCTTGGCAGCTGGATGCCCCGCATGGCGTGAGTCATCGGGTACAGGGATGATGTGTTCCCGCCTGTGACCTCTGGGTTCCCACTTCTGGGTCTGTGCCTGATCTGGGGTCCGCATTTCAGCGGTGCAGAGGCCCAGACTGGCGGCCGAGGGCCGACGTCCCCTTGACAATCAATAGGGGGTCGACCTATCGGTTTGGCGTCCTTGCCACCTAAGTAACAGCGGGCAGAGACCAGAGCGCGCACGAGAGGCCATCAGGTGCGAGAGGCCATCAGGAGGCCATCACCTGTGTCCTGCGCGTCTTATTCGACGATGGGGGCGATATAAGGGGAGAGTTGGCGGGAGGGGGACTGTGGAGAGCTTGGGCCACGGAGCCCGAAACCAGGGCTACAACATAGAATATAACTCTCTGGCTGAACTTGAGGTTATTGCTGTTCTTTTATCATCACGTTTCAGTTAGCCAGTCACTATATGGGTATGATGTGCTATGCAATGAGGGGAGGAGGGTCTAGGGAGGAGGGGCGATGTGGGAGTATGGGGGGGGGCATTGTATGGGGGAGTGAAGAGTGGTTTACATTTTCAGTTTTTGTTTAGAGATGGGGAATGAACTCCTATTGGGAGGTTCAACACAAGGGGAAGTATCATGACAACTAGGGATGTCCCGATGCCACTTTTTCAGGCCCAAGTACAAGTACATCCCCTCATGTACTTGCCGATACCAATTACTGATACTTTTTCTTAAAGGGACAGGTGACTTTAAATGATCCATAGTACAACTACATGTTATGTACTATGGATCATGATTTAACCTATTCATGTTAGCAGTGGAAAATTGTAACTCTATTGCTGGAGTGTAGTGGAGGTGTGTGCTGTATGTATGCACTACATATACATTACACACGTCCAGTACACTATAGCAATAGATTTACAGCCAGCCCCATTCCAGCTTCCCTTACTCACAGTTTCACTCCGATCCCCGTAGCCTCACGCGATGCCTCTTGTAGTTGGCGCTGGGCAGGATCGCTGCATCGCATCTCAGTGCTCAGCCTGTGGGAGGCGTTAAGTACAAGTACTTGTCAACATGCCCTGTATCGGGCCCGATTCCGATGCTAGCATCGTTATCGGGACATCCCTAATGACAACATTTAATAATGGGTGGTTAAATGGGTGTTTTGTAATCAGATGTTTATATCAAAAGGTACATAATTGTTTATGACACATATATAAGTATATATACACATTGTAGATTGATTTTGACTACTGACTAAAATACAGTGGCTTTTCCCACACCCATGGATCACTTTTGTTAGAGATGGATTAAGTTTCTTAGGCTATATCAATGCACATCTTTATGATGATTCACTGCACCAACTCACATAAACAGATACCTCACTCTTCAGAGATAACATTTGCCAGAGGTTTGGTCTTATATGTTATTTGATCTTTATAGGAATTGTCCCAATAAGGGAATGGCTGGGCTTCCCACATCACCCAAGGCGCTTCTCCCCTTGAGAATTGAATATCACTTTAAATAGAGAACTCTGTAAACTCACCGCTCCAATTCTATCTCTGGCTGCACTTAATACACACGCTGTGCAGGCTGCAATGTGCTCCTCACTTCTCCAATCAATCAACAAAAAAATTAGTCGTACGATGACCAGTGTAAGTGAAATCCAAAGTTTTATTGAAGTAAATCCAAAATAAAATCCAAAGTATGATAAGCAGCATGCACACAACCATAAGTCTCTCCCACACCAATTCCTCTCACGCGTTTCACCACCTGGGCTTAATCATTTTGGATTTTGCTTTTGGATTTACTTCAATAAAACTTTGGATTTTACTTACGCTGGTCTTCATGCAGCTGATTTTTTTCTTGGAGATTACTTTAAATAGAGAATTACAATCTGAAAGATTCCATGTGGCATAATACATGGACCAACACTGATATATGCAATTTATAATTTAAACAGCACGAAATCTATCATTTTCTTATAATATTCATGTTCTTATTATTTTTAGATTAACTTAAAGCCACACAGTCATGCACTGAAAATAAAACAGTATAAAATGCACAAAGTGAGCAATCATTTGCATTTTTACTGAGTTTTCAGGGCAAGCACACAAAATAATTTAGTTTAAACTAAAAATCACTAAACTGCAAGCTGGCGTACCTTACTTTGTACAGGTGAATTAACTAATCGATTTTGAAAATAATCGTTAGCTGCAGCTCTAGAACAGACATAAGAGGTCTGTCACAGTGGAATCCTATAACACGTAGCTATTTTATCCTTGCAAGATTTAATGTTATCAAGTGACAAGCAACAGGACTTGTACATGAGTCTACCAAGCTACTGCAAAGCTGATAAAACTGTTGTAGCTCCAGATTTTTTGGATCAAGGGATAGTGCTAACCACACTGTACGATTATTATTGTATGTATGCATGCACTTTTTTTTAGCATGTGGCTATGATGTTTTAGTATATGACTATGATAAATAATATTTCAAAAAGGTCAATTATCGAGTATGTTCCATTTATCTTCACATTGCCCTTACAGCAGACATCCCAACTCTCCCGTACGCTCCGGGAGTCTCCCGCTATTAGATAGAGAAACACTTCCTCCCGGAAAGATTTAATGTGCTCGATCGAGCAGATTAAATCTTTCCCTGCGATCGTTTTTTTTTTTTCTTTTCTGACATCGGGAGCCGCGGCCCGTCGTCAGTCAGAAAAGAAAAAAAAAAAGCCATACAAATGCATAGCTAGATTCCTATTGGCGATTGCACTTTGCAATAGCCAATAGCAAACTAGGTAATGCACTTGCCCAGTGCTGCTGTCATTTAGCATAGGGGGCCCGGAATTTTTCTATCGGCTCCTCTTCTGGTGATTGAAAGCAGCAGAGGGCGGGTGCAATAGCTAGTTTGCTATTGCAAAGTGCAATAGCCAATAGGAATCTAGCTATGCATTCTTATGCCTTTTTTTTGCAACTGTCAGAATACTAAAAAAAAGAGACTGAATATCACTTATTAACTGGACAAGGTTAATGAGGTTTATGTTATGTAATGCCACTGTTTTTGATAGCAGAGTTGAGATTTTTTACATTCTTGCGACCTTAACCTGAAACATGTATTTAATTTCATTTTTTTGGATTAAAAAAATGATTACTTCATGATCCCCAAAGGCAAAGCAGATTACACTCCAGGTCAATATTGCACAACATTTTTTTTCCTATAAATAAAGGTAGACATTTATTATTTTGTGCATGTGTGAATATTTTCTTTCAAAGGTGCTGTTTTGAACAATTTGAACGAAATTATGGTCAATATTATAATAATTTACAAGGTTCATTAATAGATAGATTTTTTCCATGGGCTAACAAAAATAGTTCCATAATATCACAACCACTATCACTAAATTAAAATTAAAGAAAACATTTCATTTAACCAAAACAAATTCCCATAGATAGATCAATTTATTAAAGATATACATACAATATCAAAATCATTGGATTATAAAATATTTGGAATAAAATGTGTGTGGGAACCTTAACGCAGACCAAAATAATTCATAATCTACTGGAATATGTTCGACAGACTGTCACACTAATCATCATGGAATATTATTGCGCATGTGCAGCCAGAGGGAACAGGAAGTGCCTCTACAAATACACCAATGTGTCACCCGGAAATGCAGTACAGTTTACACAGAATTTATATACTAAAGAAAAATTCCTTCTGCACCACAGAAAATTTACTTTCATTTACCAGGTTTAGGCACGACAATGTTGAGAAGAGTTGAACTACGCAGGTCCTATATGTATGTATGTAGATGTACACACATGAGGACACCATACACAACATGTTTTTTTTTTTTTTCAAAAAATCTAAAAGATCTCATCTCTAGCTACCAGAGCATTGTGGACATTTAATGTAATTAAAGAGTGCAGATGGTCTACTGAAGCAGACAGAGCCTATAAAAGCATGTTTTGAGATAAAGCAAAGTGGACAAAGCGGACAAGCGACAAAGCATAACCCAGAAACACAGCTTGCATAGGTCAGGAGCAGAAATAGATGACTCATGTACACAAACAAAAATGAAAAGTTTAAAAAACATTAACATTTACTGATAGGATTATGAACATCCCGTCTATACATCCATTATATATCTATTAAAAGGATTAAAACGTCACGTTTCCTCTCCCCATGTTCCACTGACAGCTGTCCTCACTCTCTCCAACCCCCCCCCAACATGATGAGCTTTTACTCTGTCTCCTTTATTTCCCTGGTCCATTACTAGTTGTCATTCTTCCACCTTTATCCCCCTTAACCTCCCGACCCTCAGATTCATGATTAGGAGACATTCTGCTTCATCTTGGTCCATGACTTGCTCCTGCTCTACCTCTTATACCAGTGGTCAAGGATCAGGTCCCTCTCTGCCTCCTGTAACCACCCCAAATTCAGGATCATGTTATATACTCTCCACCCATGATCAGTTCTAGTACATTGTACACTTTGCCAAATAATACATGTCCTGCTAAAATACTGTCTGATCAGACAATATTTAACCTGCAAGTAAACTGGCATACATTTTTTTAGTGCATACCTCTAAACATTAGAAAGCACAACAGGTATCAGGAAGCCGGGCATACACATAATTAAAATGTAGAATTTGATTTGTTTTTAACAGAAAAACTCATGAAATTCTCCATATTAAATGAATGTCTCATAACTCTGCTGCCCATTTTGTTGGCTGTTACTGCCTCCTACTGCAAGGCCTCTCGGGGGTCTAGTGCCAGAAGACGGCACACATAATCAGACCAGGATATGCATTTTATCAGCTGTAGCACAAAACAATTTACTAGATCCACTCAAATCAAGGAATGGCAGAATGGTCCTGCTAGAAGTCACCAATCTCATGTGGGATTTTACACTTTGTCAAGCAGGCATCTTTTCACATTAAAGAGAGGCTATTTCTCTGCTTTTTCATCCTGAACGATTGGTGCATGAACAGATGAATGTAAATGGAAATCTTTAAACTAGACTCATTTGATGCTTTCTTGGTTTTTACATTTTTTTTGTTCTTTATGTAAAAGTAAGATATGCTTTGGTTTCTTTGTTTAATGGGCTGCACTAAATCCTTCCTAAGTAACTCTTAAAAGCACCCATTAAAGCAGACCTTGCATGAAAATGTAAGGTCTGAGTTTCTAGGGGCCTCTTATTGCTAAATAAAAACTGGAATTATCATAAATGTATTATTTGTATATGAATTGTTAATAAAAAAACATTTTTGTATTATATATAAGTACTTACTACTAGTACTATATAAAAGTACTTACCTCTAACCCCAGTTTCTTAAGAAAGCAGGGTTCAGAGGTAAGTACTTGTCCCCAATACACAGCAAGCTGTGGAAAACATCCTCTACAATTTGCAAGCATTTTCCCTCTTAGACCATTGTTACAGAAATAGATGTTCTCATTGCAAAATTTAGATTTACCTCATTCTGGTGACCAATGTAAAGTTTTGGATTTCTCATTACTTTTTCATTGATGACAATAGTGAAAGTGGAAAAGAACGAAAATGGACAAGAGGAGAGGGTAAATTTACCCAGCCAGGACACGCAAAGCAATAAAAACCTTTAGATTATATGTGCCTCTGTGTTTCAGACTACTTGCAGTACTTGTACCTGGCAAAAAAAATGTGCAGTACCTTGGTTGTAGATATAAATACATACAGTATCTTAGCCCCTTGTCACTCTATGGATCCTGTCTCTAGTGAGAATATGCCAGCGACAGGACCACTAGAAAACATGGGGAACACATACCCACTTTGTATGTGTTGCGCCCTCCCTCGCTGCAAAACCTTGACACTTTCCACCTTCAGCAAGTGAAGGAGCACCACATACAAGGAGTAAGTGGTCTGCTCTGTTCTCGATCCTGTGTTAGGGTGGCCACTCTTGCATGTGATAGTAAGCTGTTTGTGTCTCCACAAACACACAAAAACAGACATTTCCCAGCACACTCACCAACCAGTCTGCAAAAATAAAACACTTGCTAACTACTAGGTTTAAAAACAGAGGTTTTAGTTGTACAACTTTGGCAAAATAAGCAAAAGCCACACTGCCTCGTCAAGGCCCCTCTGTGTAGTGTTGTCCTAACTCTAATCCATAAGAGCCTCCACCTTATATGACCAACTGACGTTTGTAGGGAAATTAGCTATAATTAGCTATAATTTCGCGCTGAAGTTGCTAGAGGGACAGACCATTATAAATAGGGAAGTGATTTTTTTCTGAAGATATGGGTAAACAACGCGATTTAACAGCCTTTGAACGTGGGATGATTGTTGGCGAGAGCCATGGAGCGAGCATCAGCAAAACAGCAGAATTCGTTCAATGTTCAAGAGCAGCTGTTGTTAAAGTGTTTAAAGACTGGACTGTCAGCCGAAAATCTGGGTCTGAACGTGCGAATTGTGGCCGTCAGCGACTAGTCAATGTTAGGGCAGAACGGAGAGTGGCAAGGCTGGTACAAGACAACAGAAGGGCAACAGGGCAGTGTCAGATTCCTCGCATCACCTTTCAACATCTCGTGGAGTCACGAGGCGGCCCAACGAAGTCATCTCGTGGAGTTGTGACGAGAGGACGGCGGAGCCCGACGAGCAGCTTCCGGGTCGGCCGTTGTAATTACACGGCTGGGTGCTTTACATTCAAGCGATCAGGCGTCTTTAGAGACGTTCGATCGCTTGTATTAGCAGCTATCACTGCCGTCGCCGGTCCCGAGATCCGCTGTGCCCGATGCGGCCGGGACGGGCCCGGCTCTGTGACAGGAGATCAAAGGGAGATCAGTATACGGTCTCCCTTTGATCTTCTCTCAGTCCCCGATTGCAGGAAGTGATGTATATTACATCACTTCCTGCATTCAGTGTCACTCTCCAGCTACAGAAGTTGATGAAGCTGATCTCTGCTACATCAGCTTCTCTGGGGGTCCCTAGGTGGCATTAGGGGTCTTGGAGACCCCTGATGTCTCCATAAAGAGGACCTGTCATGTAAATTGGCTATCACATAGGGGGCTTCTTAGCCCCCCATGTAATAGCAATAAAGTTGTGTGTAAAAAAAAGGAATACAAAAATTAAAGAATCATAAGAAAAATTAAAAAAAGAAAACAATTTTTTTAAGTCCCCGCCCCCCAAATAGACACGCAGATATGCGTCGGGTGCGCCTACGTGCGAAAACAACGATTGCACCTATTGTGCCGCACATGTTACATATCGCCGCAAACGTTGGAGTGAGAGCAATAATTTTAGGGCCATTAATCACTGATAACACTAAAGTGATGAGCAGTGAAAGCGTTTTAGACGTCGCCTATGGGTCTATGGGCGTTTTTTGCGATTTTGCGGGCGCACGCAATTTTAAGGCTTGACATGTTTGGTGTCTATGTACCCGACGTGATCCCGACTTTTATGTTTTCCAAAAATATGGGTAAGAATAAATGTTTTATAACAGAATGTAGGGAAACTTTGTTTTTTTTTACATTTCCGGTACTTTTTCCATTATATAGTAAAAAAAATATCCACCCCCGTGGTCTGTTCCCTTCCATGTGCACCCTGCTTTAAAGCTATTTATGACACAATGGGGGCTTCGGCTGCCATTGTGGAGTGCATGGCTTCTAGTGTCCCTGTGCCTTTAAGGAGGTTGGGCTACCTCCTGGCAAGCCTGCACCTAATTCATTAATTCATCCTTTGCTTGCATATATGCTCCAAGATGGAGGCTCTCATAGAGTGGCCCGGACGAGGCAGTGATGCTTCCACATATTTCTCAAACGTTGTACAACTAAAACCTCTGTTTTTAACCCTATTAGTTAGCCAGTTTTTTTGTTTTTTTTTGCAAGCTGGCTGGTGATTGTGCTGGAAATTTTTTGTTTTTGTACTTTGTAAAGCCCTTCCATGTGCACCTTGCTTTAAAACCAGTTATGAATTGATGAGTGTGTTTTCCATTTCTTTCACTCCACAAACACACAGAAACAGCAAGGCAAGCCACTGCCCTGCTCCCTACTCCTCCCTGCTACTTTCTCCAAGCTAGTAGATGGACAGCTGCTGGAGACCTTGTGAGTTTGGACAGGAAGTTCAGAGAATCCAAGCTGAGAGAGTTGCAGCCAGCTGTTTGGAAACATAACTGTGAGTTCTTGGTCAAAAATGTAAGGAAATATATTGCTGGGAATTTTTTTTTATATGAATTCAATAGTGAAAAAAGTTTTTGAGAGTTTAATACTACTTTAATGCCAGAGTCACTAAGCTAATTCCGATACCTATATGGGATGTCAACAACAGCAACCCTGCAAGAAAATGAATAAATAATATGCCCCTGTAGTGCGAGGAAAGAAGGCTCTTGATTTTGCAGCCACTTGCTTGCCATATGCTCTACTCAGGAGTTCAGGAAAAGGCGACAAGGCAAGGGGATAGTGACAATGGGATTCCTGCAGCTGAATTTCCAGGTCTGACTACCTATCTGGGAATTATGCTGCTTTTTGGTGTTTTTACATATTAAAAAAATGCTGGCAAGGTAAACGTGACAGCATGTGGTGTAAAGCATGCTTTGTGCACAAATAAAGGTAATTTTTTTTATTATTATGATTTAAGTCTTATTACGTTTAATAAATGTAGAATACAGTAAAGATAGACAATGTACCGTATATACTCGAGTATAAGCCGTCCCGAATATAAGCCGAGGTACCTAATTTTACCCAAAAAAACTGGGAAAAAGTATTGACCCGAATATAAGCCGAGGGTGGGAAATGAGGCAGCTAATGGTAGATAGATACCAATAAAATTACATTAATATTTATGTAAAAGAAAAATAGCCTAGCTCTGTAAGTGGAAAAGGGGGTAAACGGCTACATATCATGTACTACGGATCATTTAACCCATTCATATTAGCAGAGGATAATTGAGGATAAATAGAGGATAAATCTATTCTTCAGTGCACTCTATATGTAGTATATAGTACATGTACATATAGAGTGCCTGCAACAATACATTTACAATGATCCTCTGCTAACATGAATGGGTTAAATGATCCATAGTACAGGGCTACATACAGATCATTTAATACATTCATGTTAGTATCATTGTAAATGTATTGTCTGCACTATATTAGCAGTATATACTCCATATAGAGTATATACTGCTAATACAGTGCAGACAATACATAATTGGTTACTGTAATAAATCCCCCCAAATCTCCCCTCACTTACTGTGATTCACTGTGCCGGAGCAGGGACGAGTCAGCGGCGCGCTGGTCCAGTGGGAGGAGCTCCAGGTGGGGTCCTAATTTAGCTGACTAGAGGTGCCTGCCCGATAATTACAACCCCACCTGGAGCTCCTTTCGTCTGACCAGCGCGCCGCTGACACATCCCTGCTCCCCTGCTGTACTGGCGCTGCGGGGTTTTTTTTCTTTTCTTCTTACTTACCTCGCCGAGCGTCGCGTCACTGCTGCTCCGGTGGGCGGCGCTCCGAGCGGGGTCATCTGGCAGTCTCCGGCCACCTAAATTAGGACCCGGAGACTGCCAGATGACCCCGCTCGGAGCGCCGCACACCGGAGCAGCAGTGACGCGACGCTCGGCAGGGTAAGTAAGAAGACGCGCTGGCGCTGACTCGAGTATAAGCCGAGGGGGGCACTTTTCAGCCAACAAAATGGGCTGAAAATCTCGGCTTATACTCGAGTATATACAGTAAGTATTAAAAATTAGTCTAAAATATGCACACATTTGCAGTGCATGCACTTGCTAATTTATGGAACTAATTTAAGAATAAATATGGTTTATATATTCAACACACAAATGCTTAATCAAATTCAGAGGATTATGCGTACTGAGGGTTCTTATTCCCAAGAAAACACATTACATGTACTGTATTACGTATGCATTAAATAAAATTAGAGCCATAAAGCTTATTTAGGCCATTTGGAGAATGCTTAAATGAACAACTGACAATATGCAATCATCTATGCCAAACACGTCCTTAGACACAGATCATTTCTTACCTGGAATGTTGTAAGTTTGTTCCTCAGGTTCACAAGGATTACTCTGGCCAGCACTAAGAAGATTGGATTGGCTGTCAAGCTGTAGACTGATTCTCCATCAAGAACAAGCGTGCTGAGAATTGCAACACACAATGCTTTGCTCTGGAAAACATTGAAAAATACAAATCAATTAAACTGAAGAATGCAGCTATAGCACATAGCTGTTGAACCTGAAACTTAACTGTACAACTTACTGTACAACTTACATAAAAGTGTAACTGAATCTATTCATTGAGGTTAGGGCTGAAATAGCTAATCGATAAAATTGATAATGAGAATCATTGTCAACTCATTATCGATTAGCTGAATCCGCCGCCGCTGCCACTTTGCTCCCCATTCTCCTCCCCGTCTGTCTGTGTCCATTTCAGTCCTCGCTGCTCCCCCACCTGTATCGGCAGAGGCAGCGGGGACACAGACCACTGCAGCTGGCACGAGCAGGGAAGAGATACTGCTGTGCATCTGCATTCG
>NW_017306368.1:572689-596292 GCF_000935625.1 Nanorana parkeri | reverse complement strand
CCCACCCACGGGCCTCATGCATTACAGAGGTGTCAATCAGACCAAGTGAGCAAAAAGGCAAGAAGATTTAGGAGCTAGGCTACCTGCTAAAAACAAGGGAAGATGAGAAGAAAACAATGTGGGTAGGTGTGCTGGATGACAGCAAGAAAGCTGGAACAGCTGCATACTGTTAGGACCTACTCCTACAGTTCAGAGAGGTTTATTGTGCTGGTCAGGTTGAAGAGGTAGAGTGATCAGCAGTATTATGCAGGGGCAGGGGGCGAGGAAGGAAGGAAGGTGGGAACATGAGTGGGGCAGAGATAGTGATGTTACAGGCTTGATTTGTCGACAACTGTCAGGCTGGGCAGAAAAAAGCAGGAGGCAGCCTTGCAGTAGGAGAAGCTGCTGGTCATTGACTTCCTTCCAGGCAATGCTGTGTATCTGGGGAGACACTGCCTACATATCTCTCCCCATGATGCTGAACCTCATAGGCCCTACCATGCCAGCACAAGGCCATTGCTGGGAGCATATGATGCACAATGTGCAGGCAGGGGGCAGATCTAGTGCGTGCAACCCACTCTGTGTACAGCAATGTATTTATTGCGTATAGGCTGTGAAAGCCCCCCTAGGTTGCAGTAACGGAGGCAGTACCCCAGGTACACCACTGATTTGGAGTCAAGAAGTGTTCCTTTGGAGACAGTTGCTGCTGTCCAGGCCTAAATGGGCGTACAGACAAGCAACCTAACAAAGCTAAAGTTTGACGTAAACAATGATGGGACACTATCTAGTAAGTCTTTTCTGGATAGGATAGGACAGGATGCTGTATACTGTATATGGTTGTATTCTTAAAAGTGGGCTGGAAGCTGTAGAACACACTATGGTAAGCAGACTAGCTACGACATCAGCAAAAATGACATGGAAAACATAATACAGCTTCTTTTCATCACAATGGTTTACCACTTTGGAGGCAAGCACACGTCATACATGGCTCTCAAACAACCCAGAGAGAAGGGGTCTCAAACTCAATTTACTCGGTGGCCACTGGACAAATTTTTTAGTCCTGTGGGGGCCACAACAATATATGGTGCCAGTGTTAATGCCTGCGCATATTACAAGAGGCAACTGTCACCCATTCGAGTTACATTATTCGTCCGAATTTCGATTCGGAACGAAACGAATCGCACATGTCTATACATAATGTACATACATACATATAAACAAACACAATGTCAATATTATATTATTTAGAAAGGGTTGTCAGTATCCCACCAAAGTTTTGTTGGTAGTTGTAGGTGTAGCATATATTATGTAGATATAATACAGTATAGTTTTACAGGTATCTGGTAGTTAACCAGCTGGTGGAAGCACTGTAGTGTGAGAAGTGTAAATGTTTTGTAACAGTTAAATATTAATTCCATCATGGTGATGATATTTTCTGGGTGAGACAGACACATTTTATACTTGTGAATATAATCAGGAAACTGGGATTTATATTGACCTGGTTAAATGGAATACTTCTTTAAAATAAACAGTAATATATCAAACTGACTTATACTGACAAAGAAAGGACTAGTTGAAAAAGAGATGCTGTGTGTACATGTCCGAATCAGTATGGTATAGAAATCACTGGAAAGCAGCACTGTTTTTTAATTTGAAAATAACCCAAGAGTATTAAGACTTCTGTGTGCTTAGGTCTCCTTAAGCTATTCTCTCCTCTTCTTTCCCAGCCTAATACCCTCCAGCATCAACAAAGCCAAATAAAAATAGGTTTTCTGAGGGAAGACCCAGCTCTGCTTGTCTCTTCCTATAAAATAAGACTGATGCCTCTAGCGATGTTCTGGATTTATAACACACAGGAACATCACCAAGAGAAAAATCACACACCAGAGAGAACAATGTAGTCTCACCACACTGAAATTTTCTATATTTGTTTCTTCTATTTAACAGAATTTGCATATTGTTTTCAATTAGGTACACACTAAATGCATTTGTGACTAAAAAATAAACCTAACAATGCGAAAGAAGATGGGGCAGCTCCCCTGTTGTTGATGAACACCATTTTATAAAATGCTTAGCTGTGTAATTAATAGACAATAACTGTATTTAGGAAAAGAAAACGGCTTGAATGAGGATCTTACAAAAAAATGACACGGTTACCTACACCCGAGCTCTTTAAAGCAATATGTATGTGTAAAATACATTTTCTTTGATCATGCTTTGATATAAAGAGCCCTGCCCCACAAACTGCATGCCACTAAAACATTCTAACATCAAGAAACACCAAGTTACAGAGGGGCCGCTGTTCCAGCAAAGATTCTGGTCTGCTGGTCATGTGATATCAGCAATCTCTCTATCCCAGCAATCTCTCTATGGCAACAAATGACCCCTGTTCAAAAGTCTGCATACCCTTAATTCTGTGTATTGCCCCCTTTAGCATCAAAGGCAGAGTGCAGTCTTTTGTAATAGTTGTTCATGAGGCCCCGAATTCTTGCAGTTGGTATAGCTGTCCATTCGTCTTGGCAAAATGCCTCTAGGTCATGCAAAGTCTTTGGTCGTATTGCATGAACCGCACGTTTGAGATCTCCCCAGAGTGGCTCAATGATAATAAGGTCAGGAGACTGTGATGGCCACTCCAGAACCTTCACCTTTTTCTGCTGTAACCACTAGAAGGTGAACTTGGCCTTGTGCTTAGGGTCACTGTCGTGCTGGAAAGTCCAAGAGCGTCCCATGCGTAGCTTCCGAGCAGAAGAATGCAAACTGTCTGCCAGTATTTTGTGATAACATGCTGCATTCATCTTGCCTTCAATTTTCACAAGATTCCCCGTGCCTTTAGAGCTCACACAACCCCGAAACATCAGTGAGCCACCCGCATGCTTTACAGCGGGGATGGTATTCTTGTCGCTATAGGCCTTGCTGACCCCGCTCCAAACAAAGCGCTTATGGCTGTGACCATAAAATTCTATTTTGGTCTCGTCACTCCAAATCACAGTGTGCCAGAAGCTGTGAGGCTTGTCAAGGTGTTGTGGGGCACATTGTAACCGGGCTTTTGTGAAATTGGTGCAATAAAGGCTTCTTTCTGGCAACGCGACCATGCAGCTCATTTTTGTTCAAGTATCATCGCATTGTGCTCCTGGAAACAACCCCACTGTCTTTTTCCAGAGCAGCCTGTATTTCTCCTGAGGTTACCTGTGGGATTTTCTTTGTATCCCGAACAATTCTATATATATAATATGTGAAGAATCTACTCTTGCATCCCACTACTGCAATCCGTGCCACAGATTCCTCAGGTCTTCAAAGTGCAACTAGTCTTCAAAGACGTAATTCATCTGGTCTATACTCAATTCCTGAACAAATCTCACAGTTCTCTGATAACAGCTAACATGGAAACTATACAGTCCACTTCACAAATGTTTTTTCTTTTTTTTTTAAACAAAAAAACTTGCAGTCCTTATTTTTCAACTTGCTGGGCAAAAATTAGTTTTAGAGGGCTAAAGTCCATTTGTCCTTCCTGGTGCAAGTGTTAAAACACTACACTATTTATTTGCAGCTGCCCAACAGACACTATTAACATCTAATGCAGGGGTGGGCAGTTCATTTTCTCAAAGGGCCACATGAGAAACCATGACTGTTGTGGAGGGTCAAAAAAAAGGCTGAACTTAATTCCACTCAACATAAATTTTATCACTTTATAAAAAGCAGTAAATTATATGGTTTTCATAATGTCACCATTGCATTATTTGTCTCCTTTAAAGTGCCCCTTTATATTATTGTCCCCACATACCTTAGTTTACTGCTTTATTAGTAAGCCAGAGGCTGGGGCTGGGAGGTGGAGCAGGCTGCAGAAGATGGAAGAAGATACTCCTCCTGTAATGCTTGGGACCCATTTGACATCACTGATTGCAAGGACAGCCGATGGACCTAGCAACCAATGACTGCAGAGGAGCTGGACAACTGACGTCACTGATTGCTAGGATGCCAGCGGTCCTGGCAAACAATGACTGAAGAGGAGGGGGGCCTGTGCTGGGCTACGGCTGGCCATGGATGCACCAGCCTCAGAGACCGGCGTGGCCACCATCAGCCCGCCAAATTCAAGCACAGGTCAACAATCACAGTCAGGGCAGAACCCCTACTCAGGCTGTGGAACGCGGTCCAGACACAGACAGTCAAAGGGCCAGATTTGGCAGAGGGGCCATAAAGTACCATGGTCTGACTCTGATCTAATGCTTCACTACTCTATCCAAACTATCACACTATCCAAAAGCACAGGAAAAAAAGATATCGTACACATTAAAAGTATGTTTTTAGCAATGTAAACATTAAAAAAATAAACAGAAAAATTAAGTTATAAAGCCAGTAGGCTTTTTTTATATGGGAGTGCTTCTATCTAACTCACAGCTGGTCATTTTTTTCAATTTAAAAAGCCACAGGATATCAGCCTTCTAACAAAAAGCAACTGCAGACTTGATTAAACACAAGTGTATTTATCTGTACCTTTCACAGCTTGTACCTTTTCATACACCTTAGGTGTATGACAAAATAAGAAAAAAACATTTGCAGTTCCTTGTACATTGATCCAGCGCCGGGTTTTGTCTCCTGTCCGAGCTGCTCGGTTTCCTGTCAATCCGCAATGAACCTAGGTGTTAAAAGGCTTGTGCACCTGTGCTTTAGCGTTCGAGGAACGTGTCAGTAGTTGATGCGTTGAAAAAATGGGCAGGTGTAAGGATCTGAGTGACTTTGACAAGGGTCAGGTTGTGATGGCTAGATGTATGGGTCGGAGCAACTCCAAAACTGCAGCTCTTGTGGAATGTTCCCGGTCTGCAGTGGTCCAAGGAAGGAAAACTAGTGAATTGGTGAGAGGGTCATGGACAGCCAAGGCTCACTAATGCACATGGGGATTGAAGGCTGGCCCATGTAGTCCAATCCAATAGAAGAGCTAATGTAGCTCAAATTGCTGAAAAGGTTAATGCTAGTTGCAATAGAAAGGTGTCTTAACACACAGTGTATAGCAGTTTATTGCGTATAGGGCTGTGTAGCCGCAAACCAGTCAGGATGCCCATGCTGACCCATGTCCACCGCCAAAAGCGCCTACAATGGGCACCTAAGCATCAAAACTGGACTAAGAAGCAATGGAAGAAGGTGGTCTGGTCTGATGAATCACATTTCTTTTACATCATGTGAATGGCCAGGTGTTTGTGTGCTGCTTACCCGAGGAAGAGATGGCACCAGGATGCACTGGAAGAAGAAGGCAAGCCGGTGGAAGCAGTGTGATGCTTAGGGCAATGATCTGCTAGGAAACCTTGAGTCCTGACTTTCATGTGGATGTTACTTTGACATGTACCACCAACCTAAACATTGTTGTTGACCGAGTACACCCTTTACATATTCCCTGATGACAGTGGCCTCTTTCAGCAGAATAATGCTCCCTGTCACACTAAAAAAATTATTTCAAGAATGGTTTGAGGAACACAATAACGTGTTTGAGGTGTTGACTTGGCCCCCAAATTCTCCAGATCTCAATCCAATCGAGCATCCGTGGGATGTGCTGGAAAAACAAGTCTGATCCATAGAGGCCCCACCTCACAACTTACAGAACTTAAAGGATCTGCTACTGACAGCTTGGTGGCAGATACCACAGCATACCTTCAGGTCTAGTGGAGTCCGTGCCTCAATTGGTCAAGGCTGTGTTGGTGGCAAAAGGGGGACCTACTTAATATTAGGCAGATGGTAGAAATGTTATAGCTGATTGGGAGGTACTGTAGTATATGTGTGTCATATCTATAGATATATCTATATATATATTGTGGCATTGTGTGGCAATACCACGGTGTTATGTGTCCTCAAAGTGGCCCAGTATTCTCAGCCAGAGGGAATTGCCCTCTTACAACAATTGCTTGTACCAGGAAAGAGTTGGCTTTTCAGTCCTTTCCGAGTTTTCTGGATCATAGTTGGGATCCTGGAGATTTCTTAGAGCTCTGGGTGGGATGAAATCTCCATTCCTGGGTCCATGTTTTAGTAGCGACCCGCAACTAATTGTGCACCTGTGTACAACCCTCATGAAGAGGGTGCTAAGATGTGTTGGGGGCTCCACCTGGGAGACAGGAGAACTCCACTCAGGAGTCAGAGTGGAGTCCATTGCAGCATGGAACTGCGGGTTTGTAAAACCGATTGTGCAGGTTAGCACATTATTCAGGTTGCCTGGAGGAAACAGACAGTGGCCCTGAGGTTTGAGGCCCGAGCAGCAGTGCTGCAAGAGAAAACTGTTAAAGGACTGGGACACTGTGAGTGTGTGGGAAAATTTGAGAATTGGTGAGTCAATATATGTTGTTATGCTGAAGACAAGCTATTTTATGTTGGACTTCCTTGGTTGTCTATGGAAAAGCTATGTGTGAGTGCTCTGTGAGCTACCCAACACATATATATATTTATACACACACACGCGGTATAGAAAAGAATCATAACCCTTTAAAATAATCACATTTTGTTGCTTTGCAGCCTGAAATGAAGACAGGCACAGTTTTTGTTTTATCCAGCTGTATTTACTCAGGGCAACTTATAACATCCAAGTGAAAGATATAACACCAACATGTCAGAAAAAAAAACATTCAAAAACAGAATCACTGATTATGTGATCATTTTAAAGGTGGGCAATTATTTTCTATGCCCACTGTGTATCTATGGAAAAACACCATTAACATAACTGTTCACTAATAAATACAAGGAAAGGAAAACAACCCAGCTGATATATTGAAAAGTCCAATAGGTCTGCTGTAAAATGCAATGAGTCAGAACACAGGGAGAATGTTGACAGCTGGGTTAATTAGGTGCTTTGGCAAACCAACATGAGAATACAGAGCCTAATATTGAAACATGACAAACATTTTAAAGAACGCACAAAAGGCTGCATTTATTAAGGTTCTGGCTCTAGCTCGACATATGCAAATGATATGCATTTTAACATAGAGAGTCAGGTTTTATGTGCTGTTTGTTGAAAGTTAATAGGATACTCTAACAATATAATTCTTATGTAAATATAAGGTAGTAATATCTCTCAGGATGCGTATATTAGCAAATATCATGTAGAACAGATTTAACAATGCCAATCCAACCATGACAAAAAGCAAGTAGGCTTTATGTCTAATGGGCAAGTGGGTGATAACATATGGAGTTATACTACAGCTAATTCATCTTTCTAAATCAAGAAAGTGGAAAAGTGGGATTTCGGGCACCATTTTTGTAATTGCATAGCATCTCTCTATGACCACCACAGAACATGTGTTCAATTTGCTGGCTTCTGCTCCCCACTCTTTCCCATTAGTAGAGACACGAGAAAGGGCTGTCTACTCTCTCTCTTGCTGTTCACAATAACAATAGAACCCCTAACACATCCTAACACTATTCAGTCTTCCAACCTCTCTTCCTAATCTACTATGATAGATCTGTTATACTATCAGGTCTTCAAATCAATAACTTATATATATCCCAGTATACTCCAGTATACTCTCTGCACAGTTTTTATAGAGCAATAACTAAAGAACAGCACAGATGAGTATGTAATTAACACTTTACATGAACCTGTTCTTTGTGGTCATTGAAAATGTAAATTGGAGAGATCTGGTAATTTAAATCCGATTGAAGGTGGAGTTATCTATTACATCAGTGCAGAATAAGAAGAGCCAGGGAGACATTGAGGGAAAACAATTATCAAAGTTAATCTTCAAATCTTCAAGTTGTGGCTTCACTAGTTACATAGTTAAATACGGTTCAGTGAAGTAATGAGTGTGAAATAAAAAAAATAAAAAAATATTGTCCACAAATACTGCAACCTTATAGTTGAAGTTTTACATTCTGATGCCATGGATTGAAGGGTTAATTTGCACTATATGAAAAACACAAGAAGAAAACACTATATAAGGATCACGAGGGGACAAAGGACATACTTGGTAGGTTTTAAAAGACTCAGAGAATTGACTGTTAATGCTTACTCTGGGCTACCACTGGGAATAGTAGAGTTAGGTAAAATAGTGTAACGGGGACTAAGTTTGAAAGTTAAAGGAGAACTATGGGATTAGGGCTTTTCCCCATAGTTCTCCTTAGGGTAAAGGGAGGACACAAACTAGCATCCTCCCGTCACCCTAAGCTCAGTATACCGCGAGCTACAGCTCACGGTATACTGAGACGCCGCAGCTGAAGCGGATCCCGACAATTATGTCTGGATCCGCCCAGCTGTGTGAGTGACAGCTGGCTCTGCCTATCTAGAGGCAGCTGTACCCGCCCCCTCCCCGCTCCTATCATCCAGGGCTCACTGGCGGAACAGACGGGGAGGGGGGGAATCCAGCCCCTCCCCTGTCAAGGCAGAGAGCCGTGACAGGATCGAGAAGTGAGCGAACGCCGGTATGTGTTCACTCACTTCCCGATCTACTAAGCCGACCTGTGACAGTCTCATTGTCACAGGTCGGCTAGAACTATGAGGTGAGTGAAAAGCACTCTGCTGCATCACTCTCCTCCTCTCCCATCCGGTGATCGGGACGGTGCATGCGTCCGCCCATGCGCCTGCCGACACTTCCTCCTTCACAGCATTCGAGAGCTGGGAGCGAAAAATAAAATGAGCAGAATAATGATGATTCTAATCATAAGAAAACCTAAACAGATAGAATTCAGCAAGAAAATGTCTACTCTTTACAATCCATCTGTCAACACTGCCATTGACCAGACAGTGATGAGAAAAGTAGCAGAGAGGTGTTTTCTCAGAAACCATAACTGCACTACAAGGGTTAATCTCTGTGCCTCTGCCTCTTCTGGTCTAATTTTTCATAGAATCATACTTGTGAGGAAATTACATTTTTCACATTGGCTAAAATGGAGTACATGAATTATGAACAATTTGGAATTTACTTTGTGCAGCATTAGGAATATAGAGACTACAAAGAGGTGACTGTACATTAGAAGCTTCTGCACAAAAATACATCATTATAATAATACCTATTGCAGCTTCAGTTATAATTAATGACAACATTTACATCACTTTCTGATTGAGTAACTATGTATTTTAGTAGTGCAAACACAAGGAATAAACTGGAGCAGTGGGTTGCAGTGTTTTATGAACTGTTTCTAGATAAAGGCTGTTTCTAGATATAGAGAGGGCTGGACAGATAGAGAAAAGCAATCCTATTGGCATTAATCTCCCAAAATGTACATTCCACAAATTAGGAAGGTGCTAGTCTGCTGGATCATTAAGTACTGGAAAACATTTTTATTTTTAAATCAACAATTGAATTTCCTTATTGGTACCTCAAAATAAAAAAATAAAAATTCAGCAAATATAATTCATACCCTTTGTCATAGAGTTAACAACTCCAACATATATTTTGCTAAAAAAACAACTATTGGTGTTATGTAAAGGGTGAGCAGTCCATAGAGATGCTGTTCTTTTATGGTAAGAGCATAAGGTTGGCATATACATCCTTAACATGTGAAAGAATCAATTAACTTGCAAGAAAAGAAGAAATATAATCCATCCTTGCAAAACATACAGCATCTTGTACTAAAAGTGTACTTAAATGTCCGATTTCTAGCACAGCTTATTACATTCACCTTGTGTCTTTTCCACAATCCAATTTTTAATCCAACGGACATTTTTATAGCTTATTATCAATACTTTATTCATGGGGGGACTCGCCACTCTTGGCAAACAAGTATGGAGATAGAGCTGGCTCAGAATAAATTAGAAAGGAGAGACCTTGTGGATATGCACAAGAGCAAAGTGATAAATCATTTTCCTTTCACTAATACAAAGTTTCAATTAAGTGTAATCAAAAGCACTGAACGTTCATCAAAAAAGGAGATCATTCACTTTCCAGATAAGGTTAATTCAGTTTTATTCCAGCCAAGCTCATATGGAAATCCAATGTCACAGTTCAAGACCCGCTAAGCCTTGTTTGTGTGCTGGGATGTCCTATCTCCCTGAACAAACAAGTCATCAAATATACTTATCGCTGCCTTTCAGCCCTATATCATTCTCCGACTACCATTCTGCTACGTGCTTAGCAGCCCGCTCTGTGTTTAGACTGTTAATGACCAGCGGCTGTTCCTGTCCAAGTCAGCAGAGGAGAAAAGAAATATACCCTATAAATCTGGCTTCCTGACATCTAGAGCTTTTAGGAATGGAATAAAGTATGCATCATTTAGGAAGTGTAATGCATGATATGAAGATTTGTGTATGCTTGCATGCTCTGTCACAGGGCTGGAGTGAATCTTTTCAAAAGACAGTCTTGTACTACTCAAAGATTAAGATTCATTATTCTAACTGAAAAAGGAACACACATTCTACTTTAAGATCAGGTATGATGAAACAAAAAGAAAATGCTTATTTCTATCATTTTAAAATGTAAGTCCTCCTTTGCTATGTCTTGAAGCGAATCTGTGCTTCACCCATCCAAAGAAAGCCAGAAGGTTCTCTTTAACAAAAAGAGCAAAGAGAAGAAGCACTGTATACAGTGTGGAAAATAATGATTTGATTTTCTGCAGATTTTGTAAGTTTGCCCACTTAGCCCTGGTTCACACCTATGCGACACCGTTTTTTGCGCGTTAGCAGCATGCGGTTATTTTGGCGTTTATGTGCATTCTGCACATTTGTATGCGTGTTAACGCGCGTACATGAAGATGTGCGTTTTGATTGGCAGCTCATAAACCATTGTGGGCAATGGAAGAACGTGCATATAAACGTGCAAAACTGCTCACGAAAATGTGCACTTCCAATGAAGTCTATGGGGAGGAAAAGCACTTTTAACTGCCCAAAGAAGCTCCTGTATCTTTTCAGGTGTCTGGCATTTTCCTGCTAGGAGTTTTTCTGCCTAGGTGTGAACCAGGCCCATGAATCATGGGATTTCATGGGATTTCTTGTGTTGGGCAGTTAAAGGCGCTCTTCCAATAGCTCAAAAATGCCTAGGTGTGAACCAGGGCTTACAAAGAAATGAAAGGCCTATAATGTTTACCATAGGTGTATTTTAAATGTTAGAGACAGAACATCAACCAAAAATCCAGAAAAACACATGACGCAAATGTTATGAATTGAGTTGCAGTTCAGTGAGTAAAATAAGTATTTGATCCCCAAGCAAACATGACTAAGTACTTGGTGGAGAAACTCTTGTTGACAAGAGGTAAGACATTTTTTGTAGTTCGTTACCAGGTTTGCACACATCTCAGGATGGATTTTGGTCCACTCTTCTATAAAGATCTTCTCTAAATCCTTGAGGTTTCTTGGCTGTCGCTTGGCAATTCGAAGTTTCAGCTCCCTCTATAAATTTTCTATAGGATTAAGGTCTGGAGAATGGCTAGGCCACTCCATGACCTTAATGTGCTTCTTCTTGAGCTCCTGCTTTGTTGCCTTGGCGGTATGTTTTGGGTCATTGTCATGCTGAAAGACCCATCTTCAGTGTTCTGGCTGAGGGAAGGAGGTTCTCATCCAAGATTTTACAATACATGGCCTTGTCCATTGGCCCCTCAATGCAGCAAAATCAGCCTGTACCTTTAGCAGAGAGACAGCCCCAAAGCATAATGTTTCCACCTCCGTGCTTGACTGTAGGGATGGTGTTCTTAGGGTCATAGTCAGCATTTTTTTTCCTCCAAACACAGCGAGTCGAGTTAACGCCAAAGAGCTCAATTTTGCTCTCATATGACCGCAGCACTTTCTCCCAATCCTTCTCTGAATAATTTAAGTTTTCATTGGCAAACTTCAGACGGGCCTGTACATGTGCCTTCTTGATGAGGGGGACCTTGCGGGCGCTGCAGGATCTCAATACATGGCGGTGTATTGTGTTACCAATGGTTTGTTTGGCGACTGTAGTCCCAACTGCCTTGAGATCATTCACAAGCTCCTCCCGTGTAGTTCTGGGCTGATCCCTCACTTTTCTCATGATCATCCTTACCCCATGAGGCGAAATCTTGCATGGAGCTCCAGACCGAGGGCGATTGATGGTTATTTTGTATTTCTTCCATTTGCGAATAATCGCGCCAACAGTTGGAACAAGCATGGAACAAGCATGTTGGAAATAGGGCTGCAACTAACAATTATACAGCACATAATGCAGAATTATAGTATCATTCTGCATTTCTGGGATCTATAGTCCTCTATAGCTGATGGTATTATCATAATACCATCAGCTATAGAGGACGACAAATCCCAGCAATACATTATACAGCAATGCAGAATGGCACCGGCTATAAAGGACTAAAATTCCAAGCAAAATATTTTACAGCAATGCAAAATAATACCATCAGTTATAGAGGACTACAAATCCCACCAATACATTATACAGCAATGCAGGATGGCACCGGCTATAGAGGACTACAAATCCCAGCAATACATTATACAGTATTGCGGAATACAATCAGCTATAGAGAACTATATAGTTACATAGTATTTGAGGTAGAATAAAGACATAAGTCCATCAGGTCCAACCTATTGATGTATATAGGTCCATGTTTGATCTCCTTCTTAGGAGTACTTGTACCCCTGTATATTACGGTCTCTCAGGAAATCGTCCAAAAGTTTCTTGAACAATTCCACACTCTTAGCTGTAATCACTGCCGGTGGCAGTGAGTTCCAGACCCTAACCGCTCTTACTGTGAAGAACCCTCTTCACAGTAAGCAAATCCCCTTCACAGTAATACAAATCCCAGCAATACATTATACAGTGATGCAGAATTATAGTATATGAATTTGCTACATACTCTGTGCTTCCGCTCTGCTCCGTGGTGCCAGCCTAATGTCTCGGGCGAAGGGTCTCAGGAGGGGTGTGGTAAAGTGCCAGTATTGGTTTTTGGTATTGGGGCATTTTCAGGAGTACTTGTGAAAATGCCCAATATCGGCAACGATACTAGTACCCCATGCATCCCTAGTGCAAATCAATTAATTAATGATGAGAATCGTCGACAACAATTCTCATTATCGATTAATTCGATTAGATGATTCAGAGTGTCAGGCCTCATTACCGCAATAATCCCAAATAATCACTTCTGAAGTTCGTGTTCAGCTGTTCAGCTTAACGGGGTAATCATTTCATCTCTTAAAAATAGAGAGAAACCATGTGCAAAATATATGGTATACATGTTCAATGCACAAGTTATCCACATTGTGGAATGCTGATTTATTTTGTACAGAATTTAACGTGAACACACGGTAGATGATGGAGAGCAATGTCACAGTTGTACGTAATGCATGCCCTGCAGTTAAACTGCTGGAACCCATAAACTCCACTATCAGTCTTCTTCAGCATGGATACTATATGCAAGGTATTTTTTAAAAGTGAGGAAACAGGAAGTGAATAGTTAAGTAAAAGAACTTCAACCATACCTCTGAAAAACGTTCAAGAAGAGAAGATGGTAAAAAATCGTGGGGTTGTGAATGAACTGGGGGTCCAGTCCAATTGCTCTGGACAAACAAATGAAGGCAGCTAACACCCAACAGGAATACCAATAGTTGCCTGTGAAAGAAAGGAATATTAGCAGTTAAGGTAGGCAGCTATAATGTAATAGAAATCATAGAAATCATGTAACAATTACTATAAGTCACTGACAGTAGTTAGACTAGATTGAGCGTATAGTCATAATGGCCCTTTTTATTACAACACTACAAGATTTGATAAATCCAAATTGATCTTAGTTTAAAAAGCCAGAGAACAGGATTGGTGAAATTTTTGCCCATTTGACTCTGCATTTATTGCAGAAGAGGCATAGTATGTATTTTCTGTAATAAAAAGATACTTCCTGCTTGCCAACTTACTTTTTTGTGCTAAATTTCCCCTTTAAGTAATTTTATTACATTCTGTCTCCATTTCGAGTGATCACTACTTGTTCTGGTGAACACACAATAAAAAATCCCTAAAAATGTTTGTAAAACTTCCCCACTATTCAAAGAAAAAAAAGAAAGAAAACAGAAAATATCAAAATGCTAGGCTAAAAACGTGTACGTGCCTACAAATGCACGTCAACATGTGCAAAGCGTGCATAAATGTACAAATAACCGAGTACAAACACGCAAAAAAGATGCTGCCTTGCTGTGAACCTGGCCTTTACACAATGTATGGACAGGGTGTTTTGCCCCGTTTTAACTTTAATATTTTTTTGTTTTTTTTAAATTCTGTAATTTTTCCTTAATATAGTAAAAAATAAAAACCCCAGTGGTGATTAAATACCACCAAAAGAAAGCTCTATCTGTCCCCAAAAAAGGGTATAAAATTCATTTCAGTACAGCATTGCATGACGGAATAAATGTCAGTCAAAGTACCGCAGCGCTGAATACTGAAAAATGGCCTGGATGGGAAGGGGGTTTAACACCGCAGATGTCAACTGGTTAAAATGGGCTTACAGGTGCAGTCAAGTGCGTTTGCATGTGTTTTTATGCCTTTTTGATGCATTTCCATGTGTTCCAGTGCATTTCAGACCAGAGAAAATGAGACAATCAGTATTTTTTTCCCTCTGTACCGGAACAGACTACACTGGTGTGAACAGAGCCCAGAAAAACCATAGGGATACATTGGGATGCTTTTTTGGTCCAGGAAAAAGTGTTCTGGTCTGGACATGGTGTAAATAAGCCCCTAGGACAGAAATGTGTGGATTGAGTTTCTCTCATTAACATACAATGCAAAAGCCAGGGTTTTAATCCCTTGTCACTTTTGGTAGGACAGTCAGTCTTCAAGCCTACTTTACAAATTATAATGAAATGATCCAGCACAGTACAAACAGGGTTAACAGAAACCCCGTGCAGCCCCTCTTAACATTACAAAGAAGGAGAAGAAAGTAGAATTTGAACCTTAGTAGAAACCCTAAACCAAGTAAACTCAATTTAAAGTGCAAGTATTTTTTTTATTTTTTAGTTTATAGTATGTGAATGGGAACAATGTAACAAAGATAAAATAGGTGTTATCCCCATTTGGCTGCAAAAGTGGAAATACACTTTAAGTAGCAGAATTCTATAGCATTAGATAAACTAAACACAGCCAACAAGCACACAGGCATAACATTATGAGGACATTTAAAATTGTGAATGTAACAGCTTTAGTTTAACCAACACAAGTTTCACACTGATTATGTATTTTTACCAGTTACACTACACAAATGTTGCACACGGTATGAACCAGACAGCTATGAAATAAAGTTTACCTGTCATTATTCAGCTCTGTGGGAGAGTCCAGGAATGTAGAAATCTGTCTCTCCAGGTAAAAGTCCAATTTTTCATCTGGGTCTGGAACACTAAAGATTTCTTGCATCAATGGACTGAGTACAATAGCCTCATAATTGCCTTCAAAAAGTAGCTCTAGCAAGGATGTGATTTCTGCTGAAAAAAAGCATAGTATGAAAAAACCAAGCCATACAAATTACTCTGCAATCGAAAAATCACTACATATTATCAAAACCAACTCAATCCAACAAAGAAAAAAAAAGGCAAGCAACTCAGAGTTCATGCCTTGATCATATTATCCCGAAGAAATAAAAGGTCTCTCTGCTTTTTTGCATTCAAAAGGTCATATAACATATATAATTTCTGCATATGCCTTTTTGTAATTTAATTCTAATAATAATTACCTTTCTATTTCATGCTGCAGCAAGCTATGATTTACTAAAACAAACATATAAAATGAAACCATGCTTCTCCTTGTATATATGCTCTGTACACTACTGCTGGACAAACCTCCCCAAGAATGCAAGTTTCAGATCATGCCGTTCCCAGTTTTTCCCCTATTACAACAGTGGGACTGATGAGGTGACTATAGCAAGACACCATCCGGCTTAGGTAGTAGGAAGCTAGCTTCAATACAAATAGTAGCATGTAAATCACATTACCTTCCAACAGAATGGTCCAACGCTGCAGAGGCAGGCAAATTACTCAGTACTAAAGGATGTTGAGCAGGAGATGAGATTCCTCCAACAACCAAATCCCCTGCACCTACAGGGTGCCCAGGACTACTCTACAGTCTGACAGATGGGTCAACCTGGTCCTCAGTGCAAACCAATTGATCTGTCCAGGGATTGGAATGACTTGTCTTACGACAAAAGTACATTGCATTGTAGAGGCCTAAATTGAAACTGGGCAAATAAGAATGCCTTGAAGGAGACTACTAACAGGCTCTCTTGCATTAAGGCCGAGAAATTAAAAACTCTTGGACTGGAGTGCTCAAATCTGAGATCGAAGAGTCTAAAATTGTTTATGAAGAAGAAACACTCTGGTCTAAGCTATTTGAGGACTAGACCCAGATCTCCAAATGATGAGTAGGCTCCAGCAACAATTTGTGATGATTCAGGAGCCATCTGAACCACTGTTAAGCCATATGTCTGATGGGCCTGCCCCAAATGCTTTCTTAGCAAGATAGAAGAGAAAAGAAACTAAACTAGAGGTTCTCAAGAAGAAAGCAGAGTGAAGAACCAAAGGCACATTCCCTCACAAAATGAGCATGCAAAGACTGTGCACCCTGCATCTTAGGCTTCTTCCCTAGTGGAAAATAGTGCTTTTTCTGCCACTAGTAGCATCCTAGATATGTAGTATCAAAGAGATCTAAAACTGATCCTAGGAGACATTGCCCCAAGACTATGCAGGTCAAACAAGAACGGCTGCACCTGCTCCAGCACCTTAACCAAGGTGTCCAGGCATGAGTACTGACAAAAGAATCATGTGATAAAACCAGGAAGATTTTAGCAGACCTGGAAAGCTGAAATTAAAATTAACAGCCATTTTCCCAGTGGATCAAACACAGTAGTGAAGAGATTTCTTTAAAATGCATTTGACCAGGTACAATCCCAAACAGCATGTGGTGTTTCCAAATTTCATAGTGAAGTCTCTAAATAAAGGAAGACTTCATGATATGATTATTCCACTAATCCAACATTTTCTTTCTTCAGAGAGGGCATATTTTCCACATCTAATAATGAATCCCCAGATGGATCGTGACCAAACCGCACAACATGTCTCTGTTACAATAGGCAGAAGTAGGGGGGAAAAGAGGTTAGTTACCCATACAGGTTAAGACCCAAACAATAATCTCCACTGATCAGATGTACTACAATACCATGTACCCATAGGTACCGAGAAGGCCTGTAACAGGGTGCTAGCTAGTACTGTGCCCACAAAAAAAATCTCAGAGGGTACAGAGAAGTGTGGGAAAGAAATCCACTGATCGCTCAGAAGCAACAGGGTGAAACACTATATTGAGAAAACCGGAGTTACACTAAACTCAGGAGTTAAAGAAGAACTCCAGGATACACATCACTTTACATATTTATGCCCCCCTCAGTCAGAGGAAGCAAACTGCTGTAACAATTTATCATAAAAGTTCTTACTATTCTTGTAATCCTCGTTTTTAGCTGCCAGTGATGTGACATCCTCCTATTATTAGATGAGTCCTTCCTGCAGCCAGTGGGAGGATCTAGGTAACCAGTGCGTGTCAGATCCTGTCATAGAAAGCTGACATAGAAAATCTTCTATTAGGCATTGTAAAAAAAGAGGCTATGGTGAGATGGAAAAAGTGCAACAGATTCCTCCATCTACACTAAACTGTGTGGACGGAGGAATCTCCGTCCACACAGTTGGCCCACTATACTGAGGGCATACTGAAGCTTGGCCCCACTGGGCCAAGCTTCAGTATCTTGCTAGTCGGTTCTGCTTGCTGTCAACATACCTGAACTGAGTGGACGCAGGCATTGTTCAGGTATTTTGAGAGCCAGCGGGACCAACTAGCAAGATACTAAAGCTTGGCCCAGTGGGAGATTCCTCCATCCACACAGTTCAGCATAGATGGAGGAATCTTTTGCACTTTTTCCACCTGACCATAGGCTGAAAGAAAAAAATCTATAGAAGATCTGTAGCTGTATGGCCAGCTTTAGACTTCCCTACTGCACCCCTTGCAGTGTGTGCTGGCTGCAATAGAACTACAGGGAGAAGGTTATTAGACCACTGGCTGGGCTTATAGACTGCACAGTGGCTAGTGGTCTATAAGAAAGGAAATGAAGGAGGCAGAGGGCAGGAAGCACGGGCTTGTACACAAAAGTGTGCAACTATGTACGCACGTAAAAATGTGCAAAAACATGCTACACAAAAAACGCGCCGAAAATGCGCATATTCTATGTCGCTCAGGTGTGAATGATCGGGAGCTTCGAATGCAAGCCACCACAGCTCAGTAAACTGCGATACTGTGCGGGGACCTGAATGGAATGTACCCTATGTAAACTCCAAATAAAATTTAAAAAAGAAACAGTATGATATGCTGAGACAGTGCACCAGACCAGGGGCGTCCCGAGGCTGGGTGACATGCGGAGCGGTTACCGGGTGTCACCCTCCGACTCGCAGAGACGTCATCAAGCATGCACGGCAATCTTCTGATACTCGAGAGAGGAGGGGACAGTCACCCGGCGGGATAAGGTATGCCGCCGAGTCCTCTCTCTCCTGATACTGTCGGGGGTTTGGTCCGACTCTTCAGAGGAGGGTGACACCAAAATGACTATCGGTCATTTTGGTGTCACCCAGGTGCAGGCCGCACCCCTTTTGCGACGCCACTGCACCAGACCACCCACCGAAAGGACCCATCAGCATTTTAGCGGGTGGGCTTTTGTGAAGTGGCCTAATTCAAATCTTACCTGGTGGGTGGTATTTTCGTTTATTTTCGTAAATAATTTTCGTCATTTACAGATTGTAAGCCCTCAGGGGCAGGGCCCTCCTTACCATCTTGTCTTGAATTGTGATTGTAATGTCTTCCTTATATTGTAAAGCGCTTGCGCAAACTGTTGGCGCTATATAAATCCTGTATAATAATAATAATATTACAGCGACTGTGAGGTAAAACTTTGTTTCAGAACGACAGGAGGATGGAACAGAGTTAACCAGAGATGCATTGTCTGCTAGGACACATTTAGATCAGCAGAACTAAAAAAACTTGATTACAAACATTAAACCTATCTAGGCCTAAAGTTCACTCTGGGCCATCCAGTAAAAATAAATTATGGTTTATTATGGTAACTTAAGCATATGAATCTCCCAGAATTAAATGGTCCTATAACCTGAGTTTAAATAAATCTGGGAGGACCCTTTCATGTTATCTTTTAACCCTTTAATACCAAAGTGTACAGCCAAGTGGGGAGGATTCAGTATTTAATTTAGAATTTACTGAAGCCACTCGATCAGCATAATAGCCAGGGAACTAGTATTCTGAGAAGGAGAGGTCAACAATGGCAGTCACCATACTTCCTCAGTGCAGGTTTTCACTAAACCAGTGTCATATTGAATATGTTTTTAGTGTGTTTTGTTTTTGTAGTCGAAAGTGAACCAGTAAGACATTTGATGGGCTTCTTTTTTTGCTTCCCAGAGTACGATACAGCAAGAAGAAAATTATCTCAGCTCCAGCGACACCACTGGAGCCACCATCCCTCGAAACATTTTAATAAAATATTAAAGAAAAGTTCAAAAAAGGCAAGTAAAAATGTACCATTGCAGTGGGGCTACTCCCGCATTGCAAAGGTTAAGTGCTCGTTGTGGTCTGGGGGCTAGAATAAAACAGATTTACTTACTTGATCCTAGATTCTTCCAGGCTGCTAGACCAGTCCTCACAGCCTGGGCTCTGGCGGTCTGAGGACCACTGACGTCATTGCATCTCATGCAGGTCCAATGACCTGCATTAGACATGAGGACGCCAAGGGACGTTCAACAGTTGGAGAGGAGGGAGAGAGAGGGGAACGCAGACCGCAGCAAAACCGAAAATCCGGTAAGTAAATCTGCTTTATTTGAGTTCCCTAGACAGAACAAGCACTTAGCCCCACAGCAAAGGTACGTTTTTTTTTATTTGCCTGGAGTTATTTTTCAATTAATAAATCTGGCAGCATAGGGCACAGCTATCAGCATATCAGCTAGCTCTGGGTTGGATTTCAAATGATTTGCTTATCTTTACTATGTAATATCATTGTGAAAGGAAATAGGGTAAGCACCAAGGTTTATTTTTCCCTAAAATGTTGTGCTAAGGTACATACCAAGCTGTAAAAAAGAAAATAATTATCCTATAAATAGCACTATGATAACACAACCATATTAATCAACCTCTGACGGTTACACAGACCTGTTCGCAAAGGATACTTTATAACAAGGTAATGGTCCCCAGGGTCAGCTCAAAAAATATAACATTATGACAACTTCAAGAGCCCTGGAATAATGTGCAACCATAATTCACAAATACCTGCTTAGCCAAGGCATGAGCAGTGTGCCTTGAAAAATGGCACTATAAAGAGAAACGTCTTGGAGCTATTTAAAAAAAGATGATGAAGAACAGATTTATCTGAAATGTGAGCGACTAAGGATCACAGGTTTTACTGCAACCACTTAGTAATAGGCTGTGCAGACTTCCCATATTGGCATGTAAATATCATTCCAAAGATAATTGATAATTAGTAATTCATTCTGTCATGACATTAAAGTGATACTAAGGCCTTGTAAAGAAAGTAATGTGCCAGTAAAATATAACATATACACTCTCACCTCATGATTTGTTTCCTGGATCGAGCTTTTTAATGGGTTTAACACCCCATTCACACTGAGCGGTTTATGGCACGATTTTTGCCTCTAAATCGCACATATTTCCACGCGATATCGCTCTATCTAGCGTGTCCAATGCATTTCACTGGAGCTGTTCACATCTCACAGCTCAATGTCGCCTGTAGCTCGTCGCTCGTACCTGACCCTTTTTTGCGCAGGGGTCGCGCGATTTGGCCCCAATAGGCGGTATGGTGTCGCGCAAAATCGTGCCTTTCCAGCACCGCCGTGGATTGGTTAGAGCCCAATGTAGCAGCGAGCTTTTCCGAATTCTGCTGGTGTGGAAAGTTTCATCTAAGATATTTAATTTCTACTTTGTGTATGCATATGTTGTAAGACAGATGTTATGTTTAAGACTATCATTGAGAAATTCACTCCAGAACAAACCTCACTATTTCAAACAGGCTCTCAGGGACAATTAATTGAACGCTGAACATACAGGTTTCAATCTGACAGTACAATCTTCTTTAGATCCATCAGTATCTGTAATTTGCAAGGGCTTTCCTAATCAGACACAAATTTAATTGCATGCTTATTCATGCCTTTATATTACATAGTTTTGATCAATTTAAAGGACAATGCACACATTAGACTCAATTCACAAAGCTAATACACCAGGATAAGGATCCTTCCTCAAAAAAAAAAAATGACAGTGACTTTCAGCAAGTCCATTAAGCTCCTGGCATGCTAAGGGGAAGTGAGGTTACCCAGTACTGGAATTCTACAGGCAGTTCATAGGAGATCACTGCACCCATATACTGGTGGAGTGGAGTGAAGTGGCTTTTTAATGACTGTAGACATTAATTGATATTAAAGTCAAAAGGTTTTGAAGCGATTTCAAATGATTAAATCACTTACAGTAGATGCTGCTCCTTGATGTTTAAGGGTGCATTCACACCAATATCGGTAGGAAATCGCAAGTCAATGAGGGGTCTGTTGACTTGCAATTGTACCTTATGATTTGACCCCGCTTGACGCACAGAAACACAACACTGCACTGATCCACACGATCACTGCACCAGCATGCATGACTCCACTCCCTCCATGGTTAAATTATAACTGAAGAGTTATTGTTTATTCAGATTCTTCCATTCATTAAGTGGCTCTGACTTTTATTTTAGGTCTGAAAATGTTAAGACCATAAAACACCATGAGGGGAATTGATCAAAACATTACCTCTGTCTCCGCCACTCGCTCCCGTCCGCAGATCTGAAGATTCACGAGCGGCAGAGCAGGATGATGGGGCTGGCGCATGCGCAGTACAGATCTTCGACGGGGAGAAGATGTCAGGGTATTTCTATACAAAATTACATAAAACTGATGAACTATGACTTGTACAGAAAAGTTTGATCAAACTTTTCTGTACACTGGAAAACAAGGGTCCAGAAGTCTGTGCTGGACAGATAAATTAATCAACCAAAGCAGCCTATTGTGTACAAAACTAAGCAATGAACAAACAATACAAGGGACCCTTGAGGAACCAGCTATTGTACTAACCAACTAAATTCAAAGAGATAAACATTGCAAATGAAGTCTAAGAATTTGAGTAACCATGTAATCACAATTGACAATGCTGAAAGACCTTTAAGACTTCAAGGTCAGTAAATAAAAGAAATGAAACAAGAAAGACCCAGATTAAGGATATATTTGCCCCATATGAAAAATTAACCAAAAAACATAAAAACTCCAAGACAGCTAATTCGCCCTATTGTTTCAAGATTGATATTACCTATGATTATTGTCTAAGGTTGAGTAAGTTATCAAACACATCCAAGGCTTACTCAACTGAGTGCAGACAATATGAGTGAAATAACCAATCAACTACCATTTCTGAACCGATCAATAGGAAGAAAGCAAATAGTGGCTGGGGAGTCGTCAATACGAACAATGCTTCCCAACCATATAAAATACCATGAGAGACTTCCAGAAGGGACAGAGGAAGAAAAAAAAAAGGAGAGAAAAGAGAGCTCTGAAGAAAACTTCCTGGATATAACAAAAGGACTGTCACTGATTGACCATCGCTAAAGACTTAACCCTTGCTGCCTAAAACAAGCCATCATCTCATCCGATAAGACTCTGAACATTTTCTTTTGAAGGATTGGTGAGATATTGATCATATATGAAGAATTAACTTTCTTTACTCCGAAATCATAGTGATTACATTTTATTATTACTTATTTTGTTTACAATTCTAATTAATAGTATGCAGGGTGAATTATTCTGATAATTTATCACATCTTTTTCTATTATTGTATTGAGTATGGTTAAATTGGGTACAGATTTGTATGTAACTAGTTTGCTATTGTAAGTATACTAGCCTGTTTTGCTTGTTGTCCCTATTAGAATAGTAAACCTATTATCTTTAGAAATCATTAGGATCACAAGGGCATTTTACTTTGAGATACGTTTCTGTCTTTCCTATGGCCACGGAGAGTCAGAAACAATCTTAAAAGGTGTCTAGTTATTTTTATTTTTTTCTGATACTTTATTTACATTTATTTCATTGATTGTGTGTTTGACCTGTAATCACCAGTAATTTATGTTTTGCACAGAAATATATGATTATACTCGTATATTAATAGATTATTTTGATTTATTAGTGTAATTGGGAGATATTTATATATTGTGGTAAGAAATCACCATAAGCTCAAAGAACTCAGGGAAGTGGTTTGGGGTGTATTATCAAGTGTCTGAACCGAATTCATACTGGTTGTTAAGTTATTTATTATTTGCCGTAAT
Source organism: Nanorana parkeri (assembly GCF_000935625.1). Classification (NCBI taxonomy): domain Eukaryota; kingdom Metazoa; phylum Chordata; class Amphibia; order Anura; family Dicroglossidae; genus Nanorana; species Nanorana parkeri. The sequence continues at coordinate 573,011 of NW_017306368.1, read as the reverse complement.
CGGCTGGAGGCACGGTCTATTAAATCTAAGTATAATTCAGACACCACCCTATTATTAATATTTCACCAAGATTTGATACCACTCAATCATAAAGAGAAGAGACACAGTGAAGCTGAATGCACGCAGCCATGAGCGTGCGCGTCAGACACACAACGGGGGACAGGAAGAGACAGGAGCCTGCTGTGGATCAGAGTCCAGCACCAGCTCTGATTGCTAAATACAAGTGTAAAGAAGGAAGTGATTGAATCAAGAGGAATCATTTAAGGTAAGTCCTCAAAGAAGCAATGGGGGGGGGGGGGGGGGGGGACTGTGGTGATTTAGA
>NW_017306368.1:554335-572572 GCF_000935625.1 Nanorana parkeri | reverse complement strand
GGGGAATATCTGTGACTTTAATGTCACTTTAAGATATTTGGGACCACAAATCTATCAGGGTTCATACAATTTTGAATTGTGAATACTTAAAAACCCACGCACGTCATTAACAGCAGATATTTTGCATCTAAAACATTAGGTAGACTCATTTTGAAAAGTCTGACAGCAAAAATATGTATTATTGTATATACTCTAAATTTATCAGAAGATTTTTCCTTATGAGGTCAATGAGGTCATATCTGCATTCCATCGCTCCACTGGCATCCGATGGGAAGCCAAAATATTAAAATATCAGTTTTTGTCAAACATTAGAACCAACTTCTCAATTGATGTGCTGGCGAGATGAATATCACGTAGGCCCCATAGTATGCAGGCCACATGCCTCATCACCACAAGCATCTAAAATTCCAGTTATTTCGGAAAGGAAATGGAGGTAGTCAAAGCTTACTGCATAATTTTTCCTAGTTTTACCCATCTGAATTGTTCACAATATATTATTTAATTTATTGAAATGAAAGAACAATTTCAGGCATGTACAAAATTAACCCTTGCAGTGGGGCTACCCAGACCAGCAATCCATAGAAGCAGGAATCCTACATATTCAGACATGGTATTGATTATTTTGTGCAAAACTTTGCCCATAAAGTACCATAGGGCCTCAAATAACTACTACATTTGCTTTATGGATATAATTGTACATTGCGAATAAAATGTTTGGATATCTTGTATTGCTTTGAGATCAGATTATACATTGCAGAATCTCAGTAGAGAAATGCTAATCAGTCAAGTCTTTTTTTTTCATTGTATTCCACTGTGTGCTGATAACGGAGAAGAGACAGATGGAAACATATGTGCAAGCACTTTCTCAGCACAGGATGACGTCAGGTGGGCCGCCTCAGAAGAGATTAAAGTATGATTTATGTCAAACTTTGCAGTATGATTTACAGATCTCTCAGTATATTATGATATCATATTCTGTATGCAATGTTTCAGGCATCAATTGATTTTGGAATATAGATAACGAAACAGTAATAAGGTACTGACTGGTATCCAAGTGTTTGTAAATCCTAACAATAAACCTATTTTCTTGGGTCTGTTAAATATATCATTGAAAATGTTTTCTGATTTCTTGAATATCTATTTGACATGTGTAAAAATTGATACCTGTTGATCCTGACAGAAATCTTGGGAACTTCCTGTGTCGCACTAATATTAGCTATAAAGAAGAGAGGTTGTCACTCTAGGGCAGGAAGTGTGCTACTGGCAGAATAACCAAGTAAAAAAAAAATGCAAAAAGGAAATGAATGAAGCCATCATATTTTAGGACCAGTTATCTGCAATATATTACATATTGTTTTAAAGGAGAATTATGAGATGAGTGAAATACACTCATCCTGATAGTTAGATCTGGCGTGCGACACTGTAGCTGTCACACATCAGCTCTATTGATTGAGAACTGAGCGATCACATACCGCTGATCGCTCAGTTCAGGATCTTCTCCCAGCAGAGAGCGGTGACTGGAGGGACAGATGGGGGAGCGCACAGCTGGCTGTACCTATAGAGAGGCATCTGCAGCTACACAGCCCCATTATGCAACAAACTGGGATGCACTGTGTGTTCAGACACCTTTCTGTCGGAACCTGAATTAACTTTTTCAGCAATTTGAGCTAAACTTGCTCTTCTATTGGATCAGTATACACAGGCCAGCCTTTACTCCCCACGAGCAGCAATGAGCCTGGGAACAACCCACAAGAGCTGCAGTTTTGGAGTTGCTCTGACCCAGTCATCTAGCTATCACAATGTGGCCCTTGTCAAAGTTACTCAAATCATTACGCTTGCCCATTTTTCTGCCTCCAACACATCAACTTGAGGGACAAAATGTTAACTTGCTGCCTAATATATGCCATGTATTTAACTGGTAGCCTGCAGCTCTACCTTAAGTAATAAGGACATTTTTTATAAGGTCCTTCTATGGCCTGTTCATTAAAGTGCGCTTTAAATGTTATACTGTTTACATATTCTTAAAAAGCAGGAAAACTTTCAACACTTTTGCCGCAACCATAACAAAAGCAGCAGTACCAGCATGTAAATAAACTCCTGGCTCCTATAGCAGATGGGAGTTTGTTTACCTTTTGACTCCCAGATGTCAGCTCTGTACTAGAATTATTGGGGGCAGTTGTGAAGCCGTTTTGCACCCTAGCCCTACTGTTGCTGGCCTACTCCTTTCATTCAGTGGATTTCAGTTTTTCAATCACAGAGGCTTAGCAACACCTGTGGGCATTCCAAATTAAAATACAATCTTGTCTAGGAACATTGACGCCTCCAGGTTTACCATTCATTTTGATATTAGCAGTGGGCTGGCCCTTGGGAAGCACCAGTCATGAATTCCCTCACTTTTATAAAGAAGTGCAGAGACCTGGTGATAAAATAAGTTATTTCTGTACCTTTGAAAATTAATTTCTCAACAATGCTTATAGGTACAGAGGTGAATACGGGTCTGTTTTAAAGTGCTTTTGATGCTTCACAATATTTAAATATTGTGAAGCATCATTGTAACTTGTCTGCGACAAGAGAGCAAACACTGGGCATGAATAAGGTGAAAATAATAAGAATATGCCAGAATCTGAACACTAACAATTCGGTTTTGACATTGATATATCCCAGTGACAGGGTTATTTAATAACCAGTACAAGGAGCAAGGCAGTACCTTTGAACATAGACAAATACAGGGAAGCAATGTTCTTGTTTTCAAGCATTACTTGTGGCTGTAGGGCCTTTTCTGACGGAGTAAAAAGTAATAAGCATATCAAACCCATAGTCATTATTACATATTTTCTTACTTTTTGGTGAAAACCCAGACAGCCCCAACTCTCACGGACGCTCCGGGAGTCTCCCGCTATTAGATAGCGGCTCCCGGCCACCTGGGAGATAAACATTTTCTCGCGGAAAGGTTTACTATGCTGTATGTTTTTGCAATCTGTTGGGTTTTTTTTCTGACATCGGGGCCGCCGTCAGTCAGAGGAAAAAAAAAAAAAAAGGATAGGAATGTATAGCTAGATTGCTATTGACTATTTCACTTTGCAATAGCCAATAGCAGACTAGCTATTGCATCTGCCCACTGCTGCTGTCAATCAGCAGAGGGGGACCTGCAGTGCTCCATCAGGTCATCTTCTAGTGATTGGCAGCAACATAGGAGGTTGCAACAGCCAGCTTGCTATTGGATATTGCAAATTGAAATAACCAATAGCAATCTAGCTATTCATTCCTATTCTGTTTTTTTTTATATTTATTCTGACGGCAGCAATTGTCAGAATACAAAAAAAAATAAAAACCCAGCAGATAGCAAAAAAGCTATTGCTTCCCATGCTATATGCCATCATTTCAGGGGGTTACACCACTGTCAGCATGATGCAGGGGAGTTAGCAGGTCCTTGCAGGAGATGATATCTGCTCTCTATGGCCACACTATATAAAAAACATACTGGGTGCATTAAGATTTAGCAGTGAGCAGAAGGAGCAACACTGCTCCTAGCCACCTAATACTGTTGGCAGACAATGACAAAGCATTAGTTAGAAAAATTGCTTTGAAATTAAACACTTTTTTTTTATTACAATGTGAAAATCTTATCTCATTTAATCTTAACTAATTTACTTTACCTCATGGGAATTCACATGCACCAAATGCTTTCTATTCCCACTATACCATTGTTATTGTTCCTGATGATGTCACCAGCATATGTGTACTTTATTGTACATTCACTGTGTCCTGACAGTACCATAATGTGAAGAGCATCGATGCCGGGATGAGGTCATCACCCATCTCCTGCATAGGCACTCGTTCTCACGAGTGTGTTTAATTCCTGAAACCCCATGTACCTACCGGTGTCGCACAGGTTGGGAAATTCTTTTAACTGGGCACCTCCTTTTCACTGACACATAAGCACCATGGAGGAAGCCTTGCAGAAACAATAAATTCAAAGCAAAGCTTATGTGCTTTTGGTCTACACATGTATGGGGGATTTGCAAGTCGTGTCAGTGGAGGGTAGAAGAAAGGATGGCGGAATGAAGCACCGATATACATACAAAATAGCACTGGCTTCCAGAATATTGGGGTGAAGCGCAGCCAACACTAAAAAAGATAAGTAAGATCTTAAATGCAGATCTTTGGAGAATTTATTAGTAACGAGACTTACTAAGGAAATGGGGTAATGATGTTCTTAGGTGGCAGACTGGAGACTTTACTTCTGCTTTGAGATCAGGAAACAATCAGCATGGCTCCTAATCATGTGAACACTATGACAGCTGTGGCATTGCGATCCCATGCAAGCTGTCAGGTTAAAAGGTGCCCATGCACCTGACGATTATCGTACAATAATCGCGGGTGGTCCCGCGATCGTACAATAATCGTAAGGTTGATGGGCAGCGTGCGACCGCATTTACTGTACGGTCGCACAATTTTCGTATAACGAGCACGCTAGAAAACCCGCCGAAAATCGTACGATTTTCGTCAGGTTGGTAGCTCGATCGCAAGGCAAATGACGCACGGCCCGCTCACCACTGCAATCGTCTGCAAGCCCTCCCTTCAGCAGGGAGGACTTGCGATGATCGCAAGTACGATCTGCCTGTCCAAGATGGGCAAGTCGTACAAACTTTTAATCACCTTACAACCATCGCACAATAAAAGTCGTACAAGGGTTGTAAGGTGTATGGCCACAATAGCTTGCAGAGGTCACACCAGCTTGATGATGGCAGTTTGTGTCTGTCTATTATTGTAAAGATAAGATACAATTACAGTATTAAAATACATTTTATATGTTTGTCAATTATAAAGAGCATGGCATTTGCTAAAATGAAGTGCCAAATAAAAGCCATGGATGCCCTTAAAAAATGTTAAAATTCTTAGAGATATTGTCAGACTAACCAACATATACTTTTGAGCTTCCAGGCTTCAATAATGCATATAATAGCAGATACATACTATAAGCATACCTTCACAGTTCTACTTCACTTATTGTTCTCAAAGCTTTGCAACCAATTTTGTGTTATAAGCTCTCTAACCATGTAAATATAATGTACTATACTTACCAGCACTGGCTTCAGATTCACACTGTTTGTGTGATGTGGCTTGAAAGCCCCTCAGCACATCGAACTCCAGAGTAGTCCACATTCAGGCAGAGGATTGTGCGCTCTCAGAGTAAAGCGGAACCCAGAAAAATAAGGAGATGATGTCGGATGGTATCTTATTATCACTATAAAACCTGCAGTATAGAAACAGATGCAAAATGAAGCGAGTAAATACATACAAAGCAAAATGAAGTGAGTCACGACATACATAGTGCATCAGTAACATAAAAAGAATCATCATCATTGAGAAACTGCTAACAGCCAGGATTTAAAGGAGACCTATTTTTAAAGTGAAACATGCATGAGAAAAGTACCAAGGCTTCCCTTGCAGACCTTTGGAAAAGCCTAGATGTCCGACAGTTTCAAAACAAGTATGATGTAAATGTGCGTCTGAAAAGGCTCACAACTACTTATTTTTATAATTCTGGGTCAGCGACTTCATGTAATAATAAATGTTTTATCATTTAATATAGGGGAAACTGTTTTTTTTTTAAAAAATTCGGTAATTTTTCCTTAATATAGAAAAAAATAAAACCCCCAGTGGTGAATAAATACCACCAAAAGAAAGCTCTATCTGTCCCCAAAAAATGGTATAAAATTCATTTCAGTACAGCGCTGCATGACGGAATAAATGTCAAAGTACCGCAGCGCTGAATACTGAAAAATGGCCTGGATGGGAAGGGGGTTTAACACCGCGGATGTCAACTGGTTAAATATGAGCCCCTGCTGAAACGGAACCGATTTTGCCATCATGAGATATTACATGCAACCTAAAAAAGAAAATATAGTAAGAACATTCGTTTTTGCCTCTATTCACACATAACGAACATGCACAGAGAGTCACAGTGTTATTGGTTCTGCCAATTATTTATAAAAAGTGTTTCCATTATGTCTTTTAAAGTGGACCTTTACCCCTTTTCACTGAAGATCACATCAGCATTCAGCTCTGCATGCTGATATGACATTATCTTACATTTGTTAAATAAACATTTTCTTTTCTTTTACTTCAAATCATTGTTTTTTCACTACCTGGTCCTCTTAGGCATTACTGATAGGGCTGCAACTAACAATTATTTTCACAATTGATTAGTTGGCTGATTATTATTTTTCTCTGATTATTAGGGTCAAGAGCGAAAATTATAATTCTCGTATAAAAATATAAATACCATCCTTAATTTAAAATAAAATACACAAACGCAGTATCACAAACACAGCTCTCCTCATCACTGGGCACCAGCTGCAGGGGTCTGTTTCCCTGCTGGACAGAGCCAAAGATACAGAGAGGCGATGCAACACTGGCTATTAGCGCGGAAGAGAGAACTAAGGGATCCACTCCAATTAATTGATGAGAATCATTGACAACGATTCTCATTATCGATTAGTTGGTTTCAGGACTAATTTATGATGTAGCCCATGCCTAAGAGAGGCATCCTTGGAAGGTTGCATCACAGAGCATTGCTGGGAACTCTCATCTGTAAACTGCAAAATCTCTCGAAATATCAGGGAAAGGCATTTTCCTCCCCTGACATAATGTGCATGGTCACATGTCCTAGTCACATGTGCCAGAGTTCCAGGAAGTAAAGGGAGATACATTAATCTGCCCTTAGTTTAGTAAAACAAATGGCCACTGTGAGAAGAATGGAGAGGAAAAGAAAAATAAGGTATGCAAAAAGTAAAAAGCCTGCAATTATCTAGAATTATCTGTTAGTAGATTGTCATTACTAAACATTTCTAAAAGGTGTCTTTGTTGGAATCTCAAAGATAAGGGTAAAGTTCTTCTTTAAGGAATCATTTATTTTAGACGAGTTAGCAGATAATTAATGAGGAGTTGTTGTATAAAAAAAAAAAATAGCAATACCTTAAACATACAATTGCATGTACAACCCCAATTCTCAAAAAGTTGGGACACTGTGTAAAATCTACATAAAAACAGAATGCAATGATTTGCAAATCTCACAATCCCATATTTTATTCACAATAGAAAACATATTAAATGTTTAAACTGAGAAAATAAGGTAATTTTGAAACTGATGCCAGCAACAGAAAAGTTGGGACAGGGCAGCAAAAAGCTGGCAAAGTAAGTGTTACTAACAAGGAATAGTGATGGGCTTGGGTATGTTCGCAGCTCCACGTGTCGAGCCAGGAAGTGGACAGCGCCACAGCGCCAATCACAGGTACTGAGACATATCCCGATCTCTGCAGCTGCGGACCGGGATAATGTCTCAGTACCTGTGATTGGCGCTGCGGCGCTGTCAGCTTCCTGGCGGGCTCGGCACGTGGAGCTGCGAACATACCCGAGCCCATCACTAACAAGGAAGAGCTGGAAGAACATTTTGCAACTAAATAGGTTAATTGTCATTACGTAGTAACATGATTGGGTATAAAAAGAGCATCTAAGAGAGTCAGAGTGTCTCAAAAGTAAAGATAGGCAGAGGTTCACCAATCTCTGAAAAGCTGCACCTAAAAATTGTCAAACAATTTCAGAATAATGTTCCTCAATGTAAAATTGCAAAGACTTTCAATATATCACAATCCACAGTACATAATATCATCACAAGATTCAGGGAATCTGGAGAAAATCTCTCTGCACAAGGGACAAGGTGAAAAACAATATTGGATGCCCGTGATCTTTGGGTCCTTAGACTGCACTGCATTAAAAACAGTCATGATTCTGGGATGGACATTACTGCATGGGCTCAGGAATACTTCCAAAAATCACTGAATCTTCCGGCTTATCAGCTTTCAGTTGAAAAGCCTGCATCTCTGATGGGAGTGCATTAGTGCATATGGAATGGGCAGCTTGCACATCTGGAAAGGCATCACCACTGCTGAAAGGTATATCCCGGTTTTAGAGCAGCATATGCTCCCATACAGAAGACGTCTTTTTCGGGGAAGGTCTTTGTATATTTCAGCAGGACAATGCTAAACCGCATACTGCGTCTATGACAACAGCATGGCATCCTAGTAGAAGAGTCCGGGTGCTTAACTAGCCTGCCGGCAGTCCAGACCTTTCAACAGTTGAAAATATTTGGCACGTCTTGAAACTAAAAATACGACAAAGAAGGCCAAGGACTGTTGAGCAGTTGTCCCATTCAATCCTATATCAGGCAAGAATGGGACAACAATTCTAGCCTGAAACACCAGCAACTGGTCTCCTCAGTTCCCAGACATTTACAGAGTGTTGCTAAAAGAAGAGGGGATGCTACGTCCTGATCGAAAACGTTGCCAACGTTTTCAATCGTCGATTTTAATCGACTAAATCGATTAACTGTTGCAGCTCTAGTCCTGGTAAACATGGCCCTGTCCCAATTTTTTTGAGACGTGTTGCTGCAATCCATTTCAAAATTACCTTTGTTTTTTCTTAAAATGGTACATTTTAAGAAAATAGTAAATATGGGTTTATGAGATTTGCAAAGCATTGCATTGTTTATATGTAGATTTTACACAGCGCACCAGCTTTTTGGGAATTGGGCTTCTATTAGTACCCATACTGATGCTGCATGAAGAGATTATAGCAAATGGTTAAACAAAACTGTTGTTATTAAGTCATAAGTACTGTACTAATATATATATATAAATGTAAACAAATCTTCATTACAAAACCACCTCTCCAAGTAGTGACTACCACTTACTGCTTTTTTTTTTTAAAAACACTACAAATTCCCTCCCAAATCACTCAACATGATGCTATAATTATACACAAATATATTAAAGATTATTCCCGATACATCATAAATTCATACATGTAATGAACGTCCCGAATGGAATGCATAAAAATCACTTATGCATTAAAACCCGCAATGTTGGTAATCAATAAAACCGGCATGAATCTTGTATTTGCACTCCAATGATAGATGTAGTTTAACTCTTCAAACTGTGGATCATATGTGGCCCTTATATAAATATATGTTCACCCAGTGATTAGGTATTGGCTGAACATGCGTCTCATAGATGTCATATATGTCCACATAGTGACAGAATGGTAAAAGGTCAAGTGAGTCACATTGTTTAAAATAATTATCTCATCCATCATCATCTGCCTTATGAAGCTGCCTGTTCAGTAAACTGGAGAGATGGTTTTGTAATAAAGATTTGTTTTATATATATAGATATATAGTTGTGTTGCTATACTATGTGACTGCACATGTAGTGAATGGGTAGTAATAAGCACTGTTTAATATACAGTACACGAGGCAGCGGATGATAACACGCAAACTGTACACATAAAGTTCTGTGCCGGTGTGCTGGGTAGAGTAGTGGTGTCAGTGTCAGGCTGCCTGTACAGGTCTGTACACATCTGTCACAGCATCTCTCACCTATACACATGTGCTGCTATGCCGCATCAGTAAGCGTCCATGACACTGCCCGGGTGCATGACGGGAGGCAGTCATGTGACAGAAGGCGTGTCTGCAGAAATACAGCTTTCTGGGAAAAACGTGCATCAATGTGTGGTAAATTGACAATACCCCTCGTCCGCACCGTGAAGAGTGACAGTTGAGAGAGGAGGATGGGGGTGTCTGTGACATTTAATGACAGGTGAGCGCACAGGCTCTGTCTGTTTCAAGAACTACAGTTCCCAGCATGTATGTCCGTCGGCCATGGAAGGAGGAATTCTGGGATATGTAGTCTTTACAAACGTAGAATCGTTTGCTTGCCTGCTTATGAGACTGGCTTCAGCGAGTAGAGGAGTCCGGCTACAGCGACATGGATGAAGAGGAGGGGGGAGGAATTATTACAGAGTTTCTCAGACAAATGTTGTCTCAACTGGAACGCAGTCAAATAGCTTTGACATTTTAATTTTTTTTTTAGCTGTGTGGAGAAAGTTAGAAACTGATTGGTTGCTATGGCAACACTTTGAGCTAGATCTTGTGTCAGACACTTTTTATTAACCGGTTAACTAACTGAGCAATTTTTTCAAATTTATTTTCCACGCTTAAAATCTCAATTTCTATGTTGCCCGATATTTACACAAATGTTTATAAAATTCAAATTTGTACTATAATTTATATCATTTATTTATGCTATAACTCTCTTTCATGGCAACAAGTTATCTTTACATACCCAACACTCTTATCACATTATACCTTCATCCCTATATGATCGATATTGTGTTTTCCCTATTCTAATTCTACATCATTGTTACATTTTTCCATTATTGTTACATAATTATTATTTATGAGCATAAAAATATAATGACATTGTTTAGATATAAATACATCACAACTACAGATGTGCAGATCCAATATAGAAATATGCATGGCAAATCATACTATATAGAAATATGACATACTAACCGTAAGGCACAAAGTTCCTTTTCTCTCACAATGATCACTAATCAAACAATTTATATCAAATTCAACATTAATCCATTAGGGACCATGAGATTTGCTTTGCATATCCACTTAGATTGACTTCTGCTCAGATCCCTTTTTAAATTGTTCCTTCTCCATTTATTTTTTTCAACTCCCCAAAATTCCAGACTGTCTGGGTTTAACCAGAAGATCTGGTATTACCAGAAGTTATATAGTTACATAGGGTGAATAAAGACACGGATCAATCAAGTTCAACCTATGTGGTTGTGTGTTTGAGTTGCTGAGATTGCCTGTACCTCTTTATATCTTGCTGTCTGAGAACAATATTTAGGCGGGTCTTGAACGGTTCCATACTTTCAGCTGAAACCACTTCTGTGGAATGGAGTTCCACAATTTTACTGCTGTCACAGTAAAAAATCCCCTTCACAGTTTAAGATTAAACCTTATTAATCCTTTTCTCTTCCAGTTTCCGATGATGGCTTCTTGAGTGAACTAACCGTTTATCACTGATTATCCCATCTTCATTTAACAATCTGTACATTAATATCACGTCGCCCCTCTCAGTCTTGTCTTTTCAAGAGTGAACACGTTTAAAGGAGAACTATGAGGTGAGTGCTTTTCACTCACCTCTTAGTTCTAGCCGACCTGTGGCAATGAAACTGTCACAGGTCGGCTCAGTAGATCGGGAGGTTAGCGAACACATAGCGTCGTTCGCTCACTTCTCGATCCTGTCACGGCTCTCTGCCGTGACAGGGGAGGGACTGGATTCCCCCCTCCCCGCTCCGATCCTCCAGCGCTGACTGGCAGAACGGACGGGGCAGAGCCAGCAGTCACTCACGCAGCTGGGCGGATCCAGACATAATTGTCGGGATCCGTTTCAGCTGCGGCGGCGGCTGCAGCTCGCGGTATACTGAGCTAATCGTGACGGGAGGACACTAGTTTGTGTCCTCCCGTTACCCTAAGGAGAACTATGGGAAAAAGCCCTAACCCCATAGTTCTCCTTTAATGCCTGCAGTCTGTACTCATAGTTTAACCCCTTTATTAGCATTGTTGCCCTTCTCTGGACTCTCTTCTGTGGAAAACTGAACCACATGCTGAAGAAGTGGCCGAATCAGTGTTTTGTAAAGGGGCAGAATTATGGATTCGTCTTTAGAGTGCATTCCATTTTTTTCTGCATGATACTACCCTGCTTGCTTTATTTTCTGCAGCCTGGCATTACATGCTGTTACTAAGGGGACAGTCCACTAGGACTCCCAAATCTTTTTCCACTTTTGATCCCTCAAATTGATGCCCATTAATGAGTAGCTCACATGTGTATATTTAACACCAAAATGCATAACCTTACACTTTTCAACATTAAACCTCATCTGCCATGTAGATGCCCCCCCTTTTTTCCCAGGCCTACCCGTAATATTGCTATGTCTTTAGGTATTGCCTGGAAAAACTGAAATATTGCTACTAATACCAGTCCCAATATCATGATAAACAGGAATGGCCCCAAGACGGAACCCTTGGGCACACCACTGCCAACTGAGGACCATTTGGAAAATGAGCCATTTATTGATATTCTCTGGACACGTTCACGTAGCCAGTTCTCTATATAAGGACACACCATTTCATCTATGCCAAAGAGAGAAGCTTGGAAATTAAGCTTTTATGAGGTGATGTATCAAATGCTTTTGCAAAATTAAGGTACACTACATCCACTGGCATTCCCCCATATAGGTTGCCATGCGTGCGTGCGTGACATGCGCATGTGACGCTGCTGTGGCCTATTAGTCGCCTCGGGCAGCTTTGTAAATAACCCTCTTAGACTCTGCACCTTAGATGAGCCAGAGTCACTTGCCAGAGGGCACTGTGACACTGTGTCTGATTTATCTTAAGGAATAGTTCTCCCTTTAACCCTTTCCACTTTTGACCTCAGCTGGTCACTTCTTTTATTTTCAACTCTTGCTTTTTGAGTTTGTAAACGACCCCCCAAAGCATACATTTCCTGAAAGCACAGGACCAATAGAATAAAAAGATGGTGCTACTAATTTTGTAATTCCTGCGATAATTGCGCAAATGTTTATCAAATCAATATTAAACCCAAAAAAATACACAATTCAATCATTAAAAGTACACTAAAATCATTATCAGTGCACTCAAAAAACACTTTTCTGAGTAAATCTAAAAAGATAAAACTGTATTAAGTTAATAAAAAACAAATATTTGTAAATGATACATTGTGCCTTTTTGCAAAACGGTAAAAAAATTAGGAACGCAAAACTGTAAATAAGCAACTTATGTTAAAAATCTGTGTTGTGGCAACACCTGATTTGCTGTGTTGGTGTGTGTTGTGATAAATACATTTAATGCATACATTTAATTCGCAACACAGCGTATCACATCACATGGCAATGCGTCACAACGCTTTGCCCTGTACTTCCACACAGTTGAATTAATGTTATTTTAAAAAGAAAAAATCAAGCACTGCAATGTATTTTAACAACGCATTGTACTCTCCCCAGTCACGAATGGACAGGAAGCCTCTGTACTGACTGCTCCTGTTCATTCATAAACTGAGCATATAGTGAGCTCAATATGTCACCAGTTATGAATGAACAGGAAGTGCTGTAAGCACTTCTTGTTCATTTATGACTGGGCACATAGCTTACTATGTGCTCAGTTATTCACAAACATCAGTGATCAGTACTGATCACTGGTGCTTGTCCTGCACACCGAAGGATCAGCAAATATTTCACATACGTGCTGATCCTCTGCCCGCCACCCTGAAGCTCTGCCCGGCACTGCCCGCTCTCCATCCTTACACTTGGCTCTCTCTCTCTCTCTCCTTCCCACTTAGCATCCTTTCACATATCAGAGCATGGAGATAGAGCCGGCTTCCAGGGGGGAGGAGAGTGGTGAAGATGTTGCAGAGGGTGGTGGCAGCGGGGGGAGGGGTGGGGGTGTTAGCAGATTCTTGTTTAATAGCTGTCATCAGCGGCTTGTCAGCCACTGATGACAGCTGTTCATTTACAGGGGACCATCAGGGGGACCCTTCTGTTATAAGTTCATAGTCGCTGAATCAACGATGAACATATAGCAGAAGGGCGAAGAAAGCCAGCAACGTAGGGCATACTGAGCTGGCCAGCTGGGAAAAAGTTGTGTTCCACTGTATGGCTTTCGTTTGTGGCAGGTAAAGGGTTAAAGCAGTAGAAAATATAGACACAGATACAAAAAAAAATTATAATAGATGTTTCTTCTTAAAGGAAAGATATTAAACTGACAACACTGAAGTGGAGAACAGCATGTTCTTTAAGTAAATACAATCCACAACCTAGTATATTTGAAATTAGTACTTTAATTAGTCGTCCTTTATTGACATACTTTATTGTTCTCACTTTTTCATCAACAATATTAAATGTCTTTGAAACAGAGTTTCTAGATTAAAATAGACCAGAACTTTTCTGTATTATCTTTTTAACACATTTATCAAGATGATTATGTCATTGATTAGATAGCTGTCATAAAAGCAGATGATTGTATTTGTAATTGATGTTTATGCCTTGGTAAAAGGATGACAGATTGTTATAGTGTATATTGTACATTTTAATGATGCATTCTGAAGGAGATACTGACTATGAATTAAATTGTTATTGCTAGTACCAGGCATGTATCTTTATGAACGTGAGACCAATAACAAACTCTGTATAAGGTCCCCTGGACTACAATCTCAATACAAATGAGAAAACTGCAAGATTGTAGTCCATGATGTGAGCGAGCTTAATAACACACACAGGGACCATGAGGAATAAAAGTAGCCACCCTCCAGAAGGAAGGACATTATCAGCATGAATTCAGAGATGATTTGAGGATCTACAGCTGAGTGATACACAAATAAGTTACATTTGCGTTAATAGTTAAAGAGAACTATGGGGTCAGGGCTTTTCCCCATAGTTCTCCTAATGGTAACGGGAGGACACAAACTAGCGTCCTCCTGTCACCCAAAGCTCAGTATACCACGAGCTACAGCTCGTGGTATACTGAGACGTCACAGCCGGGACAGATCCTGACATTACTGTCTGGATCCACTCAGCTGCGTGAGTGACAGCTGGCTCTGCCTATCTAGAGGCAGAGCCAGCTGTACCCGCCCCTCCCCCATCCGTTCCGCCAGTCATCGCCGGAGGATCTGACAGGGGAGGGGGGAAATCCCTGCAGGGAGCTGTGAGTGACAGTCAGGATCGAGTAGTGAGCGAGCGACGGTATGTGTTCGCTCACTTCCCTATCTATTGAGCCGACCTGTGACAGTTTCATTGTCACAGGTCGGCTAGAACTATGAGGATGAGTGATTTTCACTCGCCTCATAGTTGTCCTTCAAGGTGTTTGAATGGAACTGGTGTTTTTCTCAACATCTGCCAGGTGCTGAGAACTGTGTTGCTGAAGCTCTCTCTGTGTGGATAATAAAGTCTGATGAACCCCAAACGGAGTGGGCAGAGTGTAGGTGTCATATTAGACACAATGCCCCCTGTATTTTTCCCCAAATAATCAAGTTGTTGACAAAAAAATATCCAACCAGGATATACAGTAATACCTTGGTTTACAAGTAAATTGGTTTGCGAGTGTTCTGCAAGACGAGCAAACATTTTTGAAAAACAGTGCCTTGATATATGAGCCATGTCTTGCAATGCAAGCAAAATGTTGTCGAAAAGCACCACCCGAATAAGGCTGTAGCAGTGCGAGCAATGAATCTGTTTAACATCAATGCAATGTCACATTTCCGCAAAATCTTCAAAAGGAGGCAACAGCAAGTGTCATTGGATAGATTCTTTGTTAAGGTTTCACGAAATGAAAAAGATTCCATTGAGCCAAGAGATAGCAGTGATTCCGAAAGTCGTCCTACACAATAATTCTCCTCTCTCTTGTCTCCCTCACACCAGCCACGAAGGTACCTGTAATTGGTTTATTTTTCTTTATATTTTGTATTATAATACAGTGCTGTATTGTAATCATTTTTATATAAATATTTTTGGGTTGGGGAACGAATCATCTAAATTTCTTTTATTTTCTATGGGGGAAATTCGCTTTGATATACAAGCGCTTTGGATTACAAGCATGCTTCCGGAACGAATTATGCTTGTAAACCAAGGTATTACTGTATAGTGATTTAGAAAACTCACGGTTCTGGATGTCCCAATGGAATATCCAGTGGACAGATAGTCCTATATGACTGTATATTCTCTTGTTGTATCCACCAAGGTGGTCTTTCCAGTGATATCATGGTCTCTGCATAAACATGCACATACGCCAAACCATCACCCTCAGCTCTACCAGCAGCACCACTGCCACTGACGCGCTTCGCTCTCCACTGGAGCTTCTTCAAAGAAAATGTGGCGTCACCAAAAAAAACTCAACTGCCTACCTTATATCTTAATGGCACATCCAATAAATTGGGTCCACGTGTGCATCCCCCATGGCGCATGAACAAACACTTCTGTGTTCTGGAATCCACAAGAACCAGAAGAAACGTCATCAAAAGTGTAACCATATGTCACATAAGTGATGGAAAAAGCCTTCTGTGCATTGCGGAATTTAGCTGGAACCAGGTGAACATTTGGCCTAGCTGGAGCGCATGCCCAGGGCGGATGGTCACGTGCGCCCAGTTAGTAAACATTTTACACATAAATCTATATTTAATGCCTAAATTCAATATGTATTTATTTCAGGTAATTATATAGTGCCGACAATTTACGCAGCATTTTACATAGTTGCACATTCAAATCAGTCCCTGCCCTCAAAGAGCTTACAATCTCAGGTCCCTATCTCCTGCAATTTAGGCAGGAGCCAATTAACCTTCCAGCATGTCTTTGTAGTGTGTGAGGAAACCTATGCAAGCACAGGCAGAACATGCAAACTCCTTGCACATAGTGTCCTGACCAGGATTTAAACTGAGGAACCTTAGTGCTGCAAGGTAGAAGTGCTTACCACTATGCCACTGTGCTGCTCCTAATATGCCAACAATAACTACATATAAGAATTATCTCACTGGCCCATATGTCTGAGGGGAACGTGAGAGAGAAGAAACCCCCCAAAAAACAGGGACACCTTTCCTATTTTTACTTCTTCTTTTTAGGATTTCAAAAAATAACTGAAACTCATAGGGACATTAATACCAGGGTATTGGAACGCTCTTAGATGATAAATCCACCTACAGTCTCTTTGTAGTATAAGTTGATCCAACTCTCCACCCTTATACTCAAA
The DNA here is from genome assembly GCF_000935625.1 of Nanorana parkeri. Classification (NCBI taxonomy): domain Eukaryota; kingdom Metazoa; phylum Chordata; class Amphibia; order Anura; family Dicroglossidae; genus Nanorana; species Nanorana parkeri. The sequence goes on along the minus strand of NW_017306368.1, from coordinate 555,897 downwards.
TGGACCTTGTCCAGCATTGTAAATTTCAAACCAGTCGCCTGGCCGTTGTGTTTAGAAACAAAGTGCACTGGGGACATTAAATAGTATGAAGTTTTATCACATGTTTAGTTGATATGATAGATGTTTCGATAATTAAGTTGATACTGTTGCTGCACAGATTCCTCAGGAGTTCTACCTCACCTTATGGAGGTCACCATGCAGTGGCATCACAAGGGTGACACCATTGGAGGGGTGACGCCAAAATGACTCACAGTCATTTTGGTGTCACCCCCCTCTGAGAAGTCGAGCGCTCGGTTATGGACCGAACACCCGACAGTATCAGGAGAGAGGAGGGGGCCCGGCGGCATACCTTATCCTTATCTTGGTGATGGACGCCGGCAGGTATCAGAATACTGCCGCGCGTGCCCGATGACCTCATCGTGCACGCGCGTAATGACGTCACGCTTGCGCAATGACGTCTCGGCGGGGTGACACTCGGTTACCGCTCCGGGTGTCACCCAGCCTCGGGACGCCCCTGTCACCATGTTCTTTAATTCAGTTATGTTATTGAGGGAAGAGGTTTCCTTGGCAGCATGCAATACAGACATTTCTTTTAAAAGGTCACAATTGCAACAGCAGATGCTGTAAGCAGTGCGTGTTTCTGGTAAAACATGTGGCAGCTACTGTGTAAAGGCTGAACTGCTTAGATAACCTTGCCAAGTGACAAATACTGTCTGCTGGAGCTTAGATCTCTGCACAGGGTGGGATCTGAGAGTGTAATTGTCACATTCTCCTGTTTCAATGGTAGGAGTTTTGAGTCCCTTGCCCTCAAGCAGACTTGGTCAAATCAACAAGACCAGTGTTGTTTTCATTATTGTTTTATACAAAAGACATACCTCCTGAAACCCAGTCTGTGCAGACAGTATGGCAACTTGCTGACTCAACAAGATTATTTATTGTGGACTAGTGCAGAGAACAATTTATGAACCCCAGTCAGCAACTCTGTGACACAGCCTACTTTGTATGCCTATTCATATTGCACCATCTATATGGGTGCCTCCTATTTGTTTGCTCACTGGGGTGGGTTTTGTGGTGCTGGGTTCTAGTGTGTCTAGGTGGTGTTAAAGTCATGATATTATAGAGAAACTATAATATAAAAGAGCACAAGACCAATGTTAAAGTCCAAGTATTTAAGTCAGTTTATTTAAGAAATTAACAATCCAATGTGCTTTGGGTGTTCTAAAAGATGGCTACAAAACATATTAAAAAACATGTTTGTTACGTTAAGTGGAAATGGATAAAAAGTGTTTTATGGAAAACATTACAAAAAACTAGTTAAGCAAGAATGGTCAGTAATTTAGACATTGCGTTACATGTACAGTCAGATGAAGGTCTAACCATTTTATTTACTAGAGGTGCACCGAAATAGAAATTTAAAAAACCGAAATGAAACCAAAATAAAAAAAATTGTCAGGCCGAAACCGATACCGAAAATGTTTTGATTTTGATTTTTTAAAATTTTTCAAATATTTTATTTTTATTTATTTTTTATAAACTTTTTCATATTTATTTTTATTTATTTA
>NW_017306368.1:530383-554123 GCF_000935625.1 Nanorana parkeri | reverse complement strand
CCGCCGGCCGGCCTCCTGTGACAGCACTGGCTGTCTTCGCCCTTACAGACGCCGACCGCTCACATCGCTCTCCTTCCGCAGCGCTCGGCTGCCTGTGACAGTTGCTCTCCGCCCCGCTGGGACACAGAGCAGAGCCCAGGGGGGAGGAGAGAAACCTGGGATGTGCCGATGTATCGGCAGGAAAATTGCACTTTCGTCATTTAGCCAAAAGTGCCATTTTCGGCCGATATGTCGGTGCATCCCTATTATTTACTATAATTTTTTATTTATGCACTAATTGATTTTTGCTTTATCCTTTCCTTAAACATTTTTTAATCCACTTACAATGTACTGTATGTTTACATTTTCTAGCAAATTTGATTTCTTCAGGAAGAGTCAGATCCCTAGGCCAGTGCCCTCACTGCTTGTACGTCATAGCCCTATTCTCTTCTGGGAGTGTGTCTACTAGCCTAGCTCCACTGACCTGACCTCACCCCACTATATAACTTCTACATGGGTATTGGTCAGCTGTACCAGCCACTTCATTTTCAGTGTGGTTGTGGCTATTGCACATATGTATCTAGGTTGTAGTTTGTACCATCTATCCTCATATGCTGGCTATTGTTGAGGGAGTATGGAGTGTTCAACTATATTGTACCTACCTGGCAAATGACAGCTCATTATGGCTGTTTTTTACATCTTTTGTGAGTGCAATTCTTTTTATTGTATTATTAATAAATGCTTTATCCACGCTATCTAAAGCACTTAATTTTTTTTTCTTCTTTGTTGTTGCTGGACGTCCCTGTTGTACTGCTTGTGGGGCTGCAAGAATTTATTTGGATTGTTTAGAGCATCTTTGAATTTACATTTTTTGCTGTATTCTTCATAACCCATTGACTGTTTTTGGTTTTTGTTAACTTACAGCACAGCGTACATAGTGCAGTGGTCAGGAGAATGTGACGTACAGCTGTGTGTACAGAATACAGTATTTGAGAATATATAATGTACCATGCAGCATATAGAGTTGCTAAAAAAAAAAAAAAGACAACCTGTAAAAAAGCATGAATGCATCCCATGGAACTCGCTGTGGTTCTACCTGTTGGCTGCTCTGTAGCTAGTATGTCCCTGCAGCTCTGAAAGTGCACAGTAGTCCAGGGCTGAATGTAGGGATCATGCTGTATGCTTCCATTTACTTGCTCTGCCCATTTTATCAATAGCCATAAACATGATTAGAACAAATAAACCAAACGTGCTTCCTGAATTTTCAGCTCAACAACCGAAACCCCACAGAGGCATAATGAGGTTTTAATGAATATAAGCTAGATTTTTAGAGATTTCCACATTGTGTAAATACAGTTGTAATTTTTCGAGTTCTCGATGTCACCTGCTATATTTTGTCATTTCTCGATGCTATATTCAATAAATATGTGTGTGCGTGTCTATGTGTATGTGTATATTTTTTTAAGACACCCAGATATATAATTTATGTTCTAGTAAAGTGCTTCTACTGAACAGCACACATAATAACCAATATGGGCATATTTTCTTTAAATGTAATTTCTTGTTCTGAATCTGTAGGAGTATCTAATTACTGTAGAAGCCTGCTCAAAGTGACTTACTTTAGAAGAAAGTACATTTGTTCAAGGGCAGCTCAGAAGAAGGCATTTCATGAATTAAAATGAGCTCAGTAAAATTAATTACTGCAGAGGACGATCATAGGATCAGACAAACAAATTATATCACTGCATTAATGCTGAAAACACCATTTTTTTACTAAATTATACAAATAAAAATATATTGTAAAGCAAATACATATCTATATGATGAGGGATAGCCAACCCATGCATATCATTGTCAGTGGCACCCAGAAGATTGTCACGTGGCATGCTCAGACTGGCCGACCAGAGGATCCTCCAGAGGTCTCTCGGCTCACTACAATTACTGCACCACTGACATAGGATGTAATTGACAGCTGACTAGGCTCTCATTTATAAAGCATAGCCCCCTTTTTCCTGCCACCAATCCACCATCATGGCGTTTCAGAGAGGCTGTCTTACTTTTTGGCATTGGCTCTCCTTGTATCAGCATAGACCATAGACTGGTTGGACACATTTTTAAGTGAGGAAATCTGCCTTCCTTCTCTTAGTGGAGGTGCCAGCTGTAGCAAGTGAAAATTTTAAATGGGGACATGTGACGGATGCGCTGGTCTGAACCCACTGTACGCCAATAGCACGGGACTATACGCAGTTCTGAACCGACCGATACATCACAAGAATGTCACTCTCAGCCTCACCCTGCACAGAGATTTCCCAGCTCGCATTTGAACAATCTCAGGCCAGCAGACTGAGAGCAGTCATCACTAGTGTTGGTTAACGCCACAGTAAGACCCCTTACACAGAAAACAGTAGCTGCCACAATGTGTTTTAAAAGAAACGCGCACCGTTCTCAGCAAATGCTGTGACAATTCAAAAACTTCAACAAAGCCTATGATACCACTGTCTTTTCAGACAAGAAAATGACAGGTTTCACTATACAGTAGCACTTTTCACTGAGACAAGGATAGTTTAAGTTCTTATTTAGAGCGTAGAGATAAGCTTAACAATTCTTAAGATTCTTAAGGAAAAAATATACAGAAAAAGATGTTACAAAAGAAAAAATAACGAGACAAATATATAACAGCAGCAAGGGAATAAAATTAAGAATACTTAACAGTTCTGGGTTTTGTAAGTTCTGACAGAGTCCAACATAATGCAACAGAAGAGGGATCTGGGTGGTTCTCTCAAAGTAAGGCAGACAGTTGGCTCTTGATGGTAATGCGCTTCTTCTTTTGATGAGACAAAAAGTGTTCTGTGGATGGTAGGACAAGCTTCTCAGCTGTCCTTGCAGCAGCTTTTTATCAGTCCTCTAGGAGGTGTCCCTGAGCCAGCCAATAAGGCAGGGCTGGGAGGGTGGGTGAGCAGGAGGGCTAAGCCTTTATGATGTCCTTCTCTGCTCCTCCCAAACTGTCAATGTTCATTTGAATAAACATGTATGTGTGTGAATTATGGCTGGCCCCTGACCACCCTAAACATCGTAATGTGGCTGGTCAAGCCTCTGACCATCGTATCCCACCCATGATTGATCTGGGTAGATTTTGCTTGACGAGACGCAGCTATTTATGTGATTTAATTGTATCATTCTCCAATTGCGAGTTATGAAAATTGGGTTAACATTGTAACTCTCAGTGTATGACTCAGTTGGATACCACACATTCCTTCCTTATCCACCAGGTAATTTGTAGGGAAGTAGCTGAACTGTGCAGGACAATTACTGGCAATATTAGCTATTTACAACAACTATCATAAAGAGACCATTAAAGCTAATCCACACCAGGCATAGGGAAAGCTATAGATAATCAATTATGTTTTAGTGCAAAGGGCTTTAAATGAACAAAGAGACCACCTTAGCAGATCTGGAGCTAGAATTGAGAATGTCTAACCAAACTAGGTGTTATGGTAAGCTCAGAGTACCTGTCAGGGTTTACTGTTCTCCTCTGAGAATCCGAGCCATGATTTCCAGAAGATCGGCTACTAATGGATCTCAAAGGGTCCAGGCCAGTATGGCTAGTAATAGTAAAAGATTCCAGGACTTTTAGTGTACCCTGAGGCTGGGCGTGTCGTCTCTGATTCAGAAGTGTATTTAAGCACTAGCTCTGCAAGGAGCTGGTGCTGTGTCTTTTTGCTTGCTTCCTATTTGTCTAAGATCCTTCTTCCCTTGCTGCCTGCCCTGATCTTCTGCCTGGACCCGACTTTGCTCTTGTCTCCTGCGTTTATCCTCTGATTAATCGTTGCTGACTTGGGACCATCTGACCACCCTCTGCTAGCCGCCTGCCTTGAAATCTGCCTGGATCTGACTACTGTCTCCTCATTGGAGCCCTCCTGTTCTACTTGGTACTTAGACTCCGCCCCTCAGGTAAGCCCGTGTCACCTGCCAGGGGATGTCACCCTAACACTAGGGAGATAGAATTCATAATTAGATGCCCAAATCTGATTACCGTCACAGAGCTGACCTGGGGTCTGCAGGAGTTGGGACTGATCTGAAGTCTACCGTCCTCTATTGTTCATTGGCACACCAGTTGACTAATGCTTGCAAATTGACACTTATTATTATTATTATTATACAGGATTTATATAGCGCTAACAGTTTGAACAGCGCTTTACAATATAAGGAAGACATTACAGTTACAATACAATACAAGATGGTAAGGAGGGCCCTGCCCCTGAGGGCTTACAATCTGAAAGAGGAGGGGGGAAATGATACATGAGGAGGTAGCTGTGTGGGGATGAATTATTTGAGAATGTGAAGGTTCAGTGGTTAGGTCGAGGTGGGATAGGCTTCCCTGAAGAGATGAGTCTTTAGGGAACGCCTAAAGGCAGTCAAGGTGGCAGATAGACGGACAGGTTGGGGTAAAGAGTTCCAGAGGATGGGAGAGACTCTAGAGAAGTCCTGGAGGCGAGTATGGGAGTAGTGGACAAGGGAGCTGGAAAGCAGGAGGTCAATGGATGAGCGGAGGGGACGGTTAGGGTAATACTTTGAGACAAGGTCTGAGATATATCAGGGGGCAGAGTTGTGGAAGGCTTTATACGGACTGTTAACTATGAGAGTGAGTTGTTAAAAACAGAAGTAGCCAGGTCAGGGCAGGACAGGGGTGAGATTTTGTCAAGGGAGAGGGAGTCAGTAGCAGAGTGGAGAAGAAAAGGGTCGAGGTGGCGAAGGTTTCTCCGGGTGACAGTGCGCCGTGTAGGTGGTTTCAGGGTTGGGGACAGGGTGATTGTGAAACTGACCAGGTTGTGGTCTGAGAGTGGTCTGAGAGTCTGAGACTTAATGTGAAATAGATTGTTGACCCTGACATAGTTAATATGGCTGCTCACTGTGTCGCTAAAAGCACTTGTAAAGATAACAATATTTGGCCCAATCCTGGTCTGGTTTGCACTTCACTGGTAATGACTGGCTAAAGATCTAACTGTATAAGGATTCCCGTAGGGCTTCAGTGTCAGTTTCCAACTTGTTAGAAAATCTCTGTGCAAGAGGCTCTGCTCTGTTCCTTTGTTATAGAAAAAGACTGAAGGTTGCAGTTTTGCTTGTTTTGATACAATGAAGAAAAGACAAACATGTAACCAAAATTATGCCTGTTTATTAAAGTTGGAGCAATTTCAAAATACTCTTGCAGTGGGGCTTCCTCTGCAATGCAGCATTCAATATTCATTTTTGTCTATGGTACCATTAAAAAGCATTGTCTTTATTGTTCACTAAGGGACTTGGGATTCCGTTACTCCAAGACAATATGGTTTTACTTCCACCTAAAGGAGGATTTGAACACTCGCAAACAAAAGAAAGCCATTGACCGCTTCCACTCCCAGCATGCTTACGTTTTTGCTTTTGTACTAAGAAGATGGACTCTGGGTTCTGAATGCAGCTATTCAGATCTGTGTTTTCCTGGCAGTAGTCTTCGGAGGCTGACTGCAATGTGACCTTTGGCACTGGGCTCTGCTTGTGGAGATTTTCAGACCTTAGTGGGTCAATTGCTTCTGGTGTGACCCAGACTCTAAAGACTCACTCTGTGAGTAAGCCCATGGAGGTGGTGAAGATAGATTAGAATCTGACATTTAGTAACTGGGCTCTGTAATCCTTTGTGTTCCTGATCAAATGTCTGAGGCACTGTTCTGGCCTAGCATTGTGATGCATCTGTGTTTTTCCCTTGCATGACAATGATGTCTGTCCATTTGCGTAAAGCACTTTGGCTTCATGCTTGGAAAGTAGAGGACACATTTAAGGAATGCCTTTTTTTCCTACCCTTTGAGTGAAGATGTCTCTTTAATCATGCACTGGACAGTGGCGTTTATGACCTTGCTGCACCTCACATTGTGAGCCTACTTCTACACAGTACGTCTGAAGATGGGAAGGAAGAACCCCAAGCTTTATCAACTACAACTTTACTACCTCATAGGCAATCAGAGTCTGCCTCCCACATTACCTGCAAAGCTCTAGGCCATAAGCCTTCTGTTTGAAGGTACACCCCCACTTTTACAAGAGGGTCATTGTTTGTTCATTCTTTTTGATCTTTGAGCATTTCTTCCTCTCAATATGGATGCTCAGGAAGCTGCAGTTTCCACTGTAGACCCTACAACCAGGTATCTGCTGCAGCTGCCTTTCAATACACTTCTGGATTTTCTGTACTCCAGTGTACATAATCATAATACATAATACATGTTTAGACTCCTCACACCATAAGACTTTGGTCTTTCTATATTGACTGGAGCCATGACCGGATTTCCCACAAGGCCAACCGAGGCTTGGCGTCAGGGCAGCAGGGAATAGAGGGGCAGCAGGGGTGTGGAATTCCTATCTCCCGATGCCTGGGTGGGTAGTTGTTTTCTAAATTTAGCCCTGCTTTGAGCAAGCAGAGCTAAATGTACAGCAGGGAAGCCGCCGCTTGTTTTGTACAAGTGATCTCGGCAACATTGTATGCAGCCTGCAGGTCTGCCATTCTCCATGGGGGGGGGGTTGGCAGGTAGTGGAGCGCATTGAGGAACCTGGCCTTGGAGAGCAGCAGAGAGAGTAAATCCGACCCTGACTGGAGCCTAGTGTGAGGTATACTACCCCATTCCTTCTTGCATTCCTTTTCTCAATAGAGTCTGTTAATATTTAGGATCAATTGCACTTCTCATGACGTTTAACTCTCCTCAGACCTTTCTTTCCTATGAGGGACTTTTCAGCTTGCAAGGTCAACATTCATCAGTTCCTGCTTTTTCTGCTGAAGATGGAACTGATTGTGCTTCATTAGGTTTTGTTACTCTGCTTACAGCTTTGACTACTATGTCCACCCTAGTGAAAATACTTAGTGGGAGGAACCCTGACCTTTCTGCATTCAGGCCTGGATCCACATTTCCATTTCACTGAAAAGAGGAAGCCTGTGGGAGGGAGGGATCAGGTAGGTAAAACTACTTATGAATGGTACCCTTGGGGAAATAAAACAGTATTTACTCCTGCATTGCACGGGAAACACTCCTACAAGGGTAGTTTGGGATTTCTCCCAGAGGTCAGCTTTAATCTAGTGCAGGAGTTTTTTTAAACTTTTTAATACAAGGCCTCAAATAATAAAATTGTTACCTACATGTCATCAAGGCAAAAACAAATGGCAGTGGGTAGCCCCACTGCAAGGGTTATTTTTGTTTTCTGCCCTCTAAAGAAATACTTTGCTGGACAATGTATATTTGTTTGATCTGAATTTATTATTGAAAAAAAGTTTAATACTATGTTAACACAATAAATATGAAAAAATATGTACGAGCAGGCATGTAAAAATTTGAACAATCATAAAAATGACAAATCACAAGGGAAACACTGCATTTAAAACTTAAAATATGTGTTCACTAAAAAACATATCAAACAACTCATCAAGCTATTGCTATATTAAGAGTTTAATAGCATTACAGTTTTATTCACGCAAAAACACAATAATCTCAAGAATATGGCTGTGTTAATACTGCAGCCTGTATTTAAATGAAGCGGTATTCTAGAAGTGCTCATTATATTTATATTTATAGATGTCCTGTTTCAATTACACATTTCCTTTAATGGATTTTAATTGTTGCTTATGCACCTCTCAGTACGTTAGGTTAAATGATTCATTACCATGGTTATAGGTTATAAATAATGGGAACAGAGTAGAGGAGCTGTTACAGCTACAGGTAGCAGATGTTTTATAGCCTGTTTTGTGAACACAATGTATCACTGTCCAACTAAAAATAATGGAGTGGAAAAATTGTCAGGTGTCATGTATTCCACCTCTGTTTCTCCTTATGTCAGTTGTTTAACTCAGGCACAGAGACAGGCAAAATACACTATAGGTTTCATAACATAATAATTCATTTATGAATTGGTGGAAAAAATGGACTTGGAGTTCTTGGTATTGGGTCTCAAAATATCATTCTCTCCAAGGGCACCATTGTCACTTAAGCAAAAATGGTATAAACATAAAGAATAGTACAACACCATATGTGGATATATAAATTGCTAGGGCTGTTCATTGGGTTTAAAAACTAATTATTAGTAATTGAATCAAATAAAAACAGTTGGACAAAATGTTTAACTTTATTCTTACAGACTTAAGCAACTAGTTCATGAAAACTAATTCCTGCTGATTTTTATCTTTCTATTTTTTGTTGAATCAAATATATGTGTTATGGTTTTTAAGTAACAGGTGATAATAGCAAAAATAGAATAATACAAGAGTACAGAAGTACAAGGGTAATGATATTGAACAGAGATATATCACAATGTTATAGCACAGAGAAGTTTAATTTAAGTTAGTCATTTGGGTTGTAATGAGGCTCAGCATCCTTGTAGTAGTAGATGTAGATATAATAGAGCAAGAGGTGGACGGACGTTCCCTAAGTAAGAGGAAAAGGTCCACAGCTCAAGTCGTAATACTTATGGAGTGTAGAAGAGGGGTGTTTAATTGTGTCCATAAGACTAAATGATTTGGACCAGTTTTGTGTGTGTGTGTGTGTCTGCCCTGAACATGCATGTGTCCAAACTGACTATGTGTGTGTGCACATGTGTGTATGCATGTATTTTCCCTGATTGTGTGTGCCTGTCCTGCATTTGTATCTCTGCTATGAATGTGTGTGTGTCTGTCCTGACTTTGTGTGTATTCGTCTGCTTTATATGTGTTTGTTTAGCCCTCAGTGTGTGGGTCCTATCTGTGTATTTTTGTCTGCCCTGAATGTGTTTGTGCCTACACAGACTGTGTGTATCTTCCCTGGTTGTATCTGCCCTACAGAAGAGGATTGCAGCATTGCAAAAAAAGAGACATGGGAGATAGGGATAGAGTGAAAATTGAGGAGGAGAGGAACGAGAGAGGTGTTATATAATAGCCATGAGGGTCTAAAACTGATTGTATACAGGAAGCCTCTAGCACTGCTGACAGGAAACAGTAGGTGCCATTCTGTGTAGGAGAGCTGAAAGGTGGGACTGATCACTGTGAAGGTGATCAGACAGGGAGATCATGCTTACTGAGGTTTTAAAACTGAAAGTGTACAAGAGGCTTCCTGTGTTTCTTATAAGAAACAATACATGCATTTTACATATTATACATGATTGCAACATCTGACATTCAGACTCATCTTTGTAGTTTTTAGTTACAATGCTACAGGCTATCATGCTACATTATATGCTATCAGTTTGTTACACATCTGACAAGTTTCTTGGGAGAAGGGAGGCTGCGCTTGTCGGTGGATCCAGGGATCAGGTGAGTATTAAAAATAAAAAAAATTGGTTTATGTAATGTTCCCAGGGACATAATTTGTCACTACATTGCGCTGTACTGTATATTATGCAGAGCAATATACCATCAGCTATAGAGGACTACAAATCCCAGCAATACTTTATACACTCAATGTATAATGTATTGCTGGGATTTGTTGCATCCCTATATAGCTGGTGGTATTCTGCATTGCACTGTATAGAGGACTACAAAACCCAGCAATAATGCATTATACAGCGCAATGCAGAATTGCACCAGCTATAGAGGACTACAAAATCCAGCAATACATTATACAGCGCAATTCAGAATACCACCAGCTATAATGTACTATTGCTGGGATTTGTAGTCCTCTATAGCTGATGCTGTTCTGCATTGCTGTATAATGGTATTGCTGGGAATTGTAGTTCTCTATAGCTGTTGGTAGTCATTATTGCTGGGATTTATAGTCCTCTATAGCTGATGGTATTCTGCATTGTTGTGTGATGTATTGCTTGGAATTGTAGTTTTCTATAGCCAATGCCATTCTGCAATGCTGTACAATGTACTTCTGAGTTAGTGGCAGAACTACCAGTGGCGCAGCAGTCATGCACACGCACAGCCCTGACGAGGCACCCCTCCACTACCAGTGTGCTTTACATTTCCTAAACCGATAGATACATTCACACTACTGTTACATGGATGGCAAAAGTGGCAGACGGGCGGGGTAGAAGGCGGGGAAGAGGGAGAGCGGGAGGGGGGCCAAGTTGCTGCACCATGGGCATCTGGGTTGTACTTACCCCCTGGGCTAAAAGTTGCCAGTCAGCCCCTGGTTTCACATGTTAAAGGCTAGTGTATGAGTATACTAAATTGTTATAACTCTGCCTGCACATCCTAGAACACAGAGACGAGAGCTACTGTGAGTAATGAGAATGTTTGTAGTACAGAGGTATGAGGCACAACATGTATTATAGAGGAATGATACATTGTGTGTAAAATAGAGCTATAAGGCACTGTGTGTAATAAAGAGGAATGACGTATGGTATGCCATATAGAATATACAGTAGGTACTTGAAGAACTGTTTGTTATAATGGGTTGGCATTAGACACTACTTGTGATAAATAAGAATGAGGCACTGCCTGTAGTATTGATACACAAGGCATGGCCTGCAATGTCAGACACAGCATGTAATAGAGGTAGGATGGACTATGTACATGTAATACAGAGACATCAGATACAGAGTGTAGCAGAGAGGTGTGAGACACTATATGTAGTAGAGAGACATGAGAAACATCATCTGTCAGAGAAATGTGAGACACTGAGTGTAACATAGAGACACAAGGCACTGCAATTAACAGAGAGTAGTCAGGGGTAAGCTAGGCTTAACCACTTGCCGTCCGCCTTAACTGATGAGCGGCAAAAGCTTTTAAAGCGTCGCCTATGGCCAATTTTGGGTATTATCGTTTTTTGAGGTTTCACGTGCGCACGCAATTTTAAGGCTTGACATGTTTGGTGTCTTTTTACCCGACGTGACCCCGTCTTCTATATTTTACCTAAAAATTGGGTAATAATAAATGTTTTATCATTTAATATAGGGGAAACTGTTTTTTTTATTTTAATTTCGGTAATTTTTCCTTAATATAGTAAAAAATAAAAACCCCAGTGGTGAATAAATACCACCAAAAGAAAGCTCTATCTGTCCCCAAAAAAGGGTCTAAAATTAATTTCAGTACAGCGTTGCATGACGGAATAAATGTTAGTCAAAGTACCGCAGCGCTGAATACTAAAAAATGGCCTGGATGGGAAGGGGGTTTAACACCGCGGATGTCAACTGGTTAAAGTCCATTTCCACCTTTAAAAGTGATTAGCATTTATTGTGGTAATGTAGAGGTGCAGCACATTTTCATGACTCACATTGCAGGGTTTCTTCATTTTTTGTGAAGGTTTTATTATCCCTGAAGCCTAAAAATTCTAAATTTTCTCCAAAGGAAATTCAGCCTGACACCAGGGTGTCAGACAGTAAACAGCTGCCCCACTCCTTGTCACCCATTGTAACACGATCACTAAACACCAGCTCTGTCTTTATACACAATACACTGTCCAGGAAGGGGGGAGGGCTATACACCTATTCACATATTGTTTGTACAGCACAGTGGTTGGCATTTCCATAAGGATATGAGGAAAGCTAACAAAAAAAATGTGAGTTTCTGTTTCAATATACATCAACTGCATATGCCTGCTTCATGTTCACTCAGTATACATTGCTGGCATATGTTTTAAAAAAAATACCTGTGCAAAGGTGGAAATGGGTTTTAAAGTGTATTTCTACTTTTGTGGACAAATTGGGATAACTCCTACTTTATGTGTTACATGTTCTCATTCTCATAGCATAACTTAACAAAATATATAAAAATTGCTGCTTACATTTTACTTGCCCTTTTCTAAAAACTCCAAAACTAATTTTTCCTCTGCAATGCAATGTTAAGGAGGGGGCTGTGGGTGGGTTAATGTTTACCATAATTACTAGGGATGTCCCGATACCGATGCTAGCATCAGAATCGGGCCAGATACAGGGCATTTTGACAAGTACTTATACTTGTCAAAATGCCTCGATGCCTAGCGCCGAAGCTTGCGCTATGTTTTTGTTGTTGTTTTTTTGTTACCTTCCGTGGTGGCTGGGGTCCTCTGGGCAGGCTGGAGGAGCGTCGCGTCACTGCTGTAGGCGACTGCCCAGAAGACTCCACCTGGAGCTCCGCCCCCAGCAGTGTGTTATAGACTTGCCTCTCCTCGCCGCCTCCTACTCCCGCGCCGGCTCTTAACATCGAGGACAGCCGGGGTGGTCCAGCTGACAATCTTTCCCCTCATATACCCAGAAGGCAAAGGTATAGCCACTTTTGATCCCGCAAAGTTGATAAAACTTTATCCCATACCGAGCGTGCTTTGAGGGGATATATTGTACTTTGTGCTACATGTGTGTGATTTACGGCCATGTGTGTTTTTATGTGTGTGATTAAGCCAGCAGCTGCTGTCCCTTTAGTGGAAAAAGTGCAGCTGCAATGACATGTCACTGGAAGTGTCAGTATACTGACCTGCATAAAAAAACAATGCAGTGTCAGTGCCGTGTTAAGATGGCATATGCCTCCTCCAAACTAAACTTGTTGTGCATAATTTAGCAACACACTCCCTATCGACCTAACCTACAGACTAAATTAATAACACAATTTTTTTCATAACGTACTACCTATCTACCTATGTAACTAACTGACCTACAGACTAAATTGCCAACAAATTACTAAGCACACATTTTTTTTTTTAACTTACTACCAACTTACATAACTGACCTACAAACAAGCAAATTACTAACAAATGTTTATTTATTTATCTTACCTAACCCTAAAACTGACTAAAACAATGATCTCTGTCTCTCTCCTTTAGGCCCCGTTCACACCTTTACGTTTTGTCGCGCGTTCAACGCTCTATGAACGCTCTACAAAACGTACAAACATGAAGATCCCATTGTTTTCCATGGGTGTGGTTCACACCTTTCCGTTTTTATGCCCGTCAGAACGTGCTACAAAACGGCCTACGCCTGAAAAGGTACATGATCTTCTTGGCGGCGTATTGGTTCGTTTTGTATCGCGTTCGCGGCCATAGACTTCGACGTGAACGGACGTAAATCGTGTTTGCGCGTTTTCGTCATCTAAAATCGCGCCTATAACGCCGTTTAGCACATGGTCAATAGACTCCACCCCAGTCTTTTTCGGCCGAAGAGGAAGCAGCAAAATGGAGGAAGGTGAAGCAACAACCCTGTTTGATACAGAGGCATTCATCCATGTCGTGAAGACAAAACCATGCCTGTATGACATGAGGCATGCAGATCTCCTCAAATGAATAAGGCGCACAGCCGCAATGATTGCTGCACTTCGTCGTCGCTTGACAATATCCATAATAGCTCCATTCAGCACACTCTCCTCTCCAACAAAGGAACTTCACACAGCACACGGTCCTTTTCAGACAAAGAAACAGGAAAAGGAAATGCTGTGACTCAAGAAGTTTTTCCCATTGGATAATCCCGGAATTCATTTTCATTGGACGCTTGTGTAGTCTATCAAAAAACGCGCGTAAAACGCGCGTTTTATAATGTAAAAAACTGATCTAATTACGCCTGAAAAACGTCGGTAAAAAACGCGCATAAAACGTGCATACATAAAACGCCCAGGTGTGAACCAGGCCTTAGTGAGGAGAAAGAGGCAAAGATCACTCAGTCAAAGGTGGTGTTTGACTGCAGCCAATGAAAGTGATTTGGGAGCAATGCATGTGATGCTTCGGAATCACTATTGGCTATACTCTGTATTGTTTTTGAAAAAATGTCACCTGTCCCTTTAAGAGAAAGTGTCGGTAATTGGTATTGGCAAGTACATGAGGGCCAGTACTTTTACTTGTACTTGGTCTTAAAAAAGTGGCAGCGGGACATCCCTAATAATTACCATATTGTCTGTACTGCGCTGGCAGATCTCATCATCAGTTGTAAACTAGATTTGACCACTGATTGTCCTAACAAAAGATTAGAGATCTAGAAACGTGACTCCTGAATTATTTGTTAATGAGGGAAAGCTCAGTGTGTCCCCAGTCTTGGTATCGGGACAAACTGACTTTGAAATTGTTCAGAGTAGTTTGCAAACTGCATAAAAAGGCCTGCTCCAAAGAAATATCTAAAAGGTAAGAAATATAAGATGGGTCAATGGGTATACATAACAAACTTATAGTGGGGTTTTCTCAGATTTGACTGCTATTCTGACTCCGATTGTTGTGATAGCGATATATCCCTTGTTGAGACCTCTAAGCCTGGCCTGTATAAGCAGATACAATCACTGCGAACAATCCTTGTCAGATAGCTGAACTCACCAATACCGTGTTCGTCCACAAAGGTTGCTTTATTCTGAACGTGAAGATAACAGGATAACAGCAGATGAATGGTTACAGTATAATGCGGTCAAAAAACTATCCCTTTCCTAGTGTACTATGCAGAGTACATGTGTCCTAGTTACATGTGGCCTGTTAGCTGTGGCCATGACACAGGAAGCACTGACCTCAGGAAGAAGGGTGGGGCTTACATAAAGAGGAACTGTGTCATCGACCTCAGAGATATCAGTGAAAAACAGGTGCAATATCACGAAAGGCCACTAGATGGCAGCATGTGAACTAGACATATAAAAATGTCCATAGGAAAAGGTTAAGGGAAAACGCACTATATAAATTCTATCTAACTAAAACTTCTATGCCCCATTGGGGCGGCACAACTGCAAGAGTGGAAAACACCTTAAGCCTGTACCCTACTAACATTGCTTATTGTTAACCACCTTATTTAATGGTCCAAGTTTTTTTCACCTGTTCAGGTGGTTGTTGTTCCATCTGTTTTCCTTATGGTGAATAATTGGGTGTCCTCCATACAATTAACCGATGCCCATCATTTTTCAGGTAGAAGTTTCCCTTTACTGGTCATTACCCATTCTGTAGCACTAGGTTGATCCTTGGTACTCTCCCCCAGGGTGATGGCAATTCCATATTTGGTTGACTCTAGTTCATCTAACCTTTGCTCAAGTGTTGATCCCTTCAGATATTCTTCGTTATATGATTTCCACATCTATTGGGTGTCTTAGTTGCTGTGGCCCACTGCTTTTGAACGTCCCATTTCTCTAAGAATTACTAAAGTCATGTCCCTGGAAGTCGTCCGTGATGAAATTTACATTGGGCAGAGCTGAGTGGTGTGATAGTGGGTGGAGACAAAACATGCAGCAGGATCCACACAAAGCTGGCATCTCTCTCCTTGTGACAGATAGGATATCCACTACTCATACTTGCTGGGAATCATCTATATATATATATACATATATATATTAACATTTCCCGGAGAGGATACTCATACGTAAGAACTGGACCATCAGTGGGAAGCCAGTGTGATGATCACACTTAACCCTCCTTAGAAACTGAATCTACACTTTTTTTTTACTTTTATTCAGAATGGTCTCCACAGAAGGTGAACAAACTTCCATTGAGTATGAGCACATTGCAAATGTGGATAACACTTTGGAACATGTTGTGGTGGGTTGTAATATAAGAAAAGTGTAGAAAAAGAATGCATATGTTAAGCTTACTTATATCTTCCAACGGGCACACTACCGTTTTGTGGACTTCTTTTGCATTTTTTTGGTTGTATACTGTATATACACCTTTACACATACAGTATATGTAACACTGATGCTTTAATTATTGTTTCTGTAAGTTTATACTTCACTTGAATGTATTAAGCACAGTGTGGCACATAAATACTTTGTTTATTTCAGGAGAATATTGTTGTTTAAGTGCTTGCAGCTTGTTCATTGTGCTTTACTGGCACGGGGTGTATTATATGGTCCTGTATATGTGAGAAGTGGGGCTCTGTATTGGGGAGGGGGTCCTGTATGTGCACAGTGAGAAGTGGGGCACTATATGTGTGTTGGGGGTCCTGTATATGTGTCCAGTAAGAAGTGGGGCTCTGTATTGGGGAGGGGGTCCTGTATATGTGTACAGTGAGAAGTGGGGCTCTGTATTATAGGAGTGGGTCCTGTATATATTCAAACCACCTTTAACCCCACACAGCCCACCATAGAACCTGTAAGCCACCTGAGAGTCTGTACAGCGCACCATAGACCCTGCAAAGCCCACCTGAGACCCCACACAGCCACCTAAGCCCTGTGTATAAGCAGCAATTGCCTTTAAAAAAAAATAAAAATACTTTTCACCTTTTATTAATTCTTTAGTGGTTAGCAGGGTTAGTGGTAGGGGGGGCCCCGAAAAAAAAATCTTGCACCGGGGGCCCTTTGTTTCTTAGGTCCACCACTGCTTATCACTAGCTATTTATGTTTCACCACCTTCTGTATGTCTCTAATTCAAGAAGAACAATTTGTTTAGGGGATTTTAACATAGTTTTAAACCCTGCCTTTTACAGTATAAACTGTAATTCTTGAAAATCCCCCCAAAACTTGGTCAATATATCTGGAAGGAAATATGTTAAATAAAATATCTAGGGTGGATGCATAGAGACATGAATATGCAGAAATGTTGTTGCAACATTTCTACGATATGTTTTTATCGACATTCTGATTGTGTCACGTTTCTACATTTTTGCTATTTGTAACGGCCATTTTCTTAAATAAAAACTACATTTACAAAAAAAGAAAAGCAAGTTCTCCTGTTTCTCTGCCTCATGAGATTATATGAGATTATATATCATATATTGATATGATATTAGTTCACAGACACCTCCTCCCTATGCTTGAGGATGGGGTCTATGTCCCTAGAACCCATCAGACCACTTCCCATGCTGGACTTCCTTCCTTATGGCTCTCCTTGCTACCTAAGAAGCCCTTAGTATATCAGGAATGGTACGTCTTTGGAAAGAATTACCCCTCTGCCAATCCTATGTCAGTCTGGGGCACATTTAAGCTGGTGCATGTATGACATTGTTATTTCTTACTAATGTGCCCCAGGCACTTATGTTCTTTCCAAATAAGTTTGCAGCCACCTATGCAGACCTCTTAACAATTAAGCATTGAAATATTTTGTCTCAAATGCTCATCCCTAAACCAGATAAGGATCTATATTGTCCAGGAATCATATCAGCCCATATCCTTTCTACAAATTATATTACAATTCTGTCTAAAATCTTGTCTCTCCCGCTTAATAATGTCATCCAGACCTAAATACACCCAGGCCAGATGGGCTTTACTCATAGGGAAAATGTATATCTGCTACCCATTTATGAACCTCCCAAGACAAACACCTTCAGTTGGGCATTAGAGTTGTAGTTAGTCTGGATGCTGCCAAAGCATTTGACTTCATGGAGTAGAGTTTCCTTTGGCAGACAATCAAAAAAATTGGCTTTGGCCTCTGGTTTATCAAATTGTTCCATGTTTTTTATTCTAAACTAGGGTGTGTGCAAATGGGTGGACCCCTGAACCCTTCTCATAGGTTATGGGAACCAGACAGGGATGCCTGCTCTCTCCGCTGTTGTATGCACTGGCCATAGAGCTGTTGGCCACAAAACTTTGGACACAACCTGATCACAACTAAATTCCTGGGAATAAATATCTCCATAGACCCTATGGATTACATTAAATTTAACCGTGAACCTTAATTTAAAACCATTACATTGAAAATTTGAAATTGGTCTAAACGTCCCCTAGGAATGTATAGAAGGGTTAACTTGATCAAGAGGATTCTCCTTCCTAAAATATTGTACTGTATGTATTGTAGCTTCCTTTTTTTTTTTTTTTTGTGAAAAATTATTTTTATTGAAGTTTTTATATACAGGTAATACAATTAACAACATTTGCTCACACAACCGTGCGAGCACACAATAGGTGCAACCCCTCCGCCCCCCCCCGCCCCAGGCCAAGCCCATCCATGGGGGTTAGCTTCTTATAAAAAAAAACATACCCTCCCCCACCCTCCCCCTGGAAAAGTGTGTGTCTCCCCAACCCCCTCCCCCCCGCGGACCAGCGGCACATCACATGGCATCACATATTGTACAGAATAACAGAATGGACATGTTCAGAAAAACGCTTATACACATCATCTCAATCCCTCATATGCAGTAACTCCAATACCTTCACACAAAATAACCCAGAACACTCAGCTCGATGTATTCGCCAAGTCCACCCATCCTCCCCAGACCTTTGTAAACTTGCTAGGGCAACCCCTACTTTGATACGTAGCTTTGTACATGTTTAAGTAAGAATTCACTAGACCCTTCCAGTCTGATACAGTCGGAGGTGCACTTTGCTTCCATCGTAAAATCACCAGCTTCCTGGCACAGTATAACAAAGTTCCCATGAAGGTCTGTCTCGCAATAGTAGGTGCCAGTCGCTCCGTCAGTCCCAAAATACATGTGCTTACATCAGGATTAACGGGTGCATCAGCAAATTGTGACATGAAACTAGTGACCTCGATCCAGAATGGTCTGATTCGTGGGCAGGTCCACAGAATGTGGATTAGTCCCGCCGGCGAATCCGAGCACCTCCAACATTCAAAGCCACTGTCCCCATAAATGCGTGCTAGTCTTGCCGGAGTGTAGTATACCCTGTGTAGAATTTTAAATTGGATGAGCTTATCTCTAGCGGACACCAAGTGACCAAAGGGGTAGTCCCATACATCCTCCCAGTCCTCTTCCGTAAGCGTCGGTGCATCAATCAGCCAGGGGCCTTTGCATTTGAGCTCATGTACCAGTGACGTGCTAAACAGGTGCCTATACACCTCTGACAGCGTTTTGCGAAGGCCCTCTCTGCTCAATAATGTCTCCAGACGAGACATCTGTACTACACATGACAACCCCCCAAATTGGCTCTGGAAGGCATGTCGCAGCTGTAGGTAGCGGAACAGATATGTCGTAGGAACTCTGAATTTCTCCCTTAGCTGGTCAAAGGTTAGAAGTGCATTATTTATTGTCAGGTCTCCCAATGTTTTTATTCCCAGTCCAGGCCAGACATGGAAATCTGGTAAATTGGAAAAATTAGGCAAGAGTGGGTTTCTCCATATTGGAGTATGCGGAGACCACCCCTGGGAGGCCTGGTTCAGCTGTTTGCAAATGGACGCCCACGCCATAATAGTAGCTCTCATAGACACTGTTAGTTCATATGGAGCCCTGAGACCCCTCAAGGGAAGTCCAGTCAGAGCTGCATATGATCCCAGCGAAGCAGCCTCCACCACCACTGCAGCGTCCGCGGAGTCACCCGTGAGCCACTTGTGCGGAACCACCATTTGACCAGCTAAATAATACCTTCTGAAATCCGGGACCGCCAGACCCCCCCTACCCCCCTACAGCATGGCTCCTGTAAGATGGACAACTTTATCCTGGAGTACTGGAGTTCCACAGAAAGGGCCCAATAAGAGCGTTAATTTTCCGGAAAAAGGATTGTGGGACCCAAACTGGGGAGTTCATCAGATAATACAAGAAAACAGGCAGTATTTTCATTTTTATCAAGTTAACCCTGCCCACTAGGGACAGGGGGAGATTTTTCCAAGATTCCACCATGCCAGCGCCGCTTCAGTAGCGCCCTCAGCGTCCCCCTCCATGCTCAGAGACCGGCGTGTGCACTCACAGGAAGCAGGGGACCTGGGCAAGATGGCGGCCGCGGGACACGAGGCCGCCCGCTGTGATCGTCTCCACTTGTACCCCTGTATATTATGGTCCCTCAGGAAAACATCCAAGAGTTTCTTGAACATTTCCACACTCCTATAAGTTAGTCAGGCAGGAACGATCTTTCCTGAACCCATGCTGATTGTCATTAACTATCCCGTTTTCCTGAACAAATTCTACCAAATAGTCCTTTAATATGCCCTCTAGCGGTTTACAAACCTCTGATGTTAGACTGACCGGCCTATAGTTCCCAGGTTGGCATCTTGCCCCTTTTTGAATATTGGAACTACCGTGGCCTTCCGCCAATCATGTTGCAAGATGTAAAGTGCCTATCGCTGGAAAAAGTACATGAGCTTCTTTTTGGCAGATTGGAGTGTGTTTTGTCCTTTAGACTCAATAGGAAATGCTTGGAATAAGCAACACAATTATTTTTGCGCATTTTTTGCATGAGTCTTACGTGTGTTTGCCCATTGACATCGATGTGTCACAATTTGCCTGCTAAAATGTGCAACTTAATGTACGTGCATCTGACACATGCAAAAACAAACAAAAAATGTGCGGCAAAAATGCACACGGAAACATGCGAAAATGCTGTTGCATACATGTGAATGCAGCCTAACATATCTTCCCATGAAACATTTTTAAAATACTGGGCTTTAACCTGAAACAGTTTCTATAGGGTGATAACCAGGTATTACCAAATGCACCAAAGCAAATCTGCCTTGAAAAAAAAGTTTAGCCAAATCATCCACCAGTTGCCCTCTTGACCAGGATGATATCCCCCCTTGATATTTTGAGCATGTAAAAATGTGTCCACTTGTTGTCTGAGCAACAGGGATATGAAGTTTACATAGGACAGAGTGGAACCAAAATATATTTTACTTGCAATCACTGTAAGCACATGTTTATTAGAACCTTTTCTATTAAATTACCACACAACAAAGGCTGACATTTAGGGGGTTATTCACTTAGCTGCCGAAGGCAGACGAGTGAATAACCGAGCCGAAGTAAAGTAAGCCGAATGCTGTTCGGCTATTCACTTATGCCTTGTACGACTGATTTCAGCCGTGCATCGGCTAAAATCAGCCATACTTCGGCTGCCTTCGGTAAGCCAAACATGCTCTGCATATTCGGCTGAGCCGAAGTGCAGAAGAACTCGGTTCAGCCAACCTTTTTCCACGCTTTGGGTGTCGCTCAGCCGTAGCATATGTGTTCGGCTCGGCTGAGCCACTCGGCTGCTCTATGGGCTATTGTGAATAGCCCATACAGCAGCCCTTCGGTTCGACTGAACTGAAGGATATAGTGGTGGCTTCAGCGAGCCGAAGGATCCTTCTGCTCTTTAGTGAATAACCCCCTTAATGTTTAATATTTGCCATGTTTCGGAATTTATTGATCAGCACTTTCTGTGTTGATCACAGGATGGAAACTGGGTACAGTTTGATACTCTAATCAGAATATATCTGATTATCACAATATGTATATACTTTATACTATACTCTAATACTACACTTGTTAACTGGTACAAGCTTCAGATAACAAAAGGCAGAACTTTTGTTTAATAATATCGTACTTCATGTTGCTTTTTAGTATTTGTACCTTTTTTTTTTTTTTTTTTTGGATAAAAAAAAAGAGTATTTTGTAAAAATTGTATTTAAGAGAAGTGTGCAACAAGTACTGTGTGTTGTCAATCAGCTTAGAGACTGTCAGCGTTCCACCCTGACTTTACTGGTTTGCAGCATTCTGGCTTGGCTGCCATTTAACTCACCTGTGTTTCCTTCTTTGTTTGAGCAGACTCTGGAACGTTGCTCACTACTCCCCAGGCTCCCTCTTATGGCCAGACAGGAGAGCATCATCTGAGAGAGTCAGATGGGAGTTTCCTGTGTCTGAGTGATGTCACCCCACTCACTATTTAGACCACTCAGTCTAGTCTGACTTGCCCTTGTGTGGTCTTCCTGCTAGTGCATTCATGCTGCTCTGAGTATCCTGATTCTGTGTATGACCCGATCCTGGCTGACATTCTCCTCTGGCTTCTGCTCCTTGCTTGTTCCTGACAACACTGATTTTCTGGCTCCTGCTCCTGGCTTGTTCCTGACGACGCTGGTCTCTGTGTTCCTGACCTGGCTTGGACGACTACCACTCAGGCTCCTCACTCTGGCTTGTTACGGTTTATGATTCTGCTTGCTCTTGTAGACACTGTTCTTAATAAATATTTTAACTAGCACCTTTCACTTGTCTGGTTTTCATTGTGCTCTGACAGACACAGAACAGACCATCATAAATTCTGTTTAGAAAGTTAGGGGCAGTGAAGGGGCTTATGTGTTAGCACTTCTCCCTTGCAGCACTGGGGTCCTTGGTTCTAATCACAGCCCAGACACTATCTGTGTGGAATGTACATGTTCTCCATGTGCTTGGGTGGATTTCCTCCCATACTCCAACAGCCTGCTAAAATGGCTCCAGTGTAAACTGGCCTTAGTATGTATGCATGTGACAGAACAACCTTGGATTGTACGTTCCTTGAGGGCAGGGGTCAATGTTTATGTAAAGCACTGTATAAAATCTTTGTGCTATATATGCCTGAAATAAAAACATAAATATTTTCTGTACGCCTATTGTTAAACAGTCAAACATTTTTTGGTTTGGTATTTTATGAATGGCTAATTACATCTGTTAGTAGGATCTCACAGGCCAAAGCAGAGACTTTAATTAAGCATGACCTAAAATTGCTAGCCAAGTACGAGCCTCAACCAGCCCCAATGTGTTTTAAATAGCTTAAAGGAATTCACATGTCTGGGTACTTCTTACCGAAGACCCAAAATCTACACATAATTCATAAATCCTGATATGTTTAAATTACGTTAATAACAAGCATCCAAACAAATGTAGAACATGATTCCAATCATTTAAAGACCAAGCACCCTTATGTTATGCTTCCCTTCTAAGGAAGCATATATCAGATGTCTATTGAGTTTAGTTTCTATCAAATTGCAGTTTTGTGTTGTACAGTAATATATACAGTAGATTATCAGTCTATGGCATGTGGTTATATAAAAATATGGATGCCAGGTGGGAGGACCTGCTGAAATGTTATCCCTAAGAGGGTCACTGAACTATGCACAAATGCAAAGTCATCTTTAAGGGCCAATGATAGATCAAATTGGACTTGGGCTCTTTAAGAACCCAAAGAACAGGAAAACATTTCTAACTTTTTCACTACTTTTCACTTTTATTCTGATTTATTTTACTGTGGCTATTATTGTTTGTGTGTATAATATATTTCCTTTAAATATTTTTTTTCTTGCACCATTTTTTTAATGTTATTTAAGAAATATATATCTATAATTCCCTAAATCAGAACTTAAATAATTGTTGTCACAATGCTCTGGTATCCGTGCCAGATTTTTCCACTTGTCCAGTTTCCATGCCAGACTTTCCCCTCTGTACTTGGTGCCTGGCTGTCAGCCTAAGGGGATTCACAGGGCTGCAGACAATCTTCTCACTGCCTTCCCTATCTAGGCTCTGCTCACTTGTTGTTCTGGGTTTCTGTGTTGACTCATCCCTTTTTCCTTTGTGCCTTGTATTACCCAGTATCAGTATATCCTGTACTTCTGTGTGGTAGCAGTCTATCCTTGACGCGGTGCCCTGAGTTCCAGTGCTGTTCTGTCTTTCTGTTCCCTTTGCACTTCGGTCAGCTGTGTCTGCACGGGTGTGTTGTTGGGCCACAACCTGGGAGCTGCACTGCCGCACAATCAACCTCATCATCAGAGGCTCTGGAGAAGACCAGACTCTCCTTAAATTCTGCGCCTCTGGACACCAACGTTTACTGTGCAGTCACTCTGTCCCTGGTGCCCTGCGTTTAGCATACCCAGTATCCATCAGACCTGTATTCCTGTCCAGTTCCGTGTTCTGGACCTCTCCGTAAGCCCTGGAGCTAACCTTCCCTATAGTGCTCCAGTTCACAGACCGTGACAATTGTTGTCCCTTTGAAGAATGCTGCTATATATTATAAACTCATTTCATCCCTGTCTGAAGTTGCAGTGGGTGTGGCAGACTTGTCTTAAAGGCCAGAATTGGTAGACACCATAAGTGGTGCCTATTTTTGTTAAAACATGTGGTGGCAGCTATTGTTTGTGTGTAAAGGGTTAACTGCACAGTAATCCAGCCTCAGTGATGATCACTATCAGTCTCCGGGCACTTAGATTGTTATCCCACAAGCTGGAATCTCATTGTGTAGGGTGAGACTGAGGGTGCCATCTTATAAGAATAAGTAAGTACAACACCCAAGCTATAAGAATAGTAAGTA